>NC_090340.1:10227076-10527076 GCF_035084215.1 Heptranchias perlo
AGTTGGCAAATTACAACTCGGTCACGATAGTAAGGAAACGGGCACTTCCCTTGTAGTCTCAGTGGTTGAACACACTGCCTTGCATTATGCTGAACCGTACATAGCAAGAAGATCCCAAGTCTGATCCCTAATTTGTGCTGTTAACTGAGTGGGAGTCGTTGGATGTAGTGGAGTTGACGTCAAGATTTCTGGATCCAGAGTGGGGAACAGTGGGACAGAGGACTCACCATCGCTTTCCATTCAACCCTGCTGTGTGTGTGTGAGAGCACTGGGTGAGAATAGTCTGGGACTTACTGTGATGCCCCAACAGTTAACTATTCTGTTGACACTCACTTTCTGGGTTCAGACTTGAAGAATAGCCATTTGGCTGAGTGATATCAGTTGAGCTGTAAGACTCAAATTCAGGAGAGGAGGGGAGAAATTTGTGAAAAATAAAGAAAAAACAGACTGAAAATAATGGGAAAATAGGCAGATTTTTTGCCAGGCTGGGATATAACAACTGACATACTGACAACATGTCAATATTACACTGTCAAAAGCACAGATCAAGCAGCCTGGATATCTGTGGTCAGAGAAAAGGACTGCAGTGTAATTCAAGACTATCCAGCTAAAGTAAAGGCAGCAAATCATAGCAGGCCAGGACACGAGAGACTGGCCATGCCGTACAAATTTACTTTCAGGATGTATCTGAGTCAGTAGATGTGCTTAATGTGCTTGGTATTATATATCTCAACTTCAGGAAACAGCTTTCACAGGAAACATAGCTGGGAGGAAATTTTAAATTGGATAATAAATCATCTTAACGGGAAGCAGAAAGAAGTCATCTATATTTTTTCAAGATTTTTTATTCCCCAATTTCTCCCCTACTCTTCCTAAAGGTGATGAGGTCTGGGACAGAAAATTGCGCGTAGTATTTGATATTGATCAAGGCAATGTCAGATATTATGAAAACAGCAAACAAGGGACACAGTAAAAACGCTTCTTCACAACACTTGGAATGGAGGCGAAAACCCTGAAATCATTTAGAAAAAAAAAAAGAACTTGCATCTCTATAGTGCCTTTGACAACCTCAGGACATCCCAAAGCGCTTTGTAGAATCATAGAAATTTCCAGCACAAAAGGAGGCCATTCGGCCCATCATGTCTGTGCTGGCCGAAAAAGAGCTATCCAGCCTAATCCCACTTTACAGCTCTTGGTCGGTAGCCTTGTAGGTTACGGCACTTCAAATGCATATTCAAGTACTTTTTAAATGCAACAGGGGTTTCTACCTCTACCACCCTTCCAGGCAGTGAGTTCCAGACCCCCACCACCCTCTGGGTGAAAATATTTCTCCTCAACTCCCCGATAATCCTTCTACCGATTACTTTAAATCCATGCCCCCTGGTTATTGACCTCTTTGCTAAGGGCAATAGGTCCTTCCTTACCATTCTATTTAGGCCCTTCATAATTTTATACACCTCAATTAAATCTCCCCTCAGCCTCCTTTGTTCCAAAGAAAACAACCACAGCCTATCCAATCTTTCCTCATAGCTAAAATTTTCCAGTCTTGGCAACATCCTCATAAATCTGCTCTGTACCCTCTCTAGTGCAATCACATCTTTCCTGTAATGCGGAGACCAGAACTGTACACAGTATTCTAGCTGTGGCTTAACTAGTGTATTATATAGTGCATTATATTCTATTCCTCAGCTAATAAAGGAAAGTATCCCATATGCCTTCTTAACCACCTTATCTACCTGTCCTGCTACCTTCAGGGATCTGTACTCCAAGGTCCCTCTGTTCCTCTACACTTCTCAGTATCCCCCCATTTATTGTGTACTCCCTTGCCTTGTTTTCCCTCCCCAAATGCATTACCTCACACTTCTCCGGGTTAAATTCCATTTGCCACTTTTCTGACCACTTGACCAGTCCATTGATATCTTCCTGTAGTCTATAGCTTTCCTCCTCACTATCAACCACACGGCCAATTTTTGTATCATCTGCAAACTTCTTAATCATGCCCCTTATATTTAAATCTAAATCACTGATATATACCGCCAAAAGCGAGGGACCTAGTACTGAGCCCTGCGGAACCGCACTGGAAACTGCCTTCCAGTCACAAAAACACCCGTTGACCATTACTTCCATCGACTTTGCTTTCTGCCACTGAGCTAATTTTGGATCCAATTTGCCACTTTCCTTTGGATCCCGTGGGCTTTTACTTTTCTGACCAGTCTGCCATGTGGGACCTTGTCAAAAGCCTTGCTAAAATCCACGTAGACTACATCAAATGCGCTGCCCTCATCGACCCTCCTTGTTACCTGTTCAAAAAATTCAGTAAAGTTAGTCAGTCACGACCTTCCCTTAACAAATCCATGCTGACTGTCCTTGATTAATCCGTGCCTTTCTAAATAACGATTAATACAGTCTCTCAGAATTTTTTTCCAATAATTTGCCCACTACCGAGGTTAGGCTGATTGGCCTGTAATTACTCGGTCTATCCCCTTCTCCCTTTTTAAATAACGGTACAATATTAGCAGACCTCCAGTCCTCCGGCACCTTGCCTGTAGCCAGAGAGGATTAGAAAATGATGGTCAGAACCTCCGCTATTTCCTCCCTTGCTTCTCTTAACAGCCTGGGATACATTTCATCCGGGCCTGGCGATTTATCTACTTTCAAAGATGCTAAACCCCTTAATATTTCCTCTCTCACTATGTTTATCCCATCTAATATTTCACACTCCTCCTCCTCAACTACAATGTCTGCGTCTTCCACCTCCACACATAGGTTGCCTTTTTGGTCTCCAATAGGCCCCACTCTTTCCTTAGTTATCCTCTTGCTCTTTATGTATTTATAAAACATCTTTGGATTTTCTTTGATTTTATTGCCAATATTTTTTCATGCCCTCTCTTTGCTTTCCTAATTTCCTTTTTAATCTCACCCCTGCACTTTCTATACTCCTCCAGGCTTTCTGCAGTATTGAGTTTTCGATATCTGACATAAGCTTCCCTTTTTTGCCTTATCTTACTCTGTCTGTTCCTTGACATCCTGGGGGCTCTAGATTTGGGAGCCCCACCCTTTTTCTTTGTGGGAACATATTTACCCTGAACCCTCACTATCTTCTCTTTGAACGCCTCCCACTGCTCTGACACTGATATACCCTTAAGTAGCTGTTTCCAGTCCACTAAATCACATCTCAAAAATTTTCCTTTCCCCAATTGAAAACTTGTACTCCTGTTCTATCTTTGCCCTTTTCCATAACTATTCTAAATCTAACTGAATTCTGATCACTACCACCTAAATGCTCTCCCACTGATACCCCTTCCATCTGCCCAGCTTCATTCCCTAAAATTAAATCCAGAACTGCCCACCCTCTTGTTGGATCAAAAGCAAAATACTGCAGATGCTGGAAATCTAAAATAAAAATAGAAAATGCAGGAAAAGCTGAGCAAGTGAGGCAGCATCTGTGGAGAAAGAAACTGAGTTAACGTTTCAAGTTGAAGACTTTCGTCAGAACTGGAAGATGTTAAAGAGTTAAAGTTTGTAGGCAAGTACAGAGCCAGGGAAAGGGGGGAGGGAGGGGAGGGGAGGAAAGAGCAAAAGGGAAGGTCTGTGATAGGGTGGAGGGCAGGAGTGACTAAATGATAAAAGGCATGATGGTGCAAGGCAAGGAGCATGGTAATGGGACAAGTAAAGAAACAAAAGATGGGTCTAGAGGAGCTGTGAATGGCAACATCAGAACCATTACCAGCACTTGCTGTCCAAAAAAATTGGAGCAGTAATTACGATCTGAAGTTATTTAAATCAATGTTGAGTCCGAAAGGTTGTGAAGTGCCGAAACGAAAGATAAGGTGCTGTTCCCCGAGTTTACGTTGAGCTTCACTGGAACAGTGTAAGAGGCCGAGGTCAGAGTAGGAGTGGGACGGAGAATTAAAATGGCAAGCGACCGGAAGCTCAGGGTCACGCTTGCGGACTGAGCGGAGGTGTTCAGCAAAGTGATCACCCAACCTGCGTTTGGTCTCCCCAGTGCAGAGGAGACCACATCGTGAGCAGCGAATGCAGTAGCCCTTTATAGCCCTCTCTTGTTGGGCTTGCTACGTACTGACTAAAAAAGTTCTCCTGAATGCATTTTAAGAATTCTGCGCCCTTTATACCTTTTACACTGATTCTATCCCAGTTAATATTAGGGTAGTTGAAATCCCCTACAGGCAATGTCGTACGTTTGAAGTGTAATCACTGTTGTAATGTAGGAAACGTTGCAGCCAATTTGGAAACAGCAAGGTCCCACAAACAGCAATGTGATAATGACCAGATAATCTGTTTTAGTGATATAGGTTGAAAGATAAATATTCGATTTAACATCTCTTCTGAAGGACGGCACATCTGACAGTGCAACAATCACTCAGTACTGACCCTCCGACAGCGTAGCGCCTCCTCAGTACTGCCCCTCCGACAGCGCAGCGCTCCCTCAGTACTGACCCTCCGAAAATGCAACACTCTCTCAGTACTGACCCTCCGACAGTGCAGCACTCCCTCAGAACTGACCCTCCGACAGTGCAGCACTCCCTCAGAACTGACCCTTCGATGGTGCAGCGCGCCCTCAGTACTGACCCTCCGACATTATAGAACTCCCTCAGTACTAACCCTCCGACAGTGCAGCACTCCCTCAGTACTGACGCTCCGGTGCAGCGCTCCCTCAGTACTGACCCTCTGACAGTGGAACACTCCCTCAGTACTGTCCCTCTGACAGTGGAGCACTCCCTCAGTACTGACCTTCCAACAGTGGATGGTCTGTTGGACTATAACCTGGTGTTGTAAGATTCCTTACATTTGTCCACCCCAGTCCATCACCGGCATCTTCACATACTGTCCCTCTGACAGTGCAGCATTCCCTCAGTGCTGACCCTCTGACAGTGCAGTACTCCCTCAGTACTGACCCTCCGACAGTGCAGTACTCCCTCAGTACTGACCCTCTGACAGTGCAGCACTCTCTCAGTACTGACCCTCTGACAGTGCAGTACTCCCTCAGTACTGACCCTCTGACAGTGCAGTACTCCCTCAGTACTGACCCTCTGACAGTGCAGCAATCCCTCAGTACTGACCCTCTGACAGTGCAGTACTCCCTCAGTACTGACCCTCTGACAGTGCAGCAATCCCTCAGTACTGACCCTCTGACAGTGCAGTACTCCCTCAGTACTGACCCTCTGACAGTGCAGCAATCCCTCAGTACTGACCCTCTGACAGTGCAGTACTCCCTCAGTACTGACCCTCTGACAGTGCAGTACTCCCTCAGTACTGACCCTCTGACAGTGTAGCAATCCCTCAGTACTGACCCTTTGACAGTGCAGCACTCTCTCAGTACTGACCCTCTGACAGTGCAGTACTCCCTCAGTACTGACCCTCTGACAGTGCAGCAATCCCTCAGTACTGACCCTCTGACAGTGCAGCAATCCCTCAGTACTGACCCTCTGACAGTGCAGTACTCCCTCAGTACTGACCCTCTGAGAGTGCAGTACTCCCTCAGTACTGACCCTCTGAGAGTGCAGTACTCCCTCAGTACTGACCCTCTGACAGTGCAGTACTCCCTCAGTACTGACCCTCTGACAGTGCAGTACTCCCTCAGTACTGACCCTCTGACAGTGCAGCAATCCCTCAGTACTGACCCTCTGACAGTGCAGCAATCCCTCAGTACTGACCCTCTGACAGTGCAGTACTCCCTCAGTACTGACCCTCTGAGAGTGCAGTACTCCCTCAGTACTGACCCTCTGAGAGTGCAGTACTCCCTCAGTACTGACCCTCTGACAGTGCAGTACTCCCTCAGTACTGACCCTCTGAGAGTGCAGTACTCCCTCAGTACTGACCCTCTGACAGTGCAGCAATCCCTCAGTACTGACCCTTTGACAGTGCAGCACTCTCTCAGTACTGCACTAGAGTGCCAACCTAGATCTTTTATTGTACTGGAGTGGGACTTGAAGCCAACCTTGAACCCAATCTTGAACTCAGAGACGAGAGTGACACCACATTTAAGAAAACAATTGGATGTTATGATCCATCCACCTGCATGAGTCAGCACACATGGAACTGTACCCCACTATAAGTCAGCACACATGGAACTGTACCCCAGTATGAGTCAGCACACATGGAACTGTACCCCAGTATGAGTCAGCACACATGGAACTGTACCCCAGTATGAGTCAGCACACATGGAACTGTACCCCAGTATGAGTCAGCGCACATGGAACTGTACCCTGCTATAAGTCAGCACACATGGAACTGTACCCCAGTATGAGTCAGCACACATGGAACTGTACCCCAGTATGAGTCAGCACACATGGAACTGTACCCCAGTATGAGTCAGCGCACATGGAACTGTACCCTGCTATAAGTCAGCACACATGGAACTGTACCCCAGTATGAGTCAGCACACATGGAACTGTACCCCAGTATGAGTCAGCGCACATGGAACTGTACCCCGCTATAAGTCAGCACACATGGAACTGTACCCCAGTATGAGTCAGCACACATGGAACTGTACCCCAGTATGAGTCAGCACACATGGAACTGTACCCCAGTATGAGTCAGCGCACATGGAACTGTACCCTGCTATAAGTCAGCACACATGGAACTATACCCCAGTATGAGTCAGCGCACATGGAACTGTACCCCAGTATGAGTCAGCACGCATGGAACTGTACCCCAGTATGAGTCAGCGCACATGGAATTGTACCCCAGTATGGGTCAGCGCACATGGAACTGTACCCCAGTATGGGTCAGCGCACATGGAATTGTACCCCAGTATGGGTCAGCGCACATGGAATTGTACCCCAGTATGGGTCAGCGCACATGGAATTGTACCCCAGTATGGGTCAGCGCACATGGAATTGTACCCCAGTATGAGTCAGCGCACATGGAATTGTACCCCAGTATGGGTCAGCGCACATGGAATTGTATCCCAGTATGGGTCAGCACACATGGAACTGTACCCCAGTATGGGTCAGCGCACATGGAATTGTACCCCAGTATGGGTCAGCACACATGGAACTGTACCCCAGTATGGGTCAGCGCACATGGAATTGTATCCCAGTATGGGTCAGCACACATGGAACTGTACCCCAGTATGGGTCAGCGCACATGGAATTGTACCCCAGTATGGGTCAGCGCACATGGAATTGTACCCCAGTATGGGTCAGCGCACATGGAATTGTACCCCAGTATGGGTCAGCGCACATGGAACTGTACCCCAGTATGGGTCAGCGCACATGGAATTGTATCCCAGTATGGGTCAGCACACATGGAACTGTACCCCAGTATGGGTCAGCGCACATGGAATTGTACCCCAGTATGGGTCAGCGCACATGGAATTGTATCCCAGTATGGGTCAGCACACATGGAACTGTACCCCAGTATGGGTCAGCGCACATGGAATTGTACCCCAGTATGGGTCAGCGCACATGGAATTGTATCCCAGTATGGGTCAGCACACATGGAACTGTACCCCAGTATGGGTCAGCGCACATGGAATTGTACCCCAGTATGGGTCAGCGCACATGGAATTGTATCCCAGTATGGGTCAGCACACATGGAACTGTACCCCAGTATGGGTCAGCGCACATGGAATTGTACCCCAGTATGGGTCAGCGCACATGGAATTGTATCCCAGTATGGGTCAGCACACATGGAACTGTACCCCAGTATGGGTCAGCGCACATGGAATTGTACCCCAGTATGGGTCAGCGCACATGGAATTGTATCCCAGTATGGGTCAGCACACATGGAACTGTACCCCAGTATGGGTCAGCGCACATGGAATTGTACCCCAGTATGGGTCAGCGCACATGGAATTGTACCCCAGTATGGGTCAGCGCACATGGAATTGTACCCCAGTATGGGTCAGCACACATGGAACTGTACCCCAGTATGGGTCAGCGCACATGGAATTGTACCCCAGTATGGGTCAGCGCACATGGAATTGTACCCCAGTATGGGTCAGCACACATGGAACTGTACCCCAGTATGGGTCAGCGCACATGGAATTGTACCCCAGTATGGGTCAGCACCAGTGGAACCGTACCCAAGTGGAACCTATTTAAAGGCTTTCCTAAGTCCACTGCATTTCCGCCATCTACCATGTCTGTTACATTCTCAAAGAATTCTGAGGTTTGTCAAACACAATTGTCCCTTTTGAAATCGTGCTGGCTGCATCTAACTATTTTCTGTTTATCTAGATATGTGGTAATTTCATCCTTAATCAAAGACTCTAAGATTTTCCCTTCCACAGATGTTAAGCTAACTGGCCTTTAATTACCTGGAACCAATCGCCCTTTTTAAAAGTGGGTACGACACTGGCCACTCTCCAGTCCTCCGGCACACATCCACTAATATTGGCCTCAGTTCCTCTGGAGGAGGGAGGGCAGTGATATCTGCAAGGGTTCCAGTGATCCCTTGCCACAGAATGCACGGCCATAGGTTAAGGCAAGATTGAGGTCGCCTGATTAGCCTGCTGATGGGAGAAAATTGGGGAGAGAAAAGACTTCCAGCTATCAGAGGATATGGCACTTCCAGTCAGTATCAAAAAATTAACACAGAATAAACGCATATATTTCCATAGTAATGTGTACAGGACAGTCACCATGTACAGGAGTGGAAAGTGCTCTTCAGGGACATTTGGTCCAGAATGCAACAATGAAACGCACAGGTCTAAGATGGTTCTGAATGTTGGGGATTGATTGAATGGTACTGTGGGATTTTTTACATTCACCCAAGAGAGCAGAGAGGGCCTCAGTTTAACATCTCATCTGAAAGTCAGCATCTCCCATCAGCATAGCACTCCCGCAGTACTGCACTAAAGTGTCAGCCTGGATTATGTGCTCAATTCTCTGGAGTGGGACTTGAACCCACAACCTTCTGACTCAGAGGCGAGCTTGATACCATTGAGCCATGGCTGACACCAAGATGTAGAGTCCATACAGCCCACTATTGTAAAGTAACACACACACACCTACAGGCTACGTCCATGGATCATTTTTTTAAATTTTTTTTTATTCGTTCACGGGATGTGGGCGTCGCTGGCAAGGCCGGCATTTATTGCCCATCCCTAATTGCCCTCGAGAAGGTGGTGGTGAGCCGCCTTCTTGAACCGCTGCAGTCCGTGTGGTGACGGTTCTCCCACAGTGCTGTTAGGAAGGGAGTTCCAGGATTTTGACCCAGCGACAATGAAGGAACGGCGATATATTTCCAAGTCGGGATGGTGTGTGACTTGGAGGGGAACGTGCAGGTGGTGTTGTTCCCATGCGCCTGCTGCCCTTGTCCTTCTAGGTGGTAGAGGTCGCGGGTTTGGGAGGTGCTGTCGAAGAAGCCTTGGCGAGTTGCTGCAGTGCATCCTGTGGATGGTGCACACTGCAGCCACAGTGCACCGGTGGTGAAGGGAGTGAATGTTTAGGGTGGTGGATGGGGTGCCAATCAAGCAGGCTGCTTTATCTTGGATGGTGTCGAGCTTCTTGAGTGTTGTTGGAGCTGCACTCATCCAGGCAAGTGGAGAGTATTCCATCACACTCCTGACTTGTGCCTTGTAGATGGTGGAAAGGCTTTGGGGAGTCAGGAGGTGAGTCACTCGCCGCAGAATACCCAGCCTCTGACCTGCTCTTGTAGCCACAGTATTTATATGGCTGGTCCAGTTAAGTTTCTGATCAATGGTGACCCCCAGGATGTTGATGGTGGGGGATTCGGCGATGGTAATGCCGTTGAATGTCAAGGGGAGGTGGTTAGACTCTCTCTTGTTGGAGATGGTCATTGCCTGGCACTTATCTGGCGCGAATGTTACTTGCCACTTATGAGCCCAAGCCTGGATGTTGTCCAGGTCTTGCTGCATGCAGGCTCGGACTGCTTCATTATCTGAGGGGTTGCGAATGGAACTGAACACTGTGCAGTCATCAGCGAACATCCCCATTTCTGACCTTATGATGGAGGGAAGGTCATTGATGAAGCAGCTGAAGATGGTTGGGCCTAGGACACTGCCCTGAGGAACTCCTGCAGCAATGCCCTGGGGCTGAGATGATTGGCCTCCAACAACCACTACCATCTTCCTTTGTGCTAGGTATGACTCCAGCCACTGGAGAGTTTTCCCCCTGATTCCCATTGACTTCAATTTTACTAGGGCTCCTTGGTGCCACACTCGGTCAAATGCTGCCTTGATGTCAAGGGCAGTCACTCTCACCTCACCTCTGGAATTCAGCTCTTTTGTCCATGTTTGGACCAAGGCTGTAATGAGGTCTGGAGCCGAGTGGTCCTGGCGGAACCCAAACTGAGCATCGGTGAGCAGGTTATTGGTGAGTAAGTGCCGCTTGATAGCACTGTCGACGACACCTTCCATCACTTTGCTGATGATTGAGAGTAGACTGATGGGGCGGTAATTGGCCGGATTGGATTTGTCCTGCTTTTTGTGGACAGGACATACCTGGGCAATTTTCCACATTGTCAGGTGGATGCCAGTGTTGTAGCTGTACTGGAACAGCTTGGCTAGAGGCGCAGCTAGTTCTGGAGCACAAGTCTTCAGCACTACAGCTGGGATGTTGTCGGGGCCCATAGCCTTTGCTGTATCCAGTGCACTCAGCCGTTTCTTGATATCACGTGGAGTGAATCGAATTGGCCGAAGACTGGCTTCCGTGATGGTGGGGATATCGGGAGGAGGCTGAGATGGATTATCCACTCGGCACTTCTGGCTGAAGATGGTTGCAAACGCTTCAGCCTTGTCTTTTGCACTCACGTGCTGGACTCCGCTATCATTGAGAATGGGGATGTTTGCAGAGCCTCCTCCTCCCGTTAGTTGTTTAATTGTCCACCTTCATTCACAACTGGATGTGGCAGGACTGCAGAGCTTTGATCTGATCCGTTGGTTGTGGAATCGCTTAGCTCTGTCCATAGCATGTTGCTTCCGCTGTTTAGCATGCATGTAGTCCTGAGTTGTAGCTTCACCAGGTTGGCACCTCATTTTTAGGTCCGCCTGGTGCTGCTCCTGGCATGCTCTTCTACACTCCTCATTGAACCAGGGTTGATCCCCTGGCTTGTTGGTAATGGTAGAGTGAGGAATATGCCGGGCCATGAGGTTACAGATTGTGCTGGAATACAATTCTGCTGCTGCTGATGGCCCACAGCGCCTCATGGATGCCCAGTTGGATGGTGTCCTCAGTGCGAAGATGGGATTTCATCTCCACGAGGACTGTGCGGTGGTCACTCCTACCAATACTGTCATGGACAGATGCATTTGCGACAGGTAGATTGGTGAGGACGAGGTCAAGTAAGTTTTTCCCTCGTGTTGGTTCGCTCACCACCTGCCGCAGGCCCAGTCTAGCAGCTATGTCCTTCAGGACTCGGCCAGCTCGGTCAGTAGTGGTGCTACCGAGCCACTCTTGGTGATGGACATTGAAGTCCCCCACCCAGAGTACATTTTGTGCCCTTGCTGCCCTCAGTGCTTCCTCCAAGTGGTGTTCAACATGGAGGAGGACTGATTCATTAGCTGAGGGAGGACGGTAGGTGGTAATCAGCAGGAGGTTTCCTTGCCCATGTTTGACCTGATGCCATGAGATTTCATGGGGTCCAGAGTCAATGTTGAGGACTCCCAGGGCCACTCCCTCCTGACTGTATATCACTGTACCGCCACCTCTGGTGGGTCTGTCCTGCCGGTGGGACAGGACATACCCAGGGATGGTGATGGAAGAGTCTGGGACGTTAGCTGAAAGATATGATTCTGTGAATATGGCTATGTCAGGCTGTTGCTTGACTAGTCTGTGGGACAGCTCTCCCAATTTTGGCACAAGTCCCCAGATGTTAGTAAGGAGGACCTTGCAGGGTCGACTGGGCTTGGTGTTTTGCCGTTGTCGTGTCCGGTGCCTAGTGGTCCAATGCCGGGTGGTCCGTCTGGTTTTATTCTTATTATGACTTTTCGTAGCGAGATTTTACAACTGAGTGGCTTGCTAGGCCATTTCAGAGGGCAATTAAGAATCAACCACATTGCTGTGGGTCTGGAGTCACATATAGGCCAGACCGGGTAAGGGCGGCAGGCTTCCTTCCCTAAAGGACATTAGTGAACCAGATGGGTTTTTACGACAATCCGGTAGTTTCATGGCCATCATTACTGATACTAGTATTTTAATTCCAGATTTTATTTTAATTAATTAATTGAATTTAAATTCGCCAGCTGCCGTGGCGGGATTTGAACTCATGACTCTGGATTTTAGTCCAGGCCTCTGGATTACTAGCCCAGTAACATAACCACTATGCTACCGTACCTTGTGAAAGAGCAGCGAATCAGCATGCGTTAAATCAAATTGCTGATATTTGTGCAGAAATAATCTCCGCCAAGTAATGTTGTGAGTTAGGCGCTATTTACATTGTGAGTTCTGACAGTAGATGTGCCATTATCAACCCACTGATATAAAAGTGTCAACCTTTGAAGAATTGACAGTATGTGTTTTTCTGTGTCCTATGGATTGCTCTTGGTCTCTACTTACCGATTAATGGTAAACCTTAGCGAGGAGCGGTGGCAGCATTAAATATAAACAGGGGAAGGACGCATACGGACATCCAAATTCTAAATTAATGTGCCTTTAGAAAACTAGGTTTTCACTTCTGGGGCCTGGTGTGGAATCCAGCTAAACTGAAGAGATGTAAGTACTGACTCTTTCTGCTCACTGCATTTCAATGAGCCCGGAGCAGTCTCAACTCAATTCTGTAAGTTGTCAACACAAGACAGCTTATAATTATGCACCAATTAACAATCTTATTCAGGAAAGCTGCAGGGATACTTTGTTTATGGGAGATAGAAATATCAGACTGGAAGCATCTGCTGCACCTGACCTGGGAGTGCTTGACGCTGATCTGTGTGCTAAAAGTAGAAAATGTCCCATTTCCCAGCGCTAACATCCCTCACCTTGATGAGCACAAAATTCTCCTCTTTAAAAAAAAAAGCTGAAGGGAACATTTCTTCCCCACCCTCCCTGTCTCTATCTCTCTCTCTCTCTCTCTCTCGTTCTCTCTCTCTCTCTCTCTCCCTCTCTCTATCTTTCTCTCTCTCCCTCCCGATCTATCGATATATATTTGATCTTTTTTGATACAGACCAGTCAATCTCCCGAAATGTTGTACAAGGAGAATGAAGGGCAAATGTAGTCTTCAGGTGAAGGGAGGGTTAGAGGGCAGGGGGATAATTAGATGAGAGGACGCCATAAGTCTTACATTCTGCCCTTATTTTTATATCGTACTTTGATTTCATATTATTATTTACAGTTAAATAGTAAGACTTACGACAGTTTTGCAAGCACGGAGTAGAGTTGGCAGGAATTTCGGCTGAGGATCTGGGAGACATGAAGCCAAGTTGCAACAACACCACCACTGACCGGAGGGTGTAATTACAGCATGACAAGCTTAAATGGGCAATTCCCATTATAAATGTTGATATAAGAATTTATAATGGGAAAAAGTGTAATAAAACATAACAAAATGAAGTAAGGATTTGTAGACAGGAAGTGCATGCAAATGTAAGATTTTTAATATATTTATAATTATAGATATATATTTTTTTATTCGTTCATGGGACGTGGGCGTCGCGGGCAAGGCCAGCATTTATTGCCCATCCCTAATTGCCCTTGATAAGGTGGTGGTGAGCCGCCTTCTTGAACCGCTGCAGTCCATGTGGTGAAGGTTCTCCCACAGTGCTGTTAGGAAGGGAGTTCCAGAATTTTGACCCAGCGACAACGAAGAAACGACGATATATTTCCAAGTCGGGATGGTGTGTGACTTGGAGGGGAACGTGCAGGTGGTGGTGTTCCCATGTGCCTGCTGCTCTTGTCCTTCTTGGTGGTAGAGGTTGTGGGTTTGGGAGGTACTGTCGAAGAAGCCTTGGCGAGTCGCTGCAGTGCATCCTGTGATGGTACACACTGCAGCCAAAATGCGCCGGTGGTGAAGGGAGTGAATGTTTAGGGTGGTGGATGGGGTGCCAATCAAGCGGGCTGCTTTGTCCTGGATGATGCCGAGCTTCCTTCTTGAATGTTGTTGGAGCTGCACTCATCCAGGCAAGTGGAGAGTATTCCATCACACTCCTGACTTGTGCCTTGTAGATGGTGGTAAGACTTTGGGGAGTCAGGAGGTGAGTCACTCACCACAGAATACCCAGCCTCTGACCTGCTCTTGTAGCCACAGTATTTATGTGGCTGGTCCAGTTAAGTTTCTGGTCAATGGTGACCCCCAGGATGTTGATGGTGGGGGTTTCAGCGATGGTAATGCCGTTGAATGTCAAAGGGAGGTGGTTAGACTCCCTCTTGTTGGAAATGGTCATTGCCTGGCACTTGTCTGGCACGAATGTTACTTGCCACTTATCAGCCCAAGCCTGGATGTTGTCCAGGTCTTGCTGCATGCGGGCACAGACTGCTTCATTATCTGAGGGGTTGCGAATGGAACTGAACACTGTGCAATCTTCAGCGAACATCCCCATTTCTGACTTTATGATGGAGGGAAGGTCATTGATGAAGCAGCTGAAGATGGTTGGGCCTTGGACACTGCCCTGAGGAACTCCTGCAGCAATGCCCTGGGGCTGAGATGATTGGCCTCCAAAAACCACTACCATCTTCCTTTGTGCTAGGTATGACTCCAGCCACTGGAGAGTTTTCCCCCTGATTCCCATTGACTTCAATTTTACGAGGGCTCCTTGGTGCCACACTCAGTCAAATACTGCCTTGATGTCAAGGGCAGTCACTCTCTCCTCACCTCTGGAATTCAGCTCTTTTGTCCATGTTTGGACCAAGGCTGTAATGAGGTCTGGAGCCAAGAGGTCCTGGCGGAAGCCAAACTGAGCATCGGTGAGCAGGTTATTGGTGAGTAAGTGCCGCTCGATAGCACTGTCGACGACACCTTCCATCACTTTGCTGATGATTGAGAGTAGACTGATGGGGCGGTAATTGGCCGGATTGGATTTGTCCTGCTTTTTGTGGACAGGACATATCTGGGCAATTTTCCACATTGTCGGGTAGATGCCAGTGTTGGAGCTGTACTGGAACAGTTTTAACATAGAAAATAGGAGCAAGAGTAGGCCATTCGGCCCTTCAGGCCTGCTCCGCCATTCATAATGATCATGGCTGATCGTCTAACTCAATACCCTGTTCCCGCTTTTTCCCCATAACCCTTGATCCCTTTTGCATTAAGAAATATATCTATCTCCTTCTTGAATACATCTAATGACTTGGTCTCCACTGCCTTCTGTGGTAGAGAATTCCACAGGTTCACCACCCTCTGAGTGAAGAAATTTCTCCTCATCTCGGGTCTAAATGGCATACCCCGTATCACGAGACTGTGACCCCTGGTTCTGGACTCCCCAACCATCGGGAACATTCCCCCTGCATCTGGTCTGTCCAGTCCTGTTAGAATTTTATATGTTTCGATGAGATCACCTCTCAATCTTCTAAACTCTGGTGAATATAGGCCTAGTCGACCCAATCTCTCCTCATACGTCAGTCCTGCCACCCCAGGAATCAGTCTGGTAAACCTCTGTTGCACTCCCTCCATGGCAAGGACATCCTTCCTCAGATAAGGAGACCAAAACAGCACACAGTACTCCAGATGTGGTCTCACCAAGGCCCTGTATAACTGCAGTAAAACATCCCTTCTCCTGTACTCAAATCATCTTGCAATGAAGGCCAACATACCATTCGCCTTCCTAACTGCTTGCTGCACCTGAATGCTCGCTTTCAGCGACTGGTGTAAAAGGACACCCAGGTCTCGTTTAGCTCGAGGCACGGCTAGTTCTGGAGCACAAGTCTATATATTCCTATATCTATCTGTTTAATTTTTATTCCATACCAGTTGGCGATAATCATCTGGTGTTTAGCACTACTTGGGATGGCGGTGGGGTTTAGCAGCACTGGGATTGATCCTGGGCTTTGGTAGCACTGGGTTGGAGATCCTGGAGTTTGGCAGAACTGGTCTGGGGGTCCCAGAGTTTGGCAGAAATAGTATGGAGGTCCGAGAGTTTGGCAGAACTGGTATGGGGGACCCAGATTTTGGCAGAACTTGTATGGGGTGCTGGGATCTGGCAGAATGGGTTGGGGAATCCTGTAATCTGGCACACTGTGAAAGTGGAACCTGGGGTTTGGCAGAACTGAGGGGTGAAATGTGGGGTTTAGTTCACTGGGGTTTGTCAGCAGTGAGGAAAAGGAGGACAGGGGTCTGGTAGCATGGGGGTGGAACACCCTGAGTCTACCAGCACTACTTTACAAGTTTCTGAGAGACCTCTGCAAACATTGAATTCAGTGTTTTGCGATTAGTTCATGGACATGTGTCCCTTTATCTGTTTCCGTCTCACTCACTCACTCACACCTATCGCTCATTATAATGCTTACATTTTCTAACTATTAACATAACACAATTGACAGTAATTAGAGCCTTTCTGTTTGGCTGAGAAATTTTCAAATTTCGATTTCTTTGTTTATTGTGAAAAGAAAAAAGAATTCAAATCATGATGAGGAAAGACATTTCTATCCATCTGTCTGTCCTGTCTCACATTTTATATGGAGGTCTCTCTCTGCCCCTCTCTTTCTGCCTTTCAGCTTGACATCTCTCTGAAATAAAAATGAATAACTTTTATTTAAACATTTAGCTGAAAACCCACTCATTCATTGTTTAGTTTCTATTCAAATCATTTTCCAAAACACAAACTGAATTACTGTTCTACAGAGACACAGTGTGATTTTTCCATTGAGAAAAATTAACAGATTGTTAAAACAAATAAACAAAAGCTGTGACAGGTCAATAATCAGTGATCTCTCCAACTCACTCACTCATTCAATTACACATTCACCCACACTGACTCACACACACACTGACTCATACACTCACTCACACACACACTGACTCACACTTACCCACTCACCTCACATACTTCCACACATACACACTCATTCACTCACTCACACACTCTCACTCTCACACATCAATAAAGCATTTGAAATTTGTCATTTAGCTTTGCTTTTTAATTTTGATCATGTTAGGCGTTGAGGTGAAGCACTGTATCTGTTGAATGACTAAATGATGCTACTGCATCCTGCAAAATTATGCCTACTGCACATGCTCAGACTGTAGGATCTGCCTTCAGCTAACAAACTCCAAACACATTTATCAAGATCAAGCCTATGCTTTTGGGAAAGGCTGAATAAGTAAATAAAAAACTAGCTTCCCCTTAAATGCAGCTATGCTATTCGCCTCAACTACTCCTTATGTTAGTACCTTCCACATTCTTACCACTTTTTAGGTAAAATAATTCTCCTTATCTCTCCCTGGTTCTTTTGTTAATTTGACTTTGGAATTGGCTTTTTGATGTCCAGGCCTGAATAAAATGATATTCCATACCAAGCAGCTGTCCCATTCCCTCTGCTTAATACATGGACGGGTAACGATGTCATTAAGTGAGTTATTGTGGTTGAAGAGCTGGCTGTTAAGCTGCTCCGATGCCTCATTGTGGCTGGTGTGGTATTGAGCTGTACGGACCAGAAGAGTTGATCCCCGGTCTGCGTGGAATCACCCAATGTCATTTGGGAGTCATGCATAGGATGCAGTTGCACAGGAACAGAGAGCTGTCTGATAGCTCATTCAAGTCGATATCCTTCAAGTGTGAGTCTAAACAGTGAATGCTGGTAAGCGATTCATCCTAGGGAGACATCACAGCCAGTGTAAGCCTCTTCACACCAGGCATCCACTCGTATGCAATTTCCAATAGGGGGTTACTGGAAGCAATCAGGATTGGGAACCTAGGATGATATATTTTTCCTCTCTCTGATCTGGTGCTGAGGCCAATTGGACCACCTTCCTACTGTCACCCCCTGCGGCATGGATAGAACCTGGGGCCTCCCACTCCCGGTCTGTATGACTCAGTGCCACAATACGCAGCACACTTACTCACTGAGAGGGGGAAGCCTAGAAGTTTTGCTTGCTAATAAGTTTCCCCTTATTTATTTGACAATAGCATTGCTCTTTCTGGACAGGCATTTTAAACATTTCTATGAACCCATTTGAGAAGGCAGTATTTTATGCTGGGCACTATGCAGTAAATGTCGAGTACATGTCTCATTAAAGCTGAGGGATATATGTTGCTGTTTGGCAGTCGCCCAGTTTAATAAAGTGACTGTAAAATGAATGCCTTGCAAGAGTCAGCAAACTCCATACCACTGCATCATCAGCTCTAGTCAGCTATTGGCCCTGTTAATTGAAAGCAGCCCAATCACTCAGCACCATAGGTCCTTAATGTTCCACATAGCCACCAGAATCATTTTCATTACTGAGGTATTGTTTACCTCTGGTGGCTCATTAAAGTCATTAAATATCTCTGTCAGTGGCTAAGTGGATAAAGGCACAACCATTCAGTGTACTGGACCATAAGGAAGAACAAACTTGCATTTATATAGCGCCTTTCACGACCTCAGGGTGTCCCAAAGCGCTTTACAGCCAATGAAGTACTTTTGAAGTGTAGTCATTGTTTTAATGTAGGAAACGAGGCATCCAATTTGCTCACAGCAAGATCCCACATACAGCAAGGAGATAAATGACCAGATGATCTGTTTTTAATGATGTTGGTTGAGGACCAAATATTGGCCAGGACACTAGGGGGAGAACTCCCTGCTCTTCATATAGTGCCATTGGATCTTTTACATCCATCTGAGAGAGCAGACCGGACTTTGGTTTAACGCCTCTTCCAAAAGACAGCACCTCCGACAGTGCAGCACTCCCTCAGTACTGCATTGGAGTGTCAGCCTAGATAATGTGCTCTAGTCTCTGGAATGGGGCTTGAACCCACGTCCTTCTGACTTAGAGGCGAGAGTGCTACCGCTGAGCCAAGGCTGGCGCCAAACACAGCAGAAGGTCCCAGGATCAATCCCTAGTCTGTGCTGGGCCAGCCGATGCCCATTGCGGTGGCAGTAGAGGTGCTACAATTGGCCTCTAAGGAGGGGAGAGACTCAGCCAGCGTTCCTGATCCTGCTCACTATCCTGTGACAGATGATGGAAAGTGGGAGTGTCTGAAAACCGGAACAGTCTCTGCTGCCCCGCCCCTGCTAATGTCCAGGCTCACAAGTGAAGACTGGTCACTTGGATAAGAAACTGAAGAATTACTGCATCCGTGGGGACTGTCCCCCAGCAACATACGGAGCCTTCAGAGAGAGGACAAAAAATAAAATAGAAATATTAAAAAGAGTCTTTTCTTCTCTGTTGTTATGTTCAGGGTCGAGACTTCCCTTTTGATGACTGTGGCCGATCGTTTACCTGCCTGCCAGTGGAAAACCCCAACAGCCAAGCAGAGGCCCTGGTCTGTAATATCGATATCCTGCTGCACATCATGACGTATAAGGTCAGTTACTCACGAGCGATTCCAGGAACAAAAACTCAGTTTGAGCTCACTGAACTTTCCTTCTAAAGCTCGAGAAAGCTCCAGTAGGCTGCGACTTATCAAAGTATTACATTACATAGAATGTACAGCACAGAAACAGGCCATTCAGCCCAACAGGGCTATGCCAGTGTTTATGCTCCACAAGAGCTTCCTCCCATCCTACCTCATCTAACCCTATCAGCATATCCTTCTATTCCTTTCTCCCTCTTGTGTTTATCTAGCTTCTCCTTAAATGCATCTATGCTATTCGCCTCAACTACTCCATGTGGTAGTGAGTTCCACATTCTCACCACTCTCTGGGTAAAGAAGTTTCTCCTGAATTCCTTATTGGATTTATTAGTGACTATTTTATATTTATCAACACACAGCAACTCCCACAATCCTGATAACTGTTTGCAGCTAATTACAACTTCCCTGCCGCTTAGCCCTTGTTTCCCCCCAGTTTTCTCCCCTCCTCTTCTGATCTGCTGCATTGCGGTTCTCACAGATACCAGCAGCCCTCCAGTACCCCTTCCCAAGAAACCTCTCGTCATGGCTAAGCCTAGACAGTGAGAGTCAGCTGGCAATTCCACTTGGAGGGCTTCAAAGCCGACCCTGACCCAGTCCTCATCCAGTGCCAACGTACATGGACTTCCCAGCCGGAGTTAGCGGATACCAACTAGGTACAGGAACCCTGGCTGTTGTTTACCACCCCCCCCCCCGCTACCCTAAACCAGGATCTGCAGACCTCGCATGTAGTGCCCCAACTGCCAGTCCAGGTGAGATCAGCTGTCTCATCACAGTCAAGGAATCAAACCTGGGAGCTTGTGATCTGTATGGCTCAGTGCTACGCCATAGAGAGTAGTACGTCAGGAATCATATTGGGCTGGAGTGGGGCATCTCGTGGCGCACGCCGTTAGTTAGACTTTTTCCTGCACCCTTCAGCTCGAAATGTTTTTGCGCCATAACTTGCTGGAAGTGCGAGCTGATAGCGACGAAGACAACGGGGCATCTGAGACCTTAGTGAATGGCGGGACCAACCATCTATCTCCTTAATCAATTAGATTTAAGGATTGAGAAATAAACAGAGGAAGGAGGGTGAATTCGAGTCAAATCAGGTATGGAAAGAGAAATAAAGAGAGGGAAAGAAAGATTGGATTAAGAGAGAGAAAAAAGAGACAGAAAGGAAAAGTAATTTTAAAAATTTTAATTTTTTTTTTATTCGTTCATGGGATGTGGGCATCGCTGGCAAGGCCAGCATTTATTGCCCATCCCTAATTGCCCTTGAGAAGGTGGTGGTGAGCTGCTTTCTTGAACCACTGCAGTCCGTCTGGTGAAGGTTCTCCCACAGTGCTGTTAGGCAGGGAGTTCCAGGATTTTGACCCAGCGACGATGAAGGAACGGCGATATATTTCCAAGTCGGGATGGTGTGTGAATTGGAGGGAAACGTGCAGGTGGTGTTGTTCCCATGTGCCTGCTGCCCTTGTCCTTCTAGGTAGTAGAGGTCACGGATTTGGGAGGTACTGTCGAAGAAGCCATGGTGAGTTGCTGCAGTGCATCCTGTGGATGGTACACACTGCAGCCACGGTGCACCGGTGGTGAAGGGAGTGAATGTTTAGGGTGGTGGATGGGGTACCAATCAAGCGGGCTGCTTTGTCCTGGATGGTGTCAAGCTTCTTGAGTGTTGTTGGAGCTGCACTCATCCAGACAAGTGGAGAGTATTCCATCACACTCCTGACTTGTGCCTTGTAGATGGTGGAAAGGCTTTGAGGAATCAGGAGGTGAGTCACTCGGCGCAGAATACCCAGACTCTGACCTGCTCTTGTAGCCACAGTATTTATGTGGCTGGTCCAGTTAAGTTTCTGGTCAATGGTGACCCCCAGGATGTTGATGATGGGGGATTCAGCAATGGTAATGCCATTGAATGTCAAGGGGAGGTGGTTAGACTCTCTCTTGTTGGAGATGGTCATTGCCTGGCACTTGCCTGGCTCAAATTGACATTTTTGAAATCTCTAACAACAATTTACTACCTGGTGGAATGAGATTGTAGAGTATAAATTGTTCCCTCTCTGGATCAGAGAGGTTGATTGGCATTGCATTAACAACTATCACATCATTAAAAAGGTCCTTACGCTCTTAATTACCAGACTTAACTTTCTGCCTCGAGTTTAATGGGCAATCAATGTGCAAATCCAGCATGTTCTTAAAAATTACGGAGAGGCTAAGGGTGAGATGCAGTTTGTGCGACGCAAACAGCAGAGCGGCGTAAATCGGCCAGCAAGTTCTGGAGATTTGCAGCTCACGGCGTATCTCTTCATCCCCTGTACTTGCTGGCCGATCTGCACATTCATAATGGCGTGCGTCGTTAACATGCCATTATTTTTCCAGCAAGATCCGGGCCATAGTACTTGCAGGGGCATACCTTGAGGATGTTAAACCATTGTGTACATTTGGGCAACAACAGGCCATCACAGGGTCAAAGAGGTTCTTTAACAGAAGGTTTAGATTGAGAAGGAAGGGACATTAGGAGGTTTGTTGGACAATAGATGTGAGGGAGTTTTGGGCAGCATTTGATTCATATATTCCCAACACGCAGGTGAAAAAGGTAGGGCCTATTGGTGACATGATAACGAGCTTGAGGCATGTGAGCTGTGAGAAGTCGAAGAGCCTGGGCTTGTTTGATATGGAGAAGAGAAGTTCTCGGGGGATGTAATTCAAAGTGTTTAAGATTCTTAAGGGAATTAATAAATTGAAGCCCCAGTAATACATTTTGGGATTGCCACAAACTCTAGAACCAGGGGATCTGGACTGAAGTTTACAAAAGGGATGGTGCTCAGTAAGTTCAGATTTAGCAATTTTACAAAGAGAGTGTTGAATGTATGAAACAGACTGCCTGAGGGGGCAGTGGGGACAGTTAGTGCGAGGAGATGTTGGGGAGAACTGGACAGATATTGAGGGGTAGTCGCTTCTAGAACTGGCCAGATGGACTGTGGAGCCTTTTCCAATCCTGTACTATCTTGTGTTCCTTATGTACCTATGTTAATAGAGGTGTTTAGGTGCACAGTAAGGTGTAAGAGACTCCCCATTCATCTACCGATTGGTGACCCTCTTTGGTCAGGGAGGCTGAGGAATTCATGTGGGGGGGGGGTGGGGGTGGTTAGGTACAGGGGACTCACAGGTAGTGACCCCACAGCCAGGTGGCTATCCAGCTCCAACGAAGCTTGTACGTTACATGTTCAGTGAAAGTCCAATCTACTGCAGTCTAATTTCACCATTATAAGATAGAGTTTGTACCTACAAGAAATTGATTAGAAAAACAACACCTTGCATTTATATAGCGCCTTTAACATTGTAAAACATCTCAAGGCACTTCACAGGAGCGTTAGCAGACAAAATTTGACACTGAGCCACATAAAGAACTATTAGGACAGATGACCAAAAGCTTAGTCAAAGGGTAGGTTTTAAGGAGCGTCTTAACAGAGAAGAGATGGGTAGAGAGGCAGAGAGGGAATTCCAGAGATTCGGGCCCAGGCAGCTGAAGGCACGGCCACCTATGGTGGGACGATGGAAATCAAGGATACGCAAAAGGACGGAATTGGAGGAGCGCAGAGATCTCGGAGGGTTGTAGGGCTGGAGGAGGTTACAGAGATAAGGAGGGGCCAGGCCATGGAGGGATTTGAAAACAAGGATGAGAATTTTAAATTTGAAGCGTCAGCGAGCACAGAGCGGATAGAATGGCATGTATCCCACAGGTTTGCTTCAAGGGATCGCTTTACATCACAGTTGCCCAAATCATGTACAAAAGGTAAAGGAAGTTGTGAGGTAAAGTATGGAATGTATCACTGATGGGTCTTTTCTCTTCTTACTTATTACAGCTGGGACCAGGCTGTACTCCAGGTGTGTGGGTCTGCAGCACAGATATGATCCTGACTGTCCCCTCCTACCCAGGTAATGTACCCCAAATGCACTATGCAAAGGGCACACAAGTAATTGCAGCATTTAATTAACATTCCCTGTAGTGTAAGGGATCACACAGGTGCTGCTTTGTACACACCATTGGTACACTCATCCATTCTTTATCTGTGAGCTTAGACAGTGCATATTCGACCATGGAGTGCATCATATCTGCAGCCGATTCTGTCCTCGCATGACATGCGTACTTTCTAGCAGGGATCAGTGGAATTAGGAATGGGACGACTGACTAAATTGCCCTTCCCTAATCTAGGGTTGCTCACAACATAAGCTGACTTCAGCTAACTCAGCAGAAACTAAGAATCGAGAAGCTAGAGCTCCCTGGATGACTAAAGATGTCGGGGGTTAAATTGGTTAACCCCGGGAAAACGGGCACAGGGATCGCGGTGCGCGATTAACCCGTGCCCGTCGGTTGAGTTGCAGGGAACACATAACATTCGTGCTCCCTAATAATCTACATGATTGCTGTATACAGCCAACGCCACCTGCGCTGTTGATTGGCTGCACCAGCAGGAGGCCCCAATATCGGGAGTGGCTAGCACTAACTTAAAGGTAGCCTGCACCTCTTAAAGGGGAGGTGCACTGTGGCTGCAGGGAGAGTGGGAATTTGTTTATCAACTAACTCTGTGCTGCAGGAAAGTAAGGAATGGCTGTGCCTGTGAGAGAGCGTGCACCAAGGTTCTCGGACGATGCACTAGAGGCTTTGGTGAGAGTAATCTCAGGATTACTCCCAGTGCCACGTGTTAGTGAGAGCGGAAATAGGAAAATAGACCTGATGAATGCGTGGCTTGAGAGATGGTGTAGGAGGGAGGGTTTTAAATTCCTGAGGCATCGGGACCGATTCTGGGAAAGGCGGGACCTGTACAAGCAGAACCGGAACCAATATCCTCGCGGGGACGTTTGCAAGTTCTGTTGGGGAGGGTTTAAACTAGTATGGCGGGGGATGGGAACCAAAGGGCAGGTACAGATAGGACAAATTCTGACCAGGAAACGGGAAATAGAAAAGCAGTTAGTGACGTAGTTAGCGACTCAGAAAGGCAAAAGAAGCAAAGGTTAAATAGTGTCCAGCACAGGAATTTGATGGGGTTAAAGGGTATATACTTCAATGCAAGGAGTATTACAAACAAAGCAGATGAGCTAAGGGCACAGATAGACACATGGCAGCATGATATCATTGCTATAACGGAAACCAGCTTAAAGAGGGGGATAATTGACAGCTCAATATCCCTGGATATAGAGTTTTCAGGCAGGATAGGGTGGGTGATAAAAAAGAAGGGGGGTAGCATTATTGGTTAAAGAATCAATTACTGTTGTGAGAAGGGATGATATGCTAAATGGATCATCATTCGAGGCCATATGGGTTGAGCTAAGAAATAAAAAAGAGGCAGTCACACTACTAGGAGTGTACTATAGACCCCCAAATAGTGAAAGGGAGATAGAAGAACAAGTATGTAGGTAAATTTCTGAGTGCAAAAATAAGAGGGCAATAATAATCAGGGACTTCAATTACCCTGACATCAACTGGGATTCAAACAGTGTGAGGGGCACAGAGGGTGCAAAATTCTTTTCGGTGTCC
Source organism: Heptranchias perlo (assembly GCF_035084215.1). NCBI lineage: Eukaryota > Metazoa > Chordata > Chondrichthyes > Hexanchiformes > Hexanchidae > Heptranchias > Heptranchias perlo. The sequence continues at coordinate 10,252,001 of NC_090340.1, forward strand.
AGGAGAACTTTTTTAGCCAGCACGTGACAAGCCCAACAAGAGGGGATGCCATTCTAGATTTAGTCCTGGGAAATGAAGATGGGCAAGTGGGTGAAGTGACAGTGGGTGACCATATTGGGGATAGTGACCACAATTCAGTTAGTTTTAGCATTATTATGGAAAAGGACAGAGTTAAATCAGGAGTAAACGTTTTAAATTAGGGAACAGCAAATTTTACAGAACTAAGAGGTGATTTGGCAGAAATGGACTGGACACAACTACTTGAGAAATCAGTGGCAAGCCAGTGGGAGGCACTAAAAAGTGAAATTCTACGGGTACAATGCACACGTCCCCTCAAAGAAAAGGGGTGGCACTGCCAAATTTAGAGCCGCCTGGTTGTCTAGAAGTATACGGGGCAAGATAAAGCAGAAAAAGAAAGCTTATGACTGTCACAGAAAACTAAATACTGCAGAAAGCCGAGAGGAGTATAGAAAGTACAGGGGTGATGTAAAAAAGGAAATAAGGAAAGCAAAGAGAGGGCATGAAAAAATATTAGCTAGTAAGATTAAAGAAAATCCAAAGATGTTTTTTCAGTACATTAAGAACAAGAGCATAGCTAAGGAAAAGGTGGGACCTATCAGGGATGATAAGGGTAACTTTATGTGTAGAAGCAGAGGATGTGGGTAGGGTTTTAAATGAATATTTTGTCTCCGTATTCACAAAGGAAAGGGATGATCCGGACGTAGTAGTTGAAGAGGAGAGGTGTGAAATATTGGATAAGGTAAACATTACGAGAGAGGAAGTACTAGAGGGACTGGAATCCTTGAAAGTTGATAAGTCACCAGGGCCGGATGGATTGTTTCCTAGGCTATTGAAGGAAGCCAGGGAGGAAATGGCGGATGCTCGGAGGATCATTTTCCAATCCTCACTAGATACAGGGGAGGTACCGGAGGACTGGAAGACTGCAAACGTAGTACCATTGTTTAAAAAGGATACGAGGGAAAGGCCGAACAATTATAGGCCGGTCAGTCTTACCTCGGTGGTGGGCAAACTATTAGAATCAATACTGAGAGATAGGATAAACTGTCACTTGGAAAGGCATGGTTTAATCAGGGATAGTCAGCATGGATTTGTTCAGGGAAGGTCATGCCTTACAAATCTGATTAAATTCTTTGAGGAAGTGACAAGGAGGATTGATGAGGGTAGTGCAGTGGATGTTGTTTACATGGATTTTAGTAAGGCATTTGACAAGGTCCCACATGGCAAACTGGTCAGAAAGGTAAAAGCTCATGGGATACAGGGAAATGTGGTGAATTGGATCCAAAATTGGCTCAGTAACAGGAAACAAAGGGTAAAAGTCGATGGATCGCTTTGCGAATGGAAATCTGTTTCCAGTGGTGTGCCACAGGGCTCAGTGTTGGGTCCCTTGCTGTTTGTGGTATATATTAATGATTGGGACTTGAATGTAGGAGGCATGATTGGCAAATTTGCAGATGACACAAAAATTGGCCGTGTAGTTGATAGTGAAGAGGATAGCTGTGGACTCCAAGAAGATATAAATGGGTTGGTGGAGTGGGCGGAGAATGGCAAATGGAGTTCAACCCGCAGAAGTGTGAGGTAATGCACTTAGGGAGGGCAAACAGTAAAAGGGAATACGCATTAACGGGAATGTATTGAGAGGGGTAGAGGAAGTGAGAGACCTTGGAGTGCATGTGCACAGGTCCCTGAAGGTGGCAATACAAGTAGATAAGATTGTGAAGCAGGCATACGGAATGCTCTCCATCATTAGCCGAGGTATAGAATACAAAAACAGGGATGGAACTGTATAAATCGCTGGTAAGGCCACAGCTGGAGTATTGTGCACAGTTCTGTTCACCACATTACAGGAAGGACGTAATTGCTCTGGAGAGAGTGCAGAGCAGATTTACAAGAATGTTGCCAGGGCTTGAAAATTGCAGCTCGGAGGAGAGATTGGATAGGCTGGGGTTGTTTTCCTTGGAGCAGGGGAGGCTGAGGGATAACTTGATTGAGGTGTACAAAATTATGAGGGGCCCAGATAGAGTAGACAGGAAGTACCTGTTTCCCCTAGCGGAGAGTTCAAGAACTAGAGGACATAGATTTAAGCTGATTGGCGGAAGGATTAGAGGGGACATGAGGAAAAACTTTTGTACCCAGAGGGTGGTGGGTGTATGGAATTCGCTGCCCGAATTGGTGGTAGAGGCAGGGACCCTCAACTCTTTTAAAAAGTACCTGGACCTGCAGCTAAAGTGCTGTTAGCTGCAGGACTATGGACCGGGTGCTGGAAGGTGGGATTAGAATGGGTGCCTGGTTGTTCTTCGAGCCAGCGTGGACACGATGGGCCGATTGGCCCCCTTCTTTGCTGTATCTTTTCTATGGTTCTATGGTGCAAGAGTGGATGCATGGTGAGGCACCCTTTATCCGTAGGGAGGCAGGAAGTCCTCCAGACACATGCTGAAGAGGCAGTGGGAGGAAGTCGTGCTCAAAGTAAATGCCAGGACCATTGCACCATGCACATGGATGAAGTGCAGGAAGAAGTTCAATGATTTGACACGAGTGAGTGAGTTCAACTGTCAAGTGGCACCTCCTACCAACTGCACCACTAGCCGCATCCACTGCTCTATGTATTACACCCCCCGTCACCCACCTACAAACAAACTCCTTCCATCAGTACGCAACTCTTCAAGTCAGTTGCTGCATCTCACCCTCACACATCACCACTCTTGGAAGCAGCACGCCACAACTCATAGGTCACACACACTGGCAGCTATTCAACCATGACAGCCACATCACCCAAACATCTTGCAGGACTCATTGACATACTTCCCTCTTTCTTGCAGTAGAAGGTGGGGCACAATACCAGGCAGCAGGAAAGAACTGGGGGAGGACTGCCACGCCTACACATCCTCACCCCCATGGAGGAGACAGTGCTGTCGATCATTGGGCGGGCCGTCACTGCAGCTGAGGCCACTGGCAGTGCTGGAGGTATTAATGATGAGGGTCTCTGCATACCTATTCCTCCTTCTCGCTTCCCACTTCTCCCTCATCCCACAATCTTTTCTGAATCACATGCTGCAGATGGTGACAGCACGCACGCTTTACTTTGTCCTCTCCCCGCACCACATCTCAACCCCTGCCCATTTATCATTTCAGATACACAAGAACTGGAACCGACACCATTAGAGGAGGCAGATGAAGATGACAGTGATGATGCAGACACACCGTCCCTCGATCTTACAGTGGCAGCCACCAGCTCAGAGACTGACACTGCGCGTAGATTAGAGGCTAGGTTAGAGGAGGGATCTGCATATGGTGAGACACCAGGCACAAGTGTGCAGGAGCCGAGGCGGGGGGAACGGATACCACAGGTGTCAGCTCGCTGGAGGGCGAGGTCGCTCACTAGTTCTGCTGCTGAAAAGTCAGATGATGACTTTGATGGGCCAGACAACAGAAGACGGCTGATTGGCATACACAACCAAATGCTTGGGGCACTGGAAAGCCTGCCATAAAGCCTGCCCACAATGTCAAGGGGCATGGAGGAGTCCAGCTCCAACTTGGCACAGGGCTTTGCGCTGGGCGTGGAGCCCATCCTTTCACATGTGGAATGGGTGGTCACCTCCATCAGCGCACCTGTGGAACCCACCATGATGCAGCGTCTGATGACTGATGTCACAGCTTCCATTGCAGCACAAACATCTTCCATCCAAGGTCAGACTGCTGCTTTGGAAGCTCAGACTGCTGCCATCATGGCTCTGGGTCCCACTGTGGAACGGGGCTTCCAGGGCGTCACAGCAGTCCAGCAATCTGTTCTCCAGCAGATCACTGGGATTGCTGAGGCGCCGTCCTGGGGATGTGGCAGTGGCTCCATGGAAGAGGAACCTGCTATCCTCTCTCAGGAATACAGCATTCCACCACCCATGTTCCTTCATGCCCTTTTACTCCTGTTCAGCTGTGCGAGGTTAGGACAATGTGTCAGCTGAAGCGGGGAATTCGAAAATGCCGCCGGCTGCTTGAGATCAGCGTTGCACACTGATTAACATCATAATCTCCCTACTTTACACGCTGCCGGCATTTGTTAGGTGCACAAGCGCAAACGCCTTTACCAAGATGGCGTCCTGCGCACGTCACGCCGGAAGTGTGCGCACGCATCTCAGAAACCATTTTCGGGTCTTAGGTGTCCACAGAACGGGCGCTATGCGGCCCAATTTAGCCCCCATAGAGATTAAAATGAAACAGAAAAAGGAGGCTTATGACAAATATCAGGTTCATAATTCAGTAGAGAACCAGGCTGAATACAGAAAGTACAGAAAAGATCTAAAAAAGGCAATGAGGCAAAGAGAGGGTATGAGAATAGATTAGCAGCTAACATAAAAGGGAATGCAAAAGTCTTTTATAAATATATAAATAGTAAAAGGGTAGTCAAAGGAAGGTTGGTCCGATTAGGGACAAAAAAGGAGATCTTGTGGAGGCAGAGGGCATGGCTGAGGCACTAAATGAATACTTTGCATCCATCTTCACTGGAGAAGAGGATGCTGCTATTGTAGGAGTAAAGGGGGAGGTAGTAGCGATATTGGATAGGATAAAAATAGATAAAGAGGAGGTACTTAAAAGATTGGCAGTACTCAAAGTAGAAAAGTCACCTGGTCCAGATGGGATGCATCCTGGGTTACTGAGGGAAGTATGGGTGGAAATTGCAGAGGCTCTGGCCACAGTCTTCCAATCCTCCTTAGTTATAGGGATAGTGCTGGAGGATTGTAAATGTTACACCCCTGTTCAAAGAAGGGGAGAGAGATAAACCAGGCAATTACAGGCCAGTCAGCCTAACATCAGTGGTGGGGAAACCTTTCGAGACAATAATCCAGGACAAAATAAGTTGGCACATGGAAAAGTATGGGCTAAGGAGGATTTGAAGTAAAAATTTTCTGATTTCGGAGCAGGACCGAATCCCGGTTCCAACGCGCCAACTTCCACGTTTGACCCAGATGCGATTGGGTGTGTGTCTAAAACCCGGAAGTTCCACTGGCAATTAAAGTCGGCGGGATGATATTTAAAGGGCCAATTGAAGTCATTAAAGATGTTAAATTTTTGTGTATTGATCTACACAGCCATTTTAACTGCTCCTGAAACATGTCATGGAAACGGAGGCGAGTTGCAGCCGACCCTCATTTGGACCTTTAAACCAGTGATTGACACAAGTGAAGAAAAGGTGAGTTTTTGCAGCAGGGGAATCAGTTCTCTCAGACAAACCTTTGGCTGGGAGTTCTTCGTGGTGAGACTGAGATTTCTTGGTTCACACTCAGGATTCTTGTGTTCACACATATTTACCTACATTTTGGACCCCCTCAAACTGACAACATCAGGATGGGGGGGGCGCAATGGATTTATTCAGCAGTACATCTGAGGAGGAGGCACATCACCATCCGCGGTAGGCACGGCATGCAATTCTGGGAGTTGCAACTCCACAAGACAGAGGTGCACCACAAGGATCTGCAGAAGAGCAGAGAGGGAACCAACGGAGGGGCCAAGGTCACAGGAGGCACTTCCCACATGAGAGGGTCTACAGGCAGAGGCTGAGCTTCCTGGACCTGTCTGAGGAGCAGTGCCTACCCAGGCTCAGATTGAGTCGCCAGGGAGTCACTCATATCTGATAGATTCTCGTAAGGAGATCTGCAGGCTCCTTCATGCAGAACTGCTCCCGGATGGGCCTGGTGGCCATGCATTGCCCATCACAGTTGAAGTCACCATTACCTTCAATTTCTTCACATCCAGATCCTCCCAGGGCGTCACCAGTGACATCACCAGGATCTCTCAGTCGTCTGCACGTAAGTGGATACGACAGGTTGTATATGACTTGTTTGCCAGGGCATCCGACTACTCCCCCGTTGACGACGGCAGCCAGACTGAGAGGGCAGTGGGTTTCCACTCTCTGTCTGGCTTCCTACAGGTACAGGGCGAAATTGATTGCACACACATCGCAATCTGAGGACCTCCACGTGAGAGGGACTGTTCAACAACCGAAAGGGATATCACTCTATCAATGCGCAGCTGGATTGCGACCACTGGAAGAGGTTTCTGCAGGTGTGTGCCAGATTCCCTGGCAGCTGCCATGATTCCTTCATTTTGCATGAGTCCAACATCCTGGCCCTCTTGCAAGCACAAGACAGACTTAAGGGCTGGTTCGTTGGAGACAAAGGATATCCGCTGCAGACGTGGCTCATGACACCTCTGCGAAACCCCAACAATGAGGCACAGCAACGGCATAACGATAGTCACATCACCACCAGGTCTGTCATTGAACAAGCCATTGGAATGCTCAAGATGCGCTTCAGGTGCCTGGATTGATCTGGGGGAGCCCTTCAGTACTCACAGGCGAGGGTGTGCAGAATAATAGTCGTGTGTTGCGACCTGCACAACATCGCTCAACACAGAGGGTTACAGGTGAAGGAACTCCCATGTGCTCACAAGGCATGCGTATCTGCGGCAACATTGAAAAAGAGGAGGAGGAGGAGAACGAAGATGGGCAACCCATCGGCAGAGCAGCGGCACACGTGGCTGCTCGTGATGCCAGGGAGTCACTCATATCTGATAGATTCTCGTAAGGAGATCTGCAGACTGAAGATAGTGAAGTAGTCAGACCGTCCGGAACAACCACCACCATCAACACCAGCGCCCAGCGCCCCCCTCCCCCCACCCTCGCTTGCACAAAACAATCCTTCAACCACACATACAACCATTGTAAACGCACCTAATGGTTGGCATGAAGTCTTGGTTTTCGTGATGAACAACATGCAAAGGTGCTTTCACAATAAGAACTCAAGAATGGACAAGACATGGCAGTAGTGGTGATAATTACAACATTTAATGTGAATGTAACAAAAAACATGTAATTTAAAAGCATGACATTTAGTCAGACACCCTTGTGCATACCCTTGGTGATTACAAAACCTTCGCCTTCCTGTTCCTGCTGCTTCTACATGGTGCATCCCCTGTGGCTTGAGCAGAGATAGTGGCAGGTTGCTCAAGTCCCTGCCCTGACTGCTGAGATGCTCTCGGCCCACGCCGTCCAGGTTTTGGAGCCCGTGAGGACTCTGCCAAAGACTGCTCCACCTGCACCTGTGCTGGGGCAGACTCGGCCATAGGGAAAGGAGACAGCATTGCAGGTACTGATTGAGGGGGGAGGGAGGGGGAGGCGACGGGTGAGACATGGGAGCACATTGAGTGGAGTCCCCACTTCCATGTCCCCTTTTGCCATCATCCCTCTCCAGGACCACGGCCACATCACTCCTACCACTCTGCTGGACAACAGCTTGGAGCACATCTGTGACACTTTGTAAGGCCACTGCTAAAGTATTTGCCTGTTTAAGGCAGCAGAATAGTTGACACCTGAATCTGCATGGCCGTTGTCATGGCCTGAATGGACTCATTTGTGAGCCGTGCTTGAAGCTCAATGGAGGCCGCCATTCTCTCCATCACAGACATTCCCGCACTTACCTGTGTCACCAATCCACTAATGCTGGAGGTGGACTCCTCCATCCTCTCCGCTATTGTGGAGAGTGCACGTGGCACGTCTTCCAGTACCTCGCAAAGATACAACTGTACCTCCATCATTCTCAATCTCAACAATGGCTCCTGGGGTTCAGCATCTGCGTCCAGCTGAGCAGAGCTTGGAGAGGTGTGCGCTCCCCGCACCCCGACGTGGACTCTCCACAGCTGCCCCTGCCCACCAGTGTCTGCTCGTGCTCACTTGTGAGTGGTGAATCACCAGGTGACAACCCAACTAACTGACTAACAGGACCCACCAAGGTGTGAGTATCTGCATTGGTGTATGGCTGGATATGATGTGACGGTGCGCCCACAGAGGCATGGAGCTCCTCTGAGGAATCGCCCTCGTCCTTGTCGTATAATCCTTCAGCAATGATTGAAGGCCCTGGAAGAGAACATAAAGCAATATTAAGAATCATCGCAGTGGTATGCAACAGGTCAATCATTGAAAACATCACTTCATGTTGTGTGTGAGGGATGTTAAAGTTCTGTCACCAGACATTTGCGGGGTGCCAGTCTCGGCATCTCCAACAGCCAGGCATTCAACCGTTCGGCTCAACTCCAAGGCCGCCTCCTCTGCCTCTATCAGGGCCACTATTTGTGGAGGCCCCTCCAGTCCGACTCCTCTCCCGCGCATTTTACGCTCTCTTTTACAAGGGGAGAAAGAACAGGTGTGTGAGTGAGTGACGGTGATGGGCTCACCTGATGGATGCATTGCTTTGGGTGAGGCTGCCGATGGAAGAGATGCAACAGAGAGTGACTATCAGACAGATTCATCACATTGCATCAGGATTGTGGTGAGTCGGAGAGGTGGGTTCACAAATGGGGAGGTGAGGAAGTGCACAGAAAGTGAAGATGAGTTGATAATGAGCCTTAAGTGGGTGTGAGGAGTGATGTGAAGTAGGCTTGGCAAGACTGAGTGAGAGTTGGGTAATGCACACTACAGGATGTAGGTGAATCAGTAACTGTACTCACTTTTCCTGACCTGGTTAGGTCATTAAAGCGCTTCCTGCATTGTATCCACATCCTTGAGATGGTGGTCCTGCTGCTCAGCTCCTCCTGCCACCCCAAGCCAGGCCTTCTTGGTGGCAGAGGCAGGGCACCTCCTGCTAACAGCCAGGTAGAGTGTGTCCCTCCTGCTCCTCACACCAGCCAGTAGCAACTCAAGAGAAACCGGGGTGGTGGCCTCGAATTTTGTTGCTCCATTTGGCTCAATTCCTCCTTTCTCCCTCAAAACCCATGATTGTAATGGCTCTTTAAATAATCCAGCTCCCAGCACATCATTCGGGTGCGCAGTACACCCGCTGCGCAGCTTGGAGACTCGAAACCTGAAAGTCACGTTAAGGGCCGTCAATTGAGTCACGATCGCACGAGAAAAGTTTCCAGGTTTCCCACACATGTATTGACCCCCCACTGAGTTCCCACCGGTGTTAAAATTTACCCCAATATGTTCCCGTCCTCTCCTGAAGGTGCTGATTCTTAATTAATTAGGTTAGTTGCTGACCAACCTGCAGTATCCTGCCCAAGTCTCCATTCTTTATACATGAACCTGGAGAGTGAATGTCAATGGTGGGGGGAGAATGGTCACCTGCAGTCACACAATGGTACTAATGTTCTGATAGACACTGGCTGTGGGCAAACTTCACCACCAACAGAGCTTCTCAGTCTCCAGTTTGCTGCAATAAATATCCAGGTAAACCAGTTCTATAATTGTACATTTAATAGAAAGTTACAGTGCCCAATTACAGATCTCACTGGGAGAACCGATCAGTGTGATGCTCACACAGCCATGTTCCTGCCTGCATTGGCTGGTGTGTTGCTGATCACTGCTGCTGGGCACTGTTGTTGATGTGTTGCTGATCACTGCTGCTGGTCACTGCTGGTGTGTTGCTGGTCACTGCTGCTGGGCACTGTTGTTGATGTGTTGCTGATCACTGCTGCTGGTCACTGCTGATGTGTTGCTGGTCACTGCTGCTGGGCACTGTTGTTGATGTGTTGCTGATCACTGCTGCTGGGCACTGTTGTTGATGTGTTGCTGGTCACTGCTGCTGGTGTGTTGCTGGTCACTGCTGCTGGTGTGCTGCTGGTCACTGCTGCTGGTGTGCTGCTGGTCACTGCTGCACATATGCTCTCATGTTGTTCCATATTTTGCAGCTCCTCCATATCCATTTCCAAGGGTGAGGCTTGTTTCTGTGGCAATATTGTGCACCATTCTGCTTCTGCTTTGTCAGTCTCCTCTGGGTACCTTGTAACGCCCTCTTTGTTTGGTCCAAGCATTGCTTTAGCATCCCAACCGTTTGATGAGCTATCGCTGTATCCATTTTCACCTGGGATGTTGGGGTTGTGTCAGTGATATCATCAGCCTTGGCCGCACTGAGTCGCTCGATGAAGATCCAGCCATCCATCCTCCCTTCTCCATCATGGAGCTTTGGCCTGTTTGACTCAAAACAAAAGCACCATGCACACCCTCAGGGAAGCATGCATTGATGTGCATTATTCCATGGTTGGGGTCACATGCCATGTGCACATTGGTGCAATAATAGCATCTACCTATTTAATCTGCCATAGGGTTTTTGAAGGTGCGTCAGTGATCACGTGTGTATGGTCAGTGGTGCATTGTACTGTGGGGATACTAGTACTACTGTTGCTGGGACCTGTTCTGTAAATAGGTGGGTGTGCAATCTAATGCAGGCAGATACAGGAATATGAAATGTGCACTCAGCGGACGGATCCTATTTCGGATGCCATTAGACAGGCTGCCACTATTCTGCCAGTCTGAAATGCGCAATCTGCTGCCCAGGAGTGAGATCTGTGCATGCTCCTCCCCCAGCAGCAGAATGTTAAGAGAAAGCAGTAATATCCATATTGTCTATTGCAGAGAGGTTTAAAAGGTGTCCAATAATAAAAACAGAAAATGCTGGAAATACTCAGCAAGTCAGGCAGCATCTGTGGAGAAAGAAACAGAGTTTCAGGTCGATGACCTTTCGTCAGAACTGGGAGAAGTTAAAGATTTAATAGTTTTTAAGCAAATACAGAGCAAGGGAAAGGGAGGGAGGAAGGGGAGGGGAGGAGTGAATAAATGACAAAAGGGATGATGGTGCAAGGCAAGGAAGGTGGTAATGGGACAAGTAAAGAAACAAAAAGGTGGGACTAGAGGAGCTGTACATGGTAACAGCAGAACCATTACCATCACCTGCTGACCGAAAAAATAGGAGCAATGGTTATGATCTGAAGTTATTGAAATCAGTGTTGAGTCCGGAAGGTTGTGAAGTGCCTAATCGAAAGATGAGGGGCTGTTCCCCGAGCTTATGTTGAGCTTCATTGGAACAGTGTAGGAGGCCTAGGACAGAGAGGTCAGAGTGGGAGTGGGACGGAGAATTAAAATAGCAAGGTCGGGGTCACACTTGCGGACTGAGCGGAGGTGTTCAGCAAAGCGATTTGCATTTGGCCTCCCCCATGTCGAGGAGACTGCATTGTCCTATTTCCCACACGTCTGCTCTCACCCCTTCACCTCCCTCTCAGAACCATGAAAGGGTCCCCCTTGTCCGGAGAGTTTTCCCCCTGATTGCCATTGACTTCAATTTTACTAGGGCTCCTTGATTCTACAGTCGGTCAAATGCTGCCTTGATGTCAAAGGCAGTCATTCTCACCTCACCTCTGGAATTCAGCTCTTTTGTCCATGTTCGGACCAAGACTGTAATGAGGTCTGGAGCCGAGTGGTCCTGGCGGAAGCCAAACTGAGCATTTGTTAGCAGGTTATTGGTGAGTAAGTGCCGCTTAATAGCACTGTCGACGACACCTTCCATCACTTTGCTGCTGATTGAGAGTCGACTGATCGGGCGGTAATTGGCCGGATTGGATTTGTCCTGCTTTTTGTGGACAGGACATGCCTGGGCAATTTTCCACATTGTCGGGTAGATGCTAGTGTTGTAGCTGTACTGGAACAGCTTGGCTAGAGGCGCGGCTAGTTCCGGAGCACAAGCCTTCAGCACTACAGTCGGGATGTTGTCGGGGCCCATAGCCTTTGCTGTATCCAGTGCACTCAGCCATTTCTTGATATCACGTGGAGTGAATCAAATTGGCTGACGACTGGCTTCTGTGATGGTGGGCATGTCGGGAGGAGGCCGAGATGGATCATCTACTCGGCACTTCTGGCTGAAGATGGTTGCAAACGCTTCAGCCTTGTCTTTTGCACTCACGTGCTGGACTCTGCCATCATTGAGGAGGGGAATGTTTACAGAGACTCCTCCTGCCGTTAGTTGTTTAATTGTCCACCACCATTCACGACTGGATGTGGCAGGACTGCAGAGCTCTGATCCGTTAGTTGTGGAATCACTTAGCTCTGTCTATAACATGTTGCTTCTGCTGTTCAGCATGCATGTAGTCCTGAGTTGTAGCTTCACCAGGTTGGCACCTCATTTTTAGGTACACCTGGTGCTGCTCCTGGCATGCTCTTCTACACTCCTCATTGAACCAGGATTGATCCCCTGGCTTGTTGGTAATGGTAGAGGGAGGAATATGCCGGGCCATGAGGTTACAGATTGTGCTGGAATACAATTCTGCTGCTGCTGATGGCCTACAGCGCCTCATGGATGCCCAGTTTTGAGCTGCTAAATCCGTTCTGAATCTATCCCATTTAGCACGGTGGTAGTGCCACACAACACGTTGGATGGTATCCTCAGTGCGAAGACTGGACTTCGCCTCCACGAGGACTGTGCGGTGGCCACTCCTAACAATACTGTCATGGACATATACATCTGTGACAGGTAGATTGGTGAGGACGATGTCAAGTAAGTTTTTCCCTCATGTTGGTTCGCTCACCACCTGCCGCAGGCCCAGTCTGGCAGCTATGTCCTTCAGGACTCGGCCAGCTCTGTCAGTAGTGGTGCTACCAAGCCACTCTTGGTGATGGACATTGAAGTCCCCCACCCAGAGTACATTCTGTGCCCTTGCTACCCTCAGTGCTTCCTCCAAGTTGTGCTCAACATGGAGGAGGACTGATTCATCAGCTGAGGGAGGGCGGCAGGTGGTAACCAGCAGGAGGTTTCCTTGCCCATGTTTGACCTGATGCCTTGAGATTTCATGGGGTCTGAAGTCAATGTTGAGGACTCCCAGGGCCACTCACTCCTGACTGTATATCACTGTACCGCCACCTCTGGTGGGTCTGTCCTGCTGGTGGGACAGGACATACCCAGGGATGGTGATGGAAGAGTCTGGGATGTTGCCTTTGACCCTTCTCCTGGATTTCTCAATTATAAAAAGCTAGGAGTTTTTGATATCATAGTGGCCTTTAGATCTCCTCAGCTAAGATCTCGTGAGGCATACAGCACCCTATCAGACCGCTTGAATTCCTCATTGGACTTTTATCTCTCAGAAAATGCCCTTAATGAAAGGAAGTTAGTAGGCTGCAATCCTATTACCTGTTCATTTGCCTTCAAGCACATACAAGAGCCTAATCATTTGTTTATTAGGCCATTGTATGCTTGTTTTTCAATTTACGATAAATGAATGGGAGTTTTTGTCATTAATGTTCAGCACATTTGGCGCCCCGCAGTCTCATTACTAACTTCCTTTCATTAAGGGCATTTTCTGCAAATTAGCAAAACCATTTTGGTTGAGTGAAACTCTCCTGATTAAAATTATTATACAGCACATTCAAATTTACACTCCAGTCTGTGGCTGTATTTCAATCCTCAACTTCAAATTGTTCAGCTATGAAATTTCTACGGAATACTCCAAAATGTAACGATTCAAATTTAATGAGGGAGTCTTACAGTCAGGGACTTCTTTCAAAAGAGGGAAAAAAAGAAAGAACTTGCATTTCCATTGCCCCTTTCATGACCTCGGGGCCTTCCAAAACGCTGTACAGCCAATGAAGTACTTTTGAAGCGTCGTCAATGTAATGTAATCAATTTGTGCACAGCAAGAACCCACAAACAGCAATGTGATAATGACCAGATCATCTGTTTTAGTCATGTTGGTTGAGGGAAAAATGTTGGCGAGAACACCGGGGAGAACTCCCCTGCTCTTCTTCAAATAGCGCCATTGGATCTTTTATGTCCACCTGAGAGGGCAGATGGGGTCTCGGTTTAACATCTCATCTGAAAGACGGCACCTCCAACAGTACAGCACTCCCTCAGTACTGCACTGGAGTGTCAGCCTAGATTTTGTGCTCAATTCTTTGAAGCCGCACTTCCCAAGCACGCACGCAGCATGTTTCATTCCACTCACACTCACACAGACGTTCAGTTCTTTAATCTGAAGCGAAGAGTGGAATCCAAGGCACAAACAGTTGATAGGTTTTCCCTTCAGTAAATCTCCTTACCCAAACATCTGACACGAAGCAGTTTAAGTTGTGTACGTTATCAGCTTTGCCACGACAGGCAACAATTTGATAAAGATTCCCTTCTAATTAAATTCTGCTCTTTAAGCTCCCACAGTTTGAATGTTTCCTATGACTAGATTCAAAGCCCCCGATCTCATGCAGCTCAGTAAGCTGTATCAGCATGCTGATGATGTCCATTTCCTGTGTAATCTCCTGGAGAGACGGCCCTCTGTTTAATCGGCTCTGCTTTTCCTTCACCAAGATTGATGAGTTCTATCGAGTGAAAGATCCTGAGTGATGGGCTGGCTGTCTCCAAAGGCCTGATGTAGTCCATCTTGGCACCCTCGAGAGATGGCTGACTGGCCTTCTGTTTGAAGGAGAATTGATGTCAGCTGTTTGTCACCTACCCCACCTTCTAATACCTGAGCAAAGGCCTTATCAAAGGCAAGGTATTTATCTTGCAAACAACATCAATAGGCTGAAAGACAAAGATGCATTGCTTGCAAACATGTCTAGAGAACCATTGATCAAGCTTAAGGTTAAACTGCTCCAGTAATTTGCATTTGCCCTTTCCAGGAGTGAGCATAGCCTAAAGTAAAAGTTTTTGAAAAGTGTCTCTGAAGTTAATGAAAATTGATGAGACAAAACAATAATTTTGGCCAAGCAAGGGCCAGAAAATAGCGATGTGGTACCACAGGAGGAGGGGGAAGTGGAACCTGCTACCCTGTGACACCCATGTGACCATCCGGCCAGCAGGTTCCTGCTCCTACTCTGGCGCCACCATTTGCTCATCCTCACCTGTGCACTGTGACTTACTGGGTGCTACCATCTCAGCCTCACCTGTGCACTGTGACTTACCGGGTGCTACCTTCTCAGCCTCACCTGTGCACTGTGACTTACCGGGTGCTACCTTCTCAGCCTCACCTGTGCACTGTGACTTACTGGGTGCTACCTTCTCAGCCTCACCTGTGCACTGTGACTTACCGGGTGCTACCTTCTCAGCCTCACCTGTGCACTGTGACTTACCGGGTGCTACCTTCTCAGCCCCACTATCTCCATCCTCTAAAGAAAAAAAGAAAGACTTGCCTTTCTGTAGCGCCTTTCACGACCTCAGGATGTCCCAAAGTGCTTTACAGCTAATTAAGCGTAGTCACGGTTGTAATGTAGGAAACGAGACAGCCAATTTGCACACAGCAAGGTCCCACAAAGAGCAATGAGATAATGACCAGCTAATTTGTTTTAGTGATGTTGGTTGAGGGATAAATGTTGCTCAGGAAACCGGGGAGAACTCCCCTGCGCTTCTTTGAAATAGTCCCATGGGATCTTTTACGTCCACTTGAGAGGGCAGACGGGGCCCCGGTTTCGCGTTTCATCTGAAAGACGGCACCTCCGACAGTGCAACACTCCCTCAGTCATCGAGTGAGTAAGGGGACAAGACGTAACGGGAGTAGGATGGTGCTAGTCTCAGCTTGGGAGGAACCTCAGGGTTCACCTTTCTATACTCTCCTGCTGTGGCTCAGTGGTTCTGAGGACACACTTTGTGATTGTGTACTCGGGGCAGATGCTACTAAAGGATGATATGACCTTGGTGTTTTAGCTCAGGTCTGTAATCCATCTTCCACATTTGCAGCCTGCATATTGCAGAGAGCACTCAGCGTGTCAGCTGTTTCTGGTCAGGGGGTTCGGACGACTCTACCTTGGGGAAGGTGTCTTTTATGTGTTCGTGCACCTAACACAAAAGTCACCTCCTTTAAGTAAGCACGCTCACACCTCATGATCCAAGGGATGACCGAGTGCACAATGTAACCTGGGATAATAGACAGTGAGAAAACAGTAGATCAATTTATTGTCTCTAGACTAATGTGTAGGATTCCCACTAGCGCCCATGTCACTTCAGAGGACATTTAATATCAGTCACACTCGACATATCAGATTGAATTGCCAAACAGGTTTATTCATGAATAGACCATCTTACAGCAGCAGAAAATAGAGCCAGTTTGTGGAAGTCAGCTCAAAAACCATAGTAGTTTTTAACTGGTTGATGATAGAGTTGAACAGACCAACCAGTCATTTGAACAAAAGCGAAATACTGCGGATGCTGGAAATCTGAAATAAAAACAGAAAATACTGGAAACACTCAGCGGATCAGGCAGTATCTGTGGAGAAAGAAACAGAATTAACGTTTCAGGTCAATGCCCTTTCATCAGAACTGGAAGATGTTAGAGATTACAAATGTAAACAATTTTACAACACCAAGTTATAGTCCAGCAATTTTATTTTAAATTCACAAGCTTTCGGAGGCTATCTCCTTCCTCAGGTGAACGATGTGGAAATGAAATCCTCGAAATGAAGTCGCATTTATAATTCACAGAACAATGCTTGGTGAGTACAGACAGTTTTTTCAACTGCCTGTTGCCAAGGCAATCAGTGTGCAGACAGACAGGTGTTACCTGCCAGGTCTCACAGAATATACAAATCACCAAAAAAAAACAACAAACAAAAAAAAACAGAGATAGAGAGGTAGAAACATAGAAAAGACAGCAACTGACCCGTTATATTAAAAACAGATAACATTTGTTCGCTGGTGGGGTAACGTGTAGCGTGACATGAACCCAAGATCCCGGTTGAGGCCGTCCTCATGGGTGCGGAACTTGGCTATCAATTTCTGCTCGACGATTTTGCGTTGTCGTGTGTCTCGAAGGCCGCCTTGGAGTATGCTTGTAACATACTGTGCACCAAGTATGATCTAATGAAGGTTCTATATAAATTTAACATTCCCTCCCTGCTTTTGTATTCTATTCCTCTAGAAATGAACCCAGCACTTTGCACTATTTATAGCCTCATTAACTTGCATTATCTGTATCCCCAGATCTCTTTGTTCCTCTACCCTTTTGGAATAAGTGACCTCCTTACCCCTCCCATCAACTTCACTATATTGAATTTCATTCACCATTTATCCACATCGAGTTTAACATTGGTACATGGCCAGTGAGGTGGTCTGCACCCCTAGGATCTACCTGCCTTTCTCCGTCACATTCCTGGGCCGTGGGAGTCTTCTCCGCTTTGCCAGATTTTCCATGCTTCGCTCCCCCTCTGGATAAATGGTGAATGAAATTCAATATAGTGAAGTTGATGGGAGGGGTAAGGAGGTCACTTATTCCAAAAGGGTAGAGGAACAAAGAGATCTGGGGATACAGATAATGCAAGTTAATGAGGCTATAAATAGTGCAGACAAAGTGCTGGGTTCATTTCTAGAGGAATAGAATACAAAAGCAGGGAGGGAATGTTAAATTTATATAGAACCTTCATTAGATCATACTTGGTGCACAGTATGCTTGTAACAATGCTTGGAGTACGCCACATCAGAGATTACAAAGCCAGGGAAAAGGTGGGGGGGTGCAGGAAAGGACAAAAGGGAAGGTCTGTCACAGGGTGGAGGGCAGGAGTGATTAAATGACAAAAGGGATGATGGTGTTGTGGGAAAAAATCACCACTCGGAGTCAGACTTAAAGATTCAACATGCAGTTTATTGGACAAAGTACTTTGGGAGAAGGCTGGACATTCCGCAATGTACGCATATACCTTCTCAACTTTGGTTGTCATGCTTTTTTATACCTTTGAAATACAGATTTCAGTAGCTTTTACATCATAAATCTTGATTACACACATTAACCAATTAAGTCCGCACAGCAACAACAGACAGTTTACACATTAACCAATTAAGTCTGCATAGCAACAACGGACTGCTTACGCATTAACCAATTACGTCCGAACAACTATTATCACCTTAAGACAGCATGCCTTTGTTTCATGCAGTCTGGTTCTATAGTTTTATCAGTTCGTTATGAAATGTCCTTTGTATTCCCAGACTGTAAGCCAGTTCTGGAATGTACAAACTCTACACTTTTAACTGTCTTTCCCACAGTCACAGAATCCATTTTATTTAATAGTGTCCCTTTGTTTAATAGAATCCATTTTGTTTAATAGTGTCCATTTTATTAGTAGTCAAGCGTTATATTTAAGCCTTTAATTAAGGTTAGTCTAATCTACACAAAGCGTATTTCAATGTGGTTTTAGGGTAAATACCACTGTCATGTACCCATAAGTCACTTCACCGTTGCCTTTAATTCAACAGTCCAAAATCCACGCTAACAATGGTGTAAGGCAAGGAGGGTGATAATGGGACAAGTTAAGAAACAAAAGATGGGCCCAGAGGAGGTGTAAATTGTTACAACAGAATAGCAGAGGGGGAGCGAAGCATGGAAAATCTGGCAAAGCGGAGAAGACTCCCACGGCCCAGGAATGTGACGGAGAAAGGCAGGTAGATCCTAGGGGTGCAGACCACCTCACTGGCCATGTACCAATGTTAAACTCGATGTGGATAAATGGTGAATGAAATTCAATATAGTGAAGTTGATGGAAGGGGTAAGGAGGTCACTTATTCCAAAAGGGTAGAGGAACAAAGAGATCTGGGGATACAGATAATGCAAGTTAATGAGGCTATAAATAGTGCAGACAAAGTGCTGGGTTCATTTCTAGAGGAATAGAATACAAAAGCAGGGAGGGAATGTTAAATTTATATAGAACCTTCATTAGATCATACTTGGTGCACAGTGTGCAGTTCTGGTCTCCATACTACGAAAGGATATTGAAAGACTTCTATGCCTCCTGCCTTAAGTCTGTAACTTGCGGGGTTAGGTGTACTGAGTTGTCAATCAAAGTTACGACACTGAGTAGAACACCTACCTGTTGGTGTGGGCACTGGAGGCTCCCATCAGTCTGCCTTAGCTATGCCCTTTGCTGTGCAGATGGAATGGAACAATACCTAGATTTTCAGATGTCACAGGGGTGACTTCTTCTCATAAAGGCATGAAATGTTTGAGATTGTATATGACAATCCTTGCACTGAATCAAAACCTCAAATCACCACTGTTGAGGCTAATTCCAGATAGCTCAGTCATTATATAGAAAAAGTGCTGAATCATGCATTACAAAAATATTATAAGTTAAAAAAATTCAGCTCAGGCAATACAGGCAGAATCTAACTCGTCACAGTGCTGTATAAATGTGAACATAAGAACATAAGAAATAGGAGCAGGTGTAGGCCATATGGCCTCTCGAGCCTGCTCCGCCATTCATTAAGATCATGGCTGATCTTCCACCTCAACTCCACTTTCCTGCCCGATCCACGTATCCCTTGATTCCCCTAGAGTCCAAAAATCTGTCTATCTCAGCCTTGAATATACTCAATGACTCAGCATCCACAGCCCTCTGTGGTAGAGAATTCCAAAGATTCAAAACCCTCTCAGTGAAGAAATGCCTCTGATCTCAATCTTAAATGGCCGACCCCTTATCCTGCGACTATGCCCTCTAGTTCTAGAATCTTCTGCCAAGTGAAACAACCTCACAGCCTCTACCCTGTCAAGCCCTCTCAGAATCTTATATGTTTCAACGAGATCCCCTCTCATTCTTCTAAACTCCAGAGAGCATAGGCTCCCTTCACCACCGGCGCACAGTGGCTGCAGTGTATACCATCCACAGGATGCACTGCAGCAACTCGCCAAGGCTTCTCCGACAGCACCTCCCAAACCCGCGACCTCTACCACCTAGAAGGACAAGGGCAGCAGGCACATGGGAACAACACCACCTGCACGTTCCCCTCCAAGTCACACACCATCCCAACTTGGAAATATATCGTTGTTCCTTCATCATCGCTGGGTCAAAATCCTGGAACTCCCTACCTAACAGCACTGTGGGAGAACCTCCACCACACGAGCAGCAGCGGTTCAAGAAGACGGCTCACCACCATCTTCTCAAGGGCAATTAGGGATGGGCAATAAATAATGGCCTCGCCAGTGACGCCCACATCCCATGAATGAATAAAAAAAAGGCCCATTCTACTCAACATCTCATAGCACAACCTTCTTATCCCAGGAATTAATCTAGTGAACCTTCGTTGCACCGCCTCTAAGGCAAGTATATCCTTCCTTAGATAAGGAGACCAAAACTGTTTGCAGTACTCCAGGCAAGGTCTCACCAAAGCCCTGTACAATTGTAGTAAGACTTCCTTACTCTTGTACTCCAACCCCCTTGCAATAAAGGCCAAATGCCATTTGCCTTCGCAATTGCTTGCTGGACCTGCATGCTTACTTATTGTGTTTCTTGTACTAGGATACCCAAGTCTCTCTGGACACCAACATTTAATAGTTTCTCACCATTTAAAAAATATTCTGTTTTTCAATTCGTCCTATCAAATTGAATAATCTCACATTTCCCCACATTATACTCCATCTGCCACTTTCTTACCCACTCACTTAACCTGTCTATATCCCTTTGCAGACTCTTTGTGTCCTCCTTACAGCTTACTTTCCCACCTAGCTTTGTATTGTCAGCAAACTTTGATACATTACACTCGGTCCCTTCATCCAAGTCATTAATATAGATTGGAAATAGCTGAGGCCCAAGCACCGATCCTTACGATACTAGTTACAGCCTGCTAACCTTAAAATGACCCGTTTACTCCTAGTCCTTGCTTTCTGTCTGTTAATCAATCCTCTATCCATGTTAATATGTTACCACCAACCCCATGAGCCCTTATCTTGTGTAACAATCTTTTGTGTGGCACCTTGAAAATCCAAATATATTACATCCACTGGTTCCCCTTTATCTACGCTGCTAGTTACATCCTCAGAAAAATATAATAAATTTGTCAAAGATAATTTCCCTTTCATAAAACCATGTTGACTGTGCCTAATCATATTATTATGTTTTAAGTGCCCTGTTACCACTTCCTTAATAATGAATTCCAGCATTTCCTCGATGGCTGATGTCAGGCTAACTGTAGTTTCCTGTTTTCTCTCTCCCAATGCTCAGGCTTACTACACTTCTTGGCAACATTATAGGCTTCTTCTTTTAATCTAATACTATCCTTAACTTCTCGAGTTAGCCACGGGTGGATCACTTTTCCTGTGGAGTTTTTATTTCTCAATGGAATGTATATTTGTTGAGAATATTGAAATATTTCCTTAAATGTTTGCCATTGCTTTTCAACCATCATACCCTTTAATTTCTATCTTAGCGAACTCGCCCCTCATACCTATATAATTGGCTTTCTTTAAGTTTAAGACTCTAGCTTTGGACTTAAGTGTGAAGTGATGCATTTTCTTAGGAAGAATAAGGAGAGGCAATATAAACTAAATTATACAATTTTTAAGGGGGTGCAGGAACAGAGAGAACTGGGGGTTCACATACACAAATCTTTGAAGGTGGCAGGACAGGTTGATAAGGCTGTTAAAAAAGCATATGGGATCCTTGGCTTTATAAATAGAGGCATAGAGTACAAAAGCAAGGAAGTTATGCTAAACCTTTATAAGTCACTAGTTGGACCTCAGAATATTATTTCCAATTGTGGACACCACACTTTAGAAAGGACATCAAGGCTTTGGAGACGGTGCAGAGGTGATTTGCTAGAATGGTACCAGGGATGAGGGATTTCAGTTACCTGGAGAGACTAGAGAAGCTGGGATTGTTTGCATTAGAGCAGAGAAGGTTAAGATCAGATTTAATAGAGGTGTTCAAAATTATAAGGGGTTTTGATAAAAATAGATAGGTAGAAACTGTTTCCAGTGACAGGATGGGACGAATGGCCTCCATCGGTGCTGTATGATTCTATGATTCTAAGTAACAAGCAGAGGAATCCCCCTCCACCTGCAGCAGGAACCCAGTCTGATTAATTTACCCCCCCTTCGTAACCCAGGGGGCGCCAAGGCCAATGGTGCCCATTTACTGCCTTGGCCAAGATCATCTAACTCAACGCGTAGCAGGTGTAAGACCTAAAACTTGCCGGGGGGTTTGGCTTAGTGCCATACCCATACCCTATGACGGCTGCTGCACCATAACTTTTTGAGACAGGAACTTCATCGCTTTACTGCATACGTTTGATGAAATGCATTTAATCTTGATTGCTGGACCGACAATATGTTATGTTGATGATCTATGAATTTTGCGGCTCTTTTTCTAGATATTTGCTGGGAAGGATTCAGTGGCGTTAAAGTGGTGTCTGTGCCCGGCACGGTCAGTTATGCCAGGAATCATGGCGTCTACCTCATTGACCAAGAGGTAAGAATCCTCAATACTGCTTCAAGAATCATAGACTCTTACAGCACAGAAGTAGGCCATTCGGCCCATCTCCTCTTCTGCTCCTTAACTCTAACCAAATAGAGGGTCTTTGAACCCTCAGGCATATGACCCCTTTCCAGGGCTGTAACGGTATTTTTAATCAATACTGCCAACCCCTTCCCCCTCCTTTTTTTCTTTCCTGGCTACAATGTATTCAGGAGGAATAGGGAATGTTTAGTTTCCAATCTTCCCCTTGTTTGAAATAAAAACAGAAAATGCCGGAAATACTCAGCAAGTCAGGCAGCATTTGTGGAGAAAGAAACAGAGTTAACAGTTCAGGTCGAAGACCTTTCATCAGAACTGGGGTTTTATTTGCCAGGCAAAATGTGGGGGAGGTAAGGAAGGGGAGGAAAGAACAAAAGGGAAGGTCTCTGATAGGGTGGAGGGCAGAAATGGTTAAATGACAAAAGGGATGATGGTGCAAGGCAAGGAGGGTGGTAATGGGACAAGTACAGAAACAAAAGATGGGTCGAGAGGAGCTGTAAATGACAACAGCAGAACCATTACCAGCACCTGCTGTCCGAAAAAATGGGAGCAGTGGTCATGATCTGAAGTTATTGATATCAGTGTTAAGTCCAGAAGGTTGTAAAGTGCCTAAACAAAAGATGAGGTGCTGTTCCTCGAGCTTCCGTTGAGCTTCATTGGAACAGTGTAGGAGGCCGAGGTCAGAGTGGGAGTGGGACGGGAAATTAAAATAGCAAACGACCGGAAGATCAAGGTCATGCTTGTGGACTGAGCGGAGGTGTTCAGCAAAGCGATGACCCAATCTGCGTTTGGTCTCCCCAGTGTGGAGGAGACGGCATCGTGAGCAGTGAATGCAGTATACTGAATTGAAAGAAGTACAAGTAAATCACTGTTTCACCTGGAAGGAGTGTTTGAGGACCTGGACAATGGGAAGGGAGGAAGTGAAAGGGCAGGTGTTGCATCTCCTGCGCTCGCACGGGAAGGTGCCGTGGGGAGGAGAGCAGTAGTTGGGGGTGATGGAAGAGTGGACTAGAGTGTAACGGTGAGAGTGATCCCTTTGGAATGCTGAAAGGAGAGGGGAAGGGAAGATGTGTTTGGTGGTAGGATCGGGGAGGATGATCCGTTGAATGTGGAGGCTGGTGGGGTGGAAGGTGAGAACAAGGGGGGACCCTATTATGGTTCTGGGAGGGAGGGGAAGGGGTGAGGACAGAAATGCAGGAAATGGGATGGACACGGTCGAGGGCCCTGTCAACTACAGTGGAGGGGAATCCCCGGTTGAGGATAAAGGAAGACATCAAAAGCACTGATGTGGAAGTTGGCATCATCAGAACAGAGATGGAGAAACTGGGAGAAGGGAATAGAGTCCTTACATGAAGCGGGGTGGGAGGAAGTGTAATCAAGGTAGCTGTGGGAGTTAGTGGGCTTATAATAGATATTGGTTAACAGCCCATCACCAGAAATGGAGATAGAGAAGTCGAGGAATGGAAGGGAAGAATCGGAGATGGACCATGTGAAGGCGAGGGAAGGTTGGAAATTGGAAGCAAAGTTGATGAAATTTTCCAGTTCAGGCGAGAGCAGGAAACGGCACCGAAACAGTCATCAATTTAACTAATGGAAAAAGAGGTGAGGGAGGGGACCTGAGTAGGACTGGAGCAAAGAATGTTCCACGTATACCACCAAAAGAAAGGCATAGCTGGGACCCATACGGGTTCCCATAGTGACATCTTTTATTTGGAGTGAATGAGTGGAGGAGAACTTGTTCAACGTAAGAACAAGTTCAGCCAGGTGGAGGAGGGTGGTGGTGGATGGGGACCGGCTGGGCCTCCGTTCAAGGAGGAAGCGGAGGGCCCGTAGGCTGTCCTGGTGGGGGATGGAGGTGTAGAGGGACTGGACATCCATGGTGAAAAGGAGACCGTTAGGGCCGAGGTACTGGAAACTGTTAAGTGGCAGAGAGCATCAGAAGAGTCGCGGATGTAGGTCGGAAAAGACTGGACAAGAGGAGAAAAAAAGAGTCGAGATAGGAGGAAATAAGTTCTTGTTTGAGCCAGGTTTCCATTATTGCCACTATATCAGGACCCCTTGTGGCAACTTGTGCCTGCAAGTCACCAACCTTATTAATCACGCTCCGTGCATTTACGAGCATTCACTCCAACCCCGCCTTAGTCTGCTTTTCATTGCTCCCCTGTCTGATCCCTCCTCTTTCTGGACTACTCTTTATTCTAATACTGTTTGTCTCTCCCAGTCCTCTATGCAACATGTTTCTCCTCTCTAAGACTTCATCCTGGTCCCCCCTCCCCCTGTCAAATAAATATTTTATTTGTTGTATGAATACTTCAAAAAAAAATTTTCAAATTAGTTGTCTGATGCCTCAGGGAGTTTACCCATTGAGTAACTGATCCATACATCTGTGCTGAGTTTACTGATCTCAGCCAAAATAGCATTAGAAGCGCTATAATTGACCTCAGCATGCCTGGGCTATAAGGAGAAAAATCAGCTAGCGTTCCAGTTCCTGCTCACTATTCAGTGACGCCTGCTTAAAAAGTGCAACGTTGTCTGGGGATACGATCAAACTCGGTCGTAATATCCTCATGGTTGAATAGCCGGGCGACACTCGCCGTCATGGTCCACACGTGAAGAATGGCCAGTTGAGCGATGTATTGGAGGACTGCAGGTGCAGGCGGGGCTGTATCCCATCGAGGAAATGTGGCCCAGTGTCAAATTTTGTCCAATTATGCTCCTGTGAAGCACCGTGGGACATTTTTACTACATTAAAGGTGCTATTTAAATGCAAGTTGTTGTTGTTCTGGTCATATTGGTCTGATATTAGATAGCAAATTTATAGTGAGCACCTGTTAATCAACCAGTGAAATGTCCTGGTTGCGTAAGGTGGTGTGAACGGTTACGGTTTGCTGGAGACAGAATAATGACCCGAGATGCTTTTTTTATTGGTGCCATTTTTCTTTGGGAAATGAGCACCGGGAGACGTCCAGGGCACGATCCAAGTGTCAGCCGTGGCTCAGTGGTAGCACTCTCGCCTCTGAGTCAAAACGTCGTGGGTTCAAACCATGCTCCAGAGACTTGAGCACAAAATCCAGGCTGACACTCCAGTGCAGTACTGAGGGAGTGCTGCGCTGTTGGTGGTGCCAAGTTTTGGATGAGACGTTAAACCAAGGCCCCATCTGCCACTCTCAGGTGGCCATAAAAGATCCTGTGGAACTATTCGAGGAAGAGCAGGGGAGTTCTCCCTGGAGTCCTGGCCAATATTGATCCCTCAACCAACATCACTAAAAAAAAACAGATGATCTGGTTAATAACACATTGCTGTTTGTGGGATCTTGCTGTGTGCATACTGGCTGCCGCATTTCCTACATTACAACAATGACTACAATTTAGAAGTGCTTCATTGGCTGTAAAGCGCTGTGGGACACCCTGAGGTCGTGAAAAGCACTATGTAAATGCAAGTCTTTTTTCTTTATTTATGATGCCTCCTTATCCCTGCACCAGACTCTCGAACCCAGTTTTCCTTGCCGGGGTACGGGAGCCAGATTTCGCAGCACAAACAGCGGGAGCTGGGCCAAGGTCTCCCGCAATCCAAAGTAAAGTGGCGCCAGCATTAAAGCAGCTCCTGTGCTCGAGTGTCTGTGGCTGGGAGGTGTTGTGATGGTTTCCACTTGTCTTCCCAGGGTTACGTCTGTGATATCATCTACAAAGGAACGGAAGAGAGGATAAAGGAATGTGCGCAGCAGGACGGCAGAGTTCCTCTGGTATGTAGGAGGAGCTTCTTATCCTCTTGGTCACACTTCCCGCTTGCAGTGTTAGGGATAGTCTCTGAAGTTCTCACTCTGATTGCGGATGTATTTATTTTTTGCTTTGCCTTTGTTTTTCTTCCTTTCTTCCCTGAAAGTGATGACTGTTCCTGGCGAAGGTTTCCACAGGTATCAACTGCCCTTCAGTACCTTGGCCGAGTGGCCCTTCTCCACGTGCGGCATCGATGGTCAGCAAGCTATTTAACTTTGGAGGGCATCAAAGACATGCCAGATCTCCTTACCTGACGTCCACGCTTGTGTACTTTCCGGGAGGGGTGCTGATACCAATTATAGTGGCCCTGCCTTTGCCATGCTGGGCACTGCTGGGAGTGGCATTTCATAAAATCTACTGGTGCAGCAACCCCTCGATTTTAAAATTCTCATTCTTGTTTTCAAATCTCTCCATGGCCTCGCCCCTCCCTATCTCCGTAACTTAGTCCTTAGTCCGAGATCTCCGCACTGCTCCAATTCTACGCATTCCCAATTTTGATCACCCCACCATTGGCGGCCGTGCCTTCAGCTGCCCAGGCCCTAAGCTCTGGAATTCCCTCCCTAAATCTTTCCGCCTCTCTACCTCTCTCTCCCCTCCTTTAAGGCGCTCCTTAAAAACTACCTCTTGCTCACCTGTCCTAACATCTCCTTATGTGGCTCAGTGTCAAACTTACGTCTGATAATGCTCCTGTGAAGCGCCTTGAGACATTTTACTACGTTAAAACCACTATATAAATGCATGTTGATGTTGTTGTTGTTGTGTGTCTTGCTCATCAAGGTAGTACTTTGAAAGACTTTTATATAAAGTTTTAACTGCAAACCTGTGGGGGAATTAAACATTATTTGAGAAGAGGCATCTGAAACCTAATCCACAAACAAGGGGGATAATTTTCCAGTTCAGTAACAGAAGCCTGAACCTTCACCTCTGAGTAATTCTCTAGCGATCAGATTCAGCAGTGAATTTTGCTGTGAAACTTGACTGACCCACCATTACCATTGCAGGGACTACCTATGATGCCAATACCCCCACTCTCTGTATCACTGCTCTTTCATTTGTGTACGCACCTACAAAATACTGGTGACCTATATTTGCTAGGAGTGATTTGAAGAAGAATTATTGACATACAGTTGAATCACTCTCTGTACGTCATCTCCAGTCCCCTCTGTCGTATGCCCACTGAATCCTTACCCGGTCTCTCAGCATTGAGGAGGAATAAACTGGAGTTTTGGAAAGGGCCAACATAATGCACCATCATCTGTACATCGAAGAGCTTTACAAGAAGAAGGGTGCTGTCCATTAAGATCCAGCCAAGCCTTCACCCAACATGTCCGCACTCTTGCTTCTGGTACGTATATGCCCTTAGTAAGGGCATATACATACCAGTCAAGGTGAAAACTGCAAGATGTAGAGATGACCTAAGAAAACTTTGCCTTTCCCCAGATACCAGCCACCCCACCCCACCCCCCAACCCAGGAAGGTTCAAGGCAGAGCTTGTGGACACACTGCAGCTGCTTCTCATGGGGAGTCGTTGGTGCAAGTGCATTAAGCATTTGTGTGAGAACATCAATCGTAATTTCTAAAGCAAAAGCAAAATACTGCGGATGCCGGCAATCTGAAATAAAAACAGCAAATGCTGGAAATACTCAGCAGGTCAGGCAGCATCTATGAAGAGAAACAGAATTAACATCGACCTGAGACGTTGATTCTGTTTCTCTCCATAGATGCTGCCTGACCTGCTGAGTGTTTCCAGCATTTGCTGTTCTTAATTGTAATTTCTACCCTTGTATGACTTCAAGTCTAAACCAAGATATATATATATATATATATTGGTGGGGCCTCTGAACAAACATCTTGATGGATAATAAATGAATGCTCTATTTTGTATCTAAGTACAGTAGCCGTTAGATAGTTAGAAACTTTAAATATAGATATTTAAGAATCTTAACAAAAGAGCATTTTGTTATGTGCAGAATTCTCCCATGAGCCGATATAAAATGTGTTGGAAGGAGAAATGTGACCACATCATGTGGCCGTGTGAACGTGAAGCAATAATGAGCTTTGTGCTGAGATTGTTGGCCCCAGTTAAAGGATGACACTGTCAGCACTTAGATGCGACTCCTGTTCACAGTGCCATGGAGTACATGAGCAGCCTGTGCATTTAGAGAGACAAACAGTTGCAGAGTCCACTGCCTGCTCCTTCTGTTATGGTGGGATCAAGTCCACGGTGCAGATTAGTAACAATGCTTTGCACGGACGTTGTCGTATGTTCGCACACTTACTTGACAGCCTTTTACAGCCCAGGAAATGTCTTCCTAACCTGCTCCCAAGTTCGGGTCGCAGCTGGGACAGCACTTATGTGCTCCGTCACCTCCGTTCTAATCTGAGAGTGCTGTTTATTGCAGGGTGCCCCCTCCTCCAAATGACACCAACCCTCACATCATGGAGCAGTGTCAGCTGCTTCTCCCCATGGTGTCCACTCTGCCTCCCAAGTTAGGACAGCGTTGATCCTCCCCCCATGGTTGAAAGGCAGGTCAATCCCCAGTAGTCTACAGGTGAAGAATGGCTGCTTGCGACCAGTACTGGAGAGAAACCAGTCACTAAGGAACCAGACATCATGATGAGTGAACGCCATCGGACGGGGGAAAGGGGAGAAAGTGCAACCAAGACACACATAAATTGCTCAGACTCTGAGAAGCTGCAATTTTTTAAAAAAATAACGCCTCATTTCTGTAAATGGCTGTTCCATGTTCCCCCAGGTCTCAGGCATTGTGTTCTTCTCATCGGAGACTGCTGAGAAACTCCTGGCTACACACGTCACTCCTCCACTGGATGCTTGCACCTATATGGGTCTGGACTCAGGATCTCGTCCTGTTCAGGTACTGTTGAAATCACAGGGGCCCAGTTCATGGAGTGTCTTTATCACCACACAGACTGCAGCAGTTCAAGATGGCAGTCCACCTCCATCTTCTCAGGGCAACTAGGAATGGGCAATAAATGCTGGCCTTGCCATTGTCACCCACAACCTATGAACAAATAAATTACAAAACTGTGTTTTGGCCACGTGATGATGTCAACTCCTGTACAGGGTGTACACTGGGTGAGATGTTCTTGTGTCCACCTGAAAGAGCGGACGGGGCCTCAGTTTGACATCTGAAAGACGGCACCTCCGACAGTGTAGCAGTCCCTCAGTACTGCACTGGAGTGTCAGCCCGGATTATGTGCTCGAGTCTCTGGAGTGGGACTCGAACCCACAATCTTCTGACTCATTTGAGCCACTGCTGAGGAGGCTGCAGGGACTGAGCAGTTCTTGACGCCCTGTTGCAGGGTCTAGACAAGGGTGAAGAATGGGGGCACAGAGTAACAGAGGGCAACCAGCACCTTTGTACCCCAGCGTGAGTCCATGTCTTCAGGAGAGGATATCGCAGCTGTATAGGGCTTCGGTGTATAATGTAAAAGGGTTTATGCCGCGACAGGGTAACAGACGACTATTAATCGTGCCTCTACTGTTTGCTACACATCCCTTCCCCCCCTGACAGCTATCCATTTTCTTCGACATCTTGCTCTGCATGGCACGCCACACTCGTGAGGACATCTTTGTGAACAGAGCGAGTAGGGTTCTGCAGAGCAGCGACATCGCGAACCCCACTGCGGCTGACGGTAGTGACACAGCCATCGTAAGGAGTGCCAGAGCCGTGCTGTGGCAGGAACTCCGAGGCATTCCCGTCACCATGGGTGAGTGAAGGTCGGGCTCATGCCTCGTGTGTTTGAGGTATGGCACACGGGCAATTTACAGTGAGGAGTTCCTATGTATAATTATGCCCCTCCTTTCTACAATTTCTTTAGGATCCCCACCACCCCCCCACCACACATGCACCATTTGAGGTTCCCCGATGGAAAGCGTGTGCGAGTGACTCGCTACTATACCCATGACGGTGCTGCTCTTGATCCGACCAGTAGGAGGCGGAGGAGAGCTGACTTTCCTCTTCTTTTTTCTCCTCCGTTCGATACGAACGTACGAAAATGATGGGCAGGAATAGACCAGCTGGTCCATCAAGCCTGCCCCACACTGGTGAAGGCTGGAGCATCCTGACCAGACACGTCCTACCTCCCCTCAGCAGCCATGTAGTCTCCTGGGAAAGGCAAAAAAAAACAGAATAAAAAAACCCAGGACCAAAAGAGGAAAAAATACTCTGGAAAATTCTTCTCCATACGATCAAAACCAGTCCAGGAGAATGCATTGACCATGTGCACATTAACCATTAATCCACTTAACTTCTATATGATTTAATCTCTGCCCCAGTCAAGAACCGGTCCAGCTCCCTCTTGAAGGCAGAGAGTCAGCACCCACCACACCAGCCGGCAACGCATTCCTGAGGCTCACCACTCTCTGGGAAAAGAACCGCCCAACATCCAGTCTATTCCAGTCTGTCCTCTCCATGCCTCTGAAAACCCTCTCACAATCTGGGCAGTAAGACCTGGTTGTCCATATCCACTCTGCTGCTTGATCCAGAGCAGGAACCCTGACTGGTTTGCCCATCTCCAGCCCAGTGGCACTGAGGTCAAATATAGCAAACAAAATAATAACCAATGCTCAAACCCTGTGTGGTTCTGGTCCACCCTGGGCCTGTCCCAGTCTGTGTGGTTCTGGTCCACCCTGGGCCTGTCCCAGTCTGTGTGGTTCTGGTCCACCCTGGGCCTGTCCCAGTCTGTGTGGTTCTGGTCCACCCTGGGCCTGTCCCAGTCTGTGTGGTTCTGGTCCACCCTGGGTCTGTCCGAGTCTGTGTGGTTCTGGTCCACCCTGGGCCTGTCCCAGTCTGTGTGGTTCTGGTCCACCCTGGGTCTGTTCTAGTCTGTGTGGTTCTGGTCCACCCTGGGCCTGTCCCAGTCTGTGTGGTTCTGGTCCACCCTGGGTCTGTTCTAGTCTGTGTGGTTCTGGTCCACCCTGGGCCTGTCCCAGTCTGTGTGGTTCTGGTCCACCCTGGGCCTGTCCCAGTCTGTGTGGTTCTGGTCCACCCTGGGCCTGTCCCAGTCTATGTGGTTCTGGTCCACCCTGGGCCTGTCCCAGTCTGTGTGGTTCTGGTCCACCCTGGGTCTGTCCGAGTCTGTGTGGTTCTGGTCCACCCTGGGCCTGTCCCAGTCTGTGTGGTTCTGGTCCACCCTGGGTCTGTTCTAGTCTGTGTGGTTAGAATCATAGAATGGTTACAGCACGGAAGGAGGCCATTCGGCCTGAAGAGTGCGTGCCGGCTCTCTGCAAGAGCAATCCAGCTAGTTTCACTCCCCACCCTATCCCTGTAGCCTTCCAAATTTTTTTTCCTTCAAGTACTTATCCAATTCCCTTTCGAAGGCCATGATTGAATCTGCCTCCACCACCCACTCTGGCAGTGCATTCCAGATCATAACCACTCGCTGTGTAAAAAAGTTTTTCCTCATGTCGTCTTTGGTTCTTTTGCCAATCACCTTAAATCTACGTCCTCTGGTTCTTGACCCTTCTGCCCATGGGAACAGTTTCTACTCTATCTACTCTGTCTAGACCCTTCATGATTTTGAATACCTCTATCAAATCTCCTCTCAACCTTCTCTGTTCCAAGGAGAACAACCCCAGCTTCTCCAGTCTATCCGTGTAACCGATGTCCCTCATCCCTGGAATCATTCTAGTAAATCTTTTCTGAACCCTCTAACCTTCACACAAGAACATAAGAAATAGGAGCAGGAGTAGGCCAATCGGCCCCTCGAGCCTGCTCCGCCATTCAATAAGATCATGGCTGA
The DNA here is from genome assembly GCF_035084215.1 of Heptranchias perlo. Lineage (NCBI taxonomy): Eukaryota > Metazoa > Chordata > Chondrichthyes > Hexanchiformes > Hexanchidae > Heptranchias > Heptranchias perlo. The sequence continues at coordinate 10,283,571 of NC_090340.1, forward strand.
TCTGATCCTAACCTCAAATCTAAATTCATGTCCAATTTCCTGCCCGCTCCCCGTAACCCCTAATTCCCTTTACTTCTAGGAAACTGTCTATTTCTGTTTTAAATTTATTTAATGATGTAGCTTCCACAGCTTCCTGGGGCAGCAAATTCCACAGACCTACCACCCTCTGAGTGAAGAAGTTTCTCCTCATCTCAGTTTTGAAAGAGCAGCCCCTTATTCTAAGATTATGCCCCCTAGTTCTAGTTTCACCCATCCTTGGGAACATCCTTACCGCATCCACCCGATCAAGCCCCTTCACAATCTTATATGTTTCAATAAGATCGCCTCTCATTCTTCTGAACTCCAATGAGTAGAGTCCCAATCTACTCAACCTCTCCTCATATGTCCACCCCCTCATCCCCGGGATTAACCGAGTGAACCTTCTTTGTCCTGCCTCGAGAGCAAGTATGTCTTTTCTTAAGTATGGAGACCAAAACTGTATGCAGTATTCCAGGTGCGGTCTCACCAATACCTTATATAACTGCAGCAATACCTTCCTAAAGTGTGGTGCCCAGAACTGGACACAATACTCCAGTTGTGGCCGAACCAGTGTTTTATAAAGGTTCATCATAACTTCCTTGCTTTTGTATTCTATGCCTCTATTTATAAAGCCCAGGATCCCGTATGCTTTCTTAACCACTTTCTTAACCTGCCCTGCCAACTTCAACGATTTGTGCACATATACCTCCAGATCTCTTTGTTCCTGTACCCCTTTTAGAATTGTACCCTTCAAATTATATTGCCTCTCTTCGTTCTTCCTACCGAAATGTATCACTTCACACTTTTCTGCGTTGAATTTCATCTGCCACGTGTCCGCCCATTCCACCAGCCTGTCTATGGCTTATTGAAGTCTATCACTATCCTCCTCACTGTTCACTACACTTCCAAGTTTTGTGTCATCTGCAAATTTTGAAATTGTGCCCTGTACACCCAAGCCCAAGTCATTAATATATATCAAAAAAAGTAGTGGTCCCACCACCGACCCCTGGGAACCACTGTACACCTCCTTCCAGTCCGAAAAACAACCGTTCACCACTCCTCTCTGTTTCCTGTCACTTAGCCAATTTCGTATCCGTGCTGCTACTGCCCCCTTTATTCCATGGGCTTCAAGTTTGCTGACCAGCCTATTATGCGCCACTTTATTAAACATCTTTTGAAAGTCCATATACACCACATCAAATGCATTTCCTTCATCGACCCTCTCTGTTACCTCATCAAGAAATTCAATCAAGTTGGTTTAACATGATTTGCCTTTAACAAAATCCGTGCTGGCTTTCCTTAATTAATCCACACTTGTCCAAGTGACTGTTAATTTTGTCCCGGATTATCGTTTCTAAAAGTTTCCCCACTGCTGAGGTTAAACTGACTGGCCTATAGTTGCTGGGTTTATCCTTGCACCCTTTTTTGAACAAGAATTTAACATTTGCAATTCTCCAATCCTCGGGCACCACCCCCCGTATCTAAGGATGTTTGGAAGATTATGGCCAGTACCTCCGCAATTTCCACCCTTACTTCCCTCAGCAACCTAGAATGCATCCCATCCGGACCGGGTGACTTTATTTACTTTAAGTATACCTAGCCTTTCTAGTACCTCCTCTTTATCAATTTTTAGCCCATTCAGTATCTCCGCTACCTCCTCCTGGTACCCAATCCTGCCCTTTTTTGAGCCAGGTCTCCCTTATCGCCACAACATCATATTCCCATGTGGCTAATTGTGCCTGCAGCTCACTGACCTTGTTTACTACACTTCGTGTGTTTACTACACATGGACTGTAAACCTATCTTAGACCTTCTTGTATTCTCTCTTAGTCTGATCCCGCCTAATACCGTACTATTTCTTACTCTAGTGCTATCTTCCTTCCCCGATCCTTTGTGCCCCTTGTTTCTCCTTTCCAATGCTACATCCTGGTGCCCATCCCCCTGCCAAATTAATTTAAACCCTCCCCCACAGCACTAGCGAAACTCCCCACAAGGACATTGGTCCCAGCTCTGTTGAGGTGCAACTCGTCCGGCCTATACAGGTCCCACTTCCCCCAGAATTGGTCCCAATGCCTCAGGAATCTAAAACCCTCCCTCCTGCACCATCTCTCCAGCCATGCATTCACCTGCTCTATCCTCCTATTTCTATACTCACTCGCACTAAGAGTAATCTGGAGATTACGACCTTTGAGGTCCTGCTTTTTAATCTCTTTCCTAGCTCCCTAAAATCTGTCTGCAGGACTTCATCCCTCTTTCTACCTATGTCGTTGGTACCGATATGGACCACGACCTCTGGCTGTTCACTCTCCCCCTTCAGAATGTTCTGCAGTCGCTCAGTGACATCCTTGACCCTGGCACCAGGGAGGCAACGTACCATCCTGGAATCACGTTTGCAGCCACAGAAACGCCTGTCTGTTCCCCTAACTATTGAATCCCCTATCACTATTGCTCTCCTGACCTTTCTCCTCCCCCCCTGTACAGCTGAGCCACCCATGGTGCTGTGGACTTGGCTCTGGCTGCCCTCCCCAGGGGAACCCTCTCCCTCACTACCGGTTAGAGAGTGCAATACCCTCAGGGGGCTCTCCTGCACTACCTGCCTGGTCCTCCTTGTCTGTCTGGCGGTCACCCAGTCTCGCTCTACCTGCACTCTCTTAAGCTGCAGGGTAACCAACTCCTGAAACGTGCTATCCACGAAACTCTCCAACCCCGCGGATGCCCTGCAGTGACTCCAGCCGTTGCTCAAGCTCCGAAACCCGTAGCTCGAGCTTCTCCAGCTGGCAACACTTCCTGCACCTGTGGTTGTCCAGGACACGGGAAGCGTCCTGGAGTTCCCACAAGGCACAGGATTTGCATTCAACGGGACTGAGCTGCCCTGCCATGCCTTGATTTATTATATTATTAACTAAACTTAACAAAAATAAAGTTAAAGACTTAAAAAAAAAACACTCACCAGCTACTCACCAATCAGCTCTTTTCCTTGTGCTAACGTCACTTCTTATCACCTCTCTCCTTTTATCGCCAATCCCGCACTCCGCTCTCGGTCTCCTCTCTCACTCCTCCTTTTATCACCGATCCCTGGTCCAGGTTCAGGTCCACCCTGGGCCTATTCTAATCTGTGTAGTTCTGGTCCACCCTGGGCCTATTCTAGTCTGTGTAGTTCTGGTCCACCCTGGGCCTATTCTAGTCTGTGTAGTTCTGGTCCACCCTGGGCCTATTCTAGTCTGTGTGGTTCTGGTCCACCCTGGGCCTATTCTAGTCTGTGTGGTTCTGGTCCACCCTGGGCCTATTCTAGTCTGTGTAGTTCTGGTCCACCCTGGGCCTATTCTAGTCTGTGTAGTTCTGGTCCACCCTGGGCCTATTCTAGTCTGTGTAGTTCTGGTCCACCCTGGGCCTATTCTAGTCTGTGTAGTTCTGGTCCACCCTGGGCCTGTTCTGGTCCACTCTGGGCCTATTCTAGTCTGTGTGGTTCTGGTCCACCCTGGGCCTATTCTAGTCTGTGTAGTTCTGGTCCACCCTGGGCCTATTCTAGTCTGTGTAGTTCTGGTTCACCCTGGGCCTGTTCTGGTCCACTCTGGGCCTATTCTAGTCTGTGTGGTTCTGGTCCACCCTGGGCCTATTCTTGTCTGTGTGGTTCTGGTCCACCCTGGGCCTATTCTAGTCTGTGTAGGTCTGGTTCACCCTGGGCCTATTCTAGTCTGTGTAGTTCTGGTCCACCCTGGGCCTGTTCTGGTCCACTCTGGGCCTATTCTAGTCTGTGTGGTTCTGGTCCACCCTGGGCCTATTCTTGTCTGTGTGGTTCTGGTCCACCCTGGGCCTATTCTAGTCTGTGTAGTTCTGGTTCACCCTGGGCCTGTTCTGGTCCACTCTGGGCCTATTCTAGTCTGTGTGGTTCTGGTCCACCCTGGGCCTATTCTTGTCTGTGTGGTTCTGGTCCACCCTGGGCCTATTCTAGTCTGTGTAGTTCTGGTTCACCCTGGGCCTATTCTAGTCTGTGTAGTTCTGGTTCACCCTGGGCCTGTCCCAGTCTATGTGGTTCTGGTCCACCCTGGGCCTATTCTAGTCTGTGCAGTTCTGGTTCACCCTGGGCCTGTCCCAGTCTATGTGGTTCTGGTCTACCCTGGGCAGTGCCTTCATCCACTGGTATTTTAAATTCTGGCTGCCACACATGTGAAAGAAAAAAAAGAACGAACTTACATACAGCGTCTTTCACAATGTCGGATGTCCCAAAGTGCTTCGCAGCCAATGAAGTACTTTTGAAGTGTAGTCACTGTTGTAAAAATGCGGCAGCCAATTTGCGCAGAGCAAGATCCCACAAACATTAATTTAATAATGACCAGATAATCTGTTTTAGTGATTTTGATTGAGGGATAAATATTGGCCAAGACACCGGGGAGAACTCCCCTGCTCTCTTCGAAATAGTGCCATGGGATGTTTTACGTCCACCTGAGAGGGCAGACAGGGCCTCGGTTTAACGTCTCATCCAAAAGACGGCACCTCCGACAGTGTTGCATTCCCTCATGCCTGCACTGAAGTGTCAACCTAGATTATGGGCTCAAGTCTCTGGAGTTCTTGAACCCACAACCTTCTGACTCAGAGGTGAGAGTGCTGTCCCACTGAGCCACGGCTCACATGGTAATGATGTTTGTTGTGCTTTGCAGCCTATATAGCTGATGGTTGCCACGACTACATGAGCTTGTCGGCAGATGATCACATACGGAACCTGACCCGGAGGGGGAGCGTGTCCAGCTGTTTCGTGGACCGTCACATTGCACACTCGGAGCTGACTGTAGGTAACACCCACCTCTATACTACAGCACCTGTCAATGTTACAGCTACATAGACTCCTCTCTCCCTCCCTCCCATTCACCCTCTGGCATCAGCGCAGGTAACTTCTGCTAATGGGGTAAATAGTCAAAACTCGCGATCCAACATTCCACCTCCCCCTACAGCTCAGTGAGTAGATGTCCCACACGGTGTGGTACTGGGCCGTAGGAACAAGAGGAGGCCATTCAGCCCCTCGAGCCTGTTCCGCCATTCAATTAGATCATGGCTGATCTGTACCTCAACTCCATTTACCCACCTTTAATCCATGTCCCTTGATACCCTTACCTAACAAAAATCTATTGATTTCAGTCTTGAAAGCTCCAATTGTCCCAACATCCACAGCCTTTTGTGGGAGACTGTTCCAGATTTCCACTGCTCTTTATGTGAAAATGTGCTTCTTGATTTCACTCCTAGATGGCCTGGCTCTAATTTTAAGATTGTGCCCCCTTGTTCTTGATTTCCCTACCAGAGGAAAAAGCTTCTCTGTATCTACCTTATCGAATCCCTTTATTATTTTAAACACTTCAATTCAATCATCTACAGTCTTCTAAACTCATAGGAATACAAACTAAGTTTATACAACCCGTCCTCATAATTTTACATAGAATTACATCGAATGTGCAGCACAAAAACATGCCATTCGGCCCATCAGTTCCATGCCGTTGTTTATGTTCCACACGTGCCTCCTCCCTCCCTACTTCATTGAACCCTATCAGCCCTGGAATCGTTCTGGTCAATTTGCGATGCACCCCCTCTAAGGCCAATATATCTTTCCTGAGGTTCGGTGTCCAAAACTGAATGCAGTACTCCAGATGGAACCTGACCAAGGCTCTGTACAACTGAAGCATAACCTCCTCAATTTTGTACTCCAGCCCTCTTGAGATAAAGGCCGACATTCCATTAGTCTTTTAGATTACTTTTTGCACCTGTGCACTAAATTTCCATAATCCCTTTGCTCCTCCACAGCTCTGAGTCTCTCACCATTAAGAAAATATTCCGATTTGTCTTTCTTGGATCCAATTTGGATGATCTCTCACTTCCCCACATTGAACTCCATCTGCCATAGTTTTGCTCACTCACTTAATCTGTCTGTGTCTCTTTGTAACTTCCTGCTCCCATCTACAGAACTTAATGTGCCTCTTAATTTAGTGTCATTAGCAAACTTGGATATAGAAATCTATTTCTTCATCCAAGTCACTAATATATATGGTGAAAAGCTGAGACCCCAGTACAGATCCCTGAGGAACACCACTTGTCACATTCTACCAATCAGAGAATGTTCCCTTTATCCCTACTCTCTGCCCCCAACCTCCCAACCAATTACCAACTCATGTCACAAGATTACCTCCAATTCTATGCGCTCTCATTTTTGCCAATAATCTCTTGTCAAAAGCTTTCTGGAAGTCCACATAGACAACATCCATCGACACTCCCCTATCCACCTTGTTAGTGATCTCCTCAAACAATTCAACAAGATGAGTCAGACATGACCTACCCATCACAAATCCATGCTGACTCTCTTTGATCAGCTGATACTTGCCCAAGTGCTCAGTCACTCTGTCCCTGATGATAGATTCGAGTAACCTCCCCACAACTGATGTTAAACTGACAGATCTGTAGTTTTCTGGTTTCTCCTTCCCTTCCTTCTTAAAGAATGGAGTGACATTTACAGAGCGGAAGGTCCCAAATTCCTAATCCTGATCGGTCTGCACTAAGTTTGCAGTCTCCAATGCCCCACCTTTGACTTAGACTGAGCTGAGCACCTCTGCCAGCATTGCTGTATAGAAGCCTAGGGTGATCAGTCCTTCGATCGTCCCTCCTTCCCAATGGGGACAAGTCCTGTCTCAGTATTGTCATTGCAGACTGATAACAAAATCATCACCTGGTTTATTCCTCGAATGAAATTAACCAAACGAAAGTTGAGCATTTTTTGTTTAAGATTTTTGCATCAGCTTCAATATACAACAAATCCAAAAACTCCCCCACATTCGGTCAGCGGTTCCTGGGTGACTTTGCAACCTCCTGCCCTCTCACCTCAGGGTCGCTGGTAATTCTCAGCCTCCCTCTTTCTCCCCGTCAAAGGAAAGGAAAGTCATGGAGGCTGGGCTGTCCCACACTCGGACAGCGACTAAAAATTTTCCCCCACCCACCCACCAGGATTGGTCTGATGTCGCTCCACCATTGGCGCCTTGGGATGTTTTACTACGTTAAAGGTGCTATATAAATGCAAGTTGTTGTTGTTGATATTGATCTGCTAAAATCCAAAATGTACTTGGGATTCATTGTATAGTTTAAAGCGTTCAGTTTGATGCAAAACAAAAAGATTAAATTTATATCTTCCACGACTTCTTTGTTTTTTTTAAGCACCCTGCTCTGCTGAACGAGAACTGTTCTGTCATCAATAGCCTCCTGGACGGGGAGATCGCTGTCGAGCCAAATAGTGTTATTCAACACTGCCACCTACAGGTAAAGCTCAGGCCGCATCCGAGTCGCATCATAGAAAAATGTTCCTGTGTATATCTTCTGTAAGTCCCCAGTTATTTCATTCTGTATTTACTCACATATATTTAAATTACATAGAATTTACAGCACAAACAGGCCATTCAGCTCAACTGGTCTATGCCGGTGTTTATGCTCCACACGAGCCTCCTCCCTCCCTACTTCATCTCACCCTATTAACATATCCTTCTATTCCTTTCTCCCTCATGTGTTTATCGAGCTTCCCCTTAAATGCATTTATGCTATTTGCCTCAACCACTCCATGTGGTAGCGAGTTCCACATTCTAACCACTCTCTAGGTAAAGAAGTTTCTCCTGAATTCCTATTGGATTTATTAGTGACCATCTTATATTCATGGCGCCTAGTTTTGGACTCCCCCGCAAGTGAAAACTTCTTCTCTACGTCTACCCTATCAAACCCTTTCATGATTTTAAAGACCTCTCTCAGGTCACCTCACAGTCTTTTTTCTAGAGAAAAAAGCTCCAGCCTGTTCAGTCTTCCCTGATAGTTTACCCTCTCAGTCCTGATATCATCCTTGTAAATCTTTTTTGCACTTTCTCCAGTGCCTCTAGATCCTTTCTGTATATGGAGATCAGAACTATTAAGTGAGGAAATGACAAAGAAAGCGTGGGAAGTATAAGATTCTGCTAATTGTTTGCTAAAATAGAACACACTGGTGCAGTTAGCTAGTCAACTGACCTTTCACCTCTGGGACGGGTCAAACCGAGCCTAGACTGCAAGGATAAGAACATAGAACATAGGAAATAGGAGCAGGAATAGGCCATACGGCCCCTCGAGCCTGCTCCGCCATTCAATCAAATCATGGCTGATCTTCAACCTCAACTCCACTTTCCTGCCCGATCCCCATATCCCTTGATTGCCCTAGAGTCCAAAAATCTATCTGTCTCAGCCTTGAATATATTTGAAGACTCAGCATCCACAACCCTCTGGGGTAGAGAATTCCAAAGATTCACAACCCTCTGAGTGAAGAAATTCCTCCTCATCTCAGTCTTAAATAGCCGACTCCTTATCCTGCAACAATGCGCCCAAGTTCTCGACTCTCCAGCCATGGGAAACAGCATCTCAGCATCTACCTGTTAAGCCCTCTCATTCTTTTAAACTCCAGAGACTATAGGTCCATTCTACTCAACCTTTCCTCATAGGACAACCCTCTCATCCCAGGAATTAATCTATTGAACCTTCGTTGCGCCGCCTCTAAGGCAAGTTTATCCTTCCTTGGATAAGGAGACCAAACCTATACGCAGTACTCCAGGTGAGGTCTCATCAAATCCATGTACAATTGTAGTAAGACTTCCTTACTCTTGTACTCCAACCCCTTTACAATAAAGGCCAACGTACCATTTGCTTTCCTAATTGCTTGCTGTACCTGCAAGCTAACTTTTTGTGTTTCTTATACCAGGACATCCAAGTCTCTCTGGACACCAACATTTAATATTTTCTCCCATTTAAAAAATATTCTTTCTACCAAATTGAATAACCTCACATTTCCCCACATTATACTCCATCTGCCACCTTCTTGCCCACTCACTTAACCTGTCTATATCCCTTTGCAGGCTCTTTGTGTCCTCCTCACAGCTTACTTTCCCACCTAGCTTTGTATCGTCAACAAACTTGGATACATTGCACTCGGTCTCTTCATCTAAGTCATTAATATAGATTGTAAATAGCTGAGGCCCAAGCACCGATCCTTGAGGTACCCCACTAGTTACAGCCTGACAACCTGAAAATGACCCGTTTAATCCTACTCTCTGTTTTCTGTCCATTAACCAATCCTCTATCCACGTTAATATATTACCCCTAATCCCATGAGCCCTTATCTTGTGTAACAACCTTTTATGTGGCACCTTATCGAATGCCTTTTGGAAATCCAAATATACAACATTCACTGGTTCCCCTTTATCTACACTGCTAGTTACATCCTCAAAAAACTCTAATAAATTTGGAATGTAAAGGATGACAGTATCTTGTCCTAGCTGGCTCTAGGGGCCACCAATCTGGGAGCCTGGTTTGAAGGATTTCTTCACGAGGCTGAGTGAATTTATCCAGTCATTAGCTGAGCCATGGAGACCAGGAAGGTCTGAGCTTTGTGCTCGGTTAGCTGGCCTCAGTCCGTAAGGACGCTGCCATTCTGTATTATTCCTGGGTTAGAGCGAAAATCGGCCAGAGCTTCTACTGCTTATTCCAATCCACTGAGCTCTGGTGGAAAGTGCAAGTGCGTGGACATTGAGTGAGGGTAGGAGGGGGCTCAGATGTGATGGCCCCTGTGATCATCGACCTTGCCAACCCATTGTCGTGGCTCCAATGGGAATAACGCCCTTTTGAGGTAAGGTACCAAAGGGTGCCTGGCGCCTGCAGGTGCATGTCATATTGAGAGGTCAACTCCTGCACTGTCGGAGGTGCCGCGTTTCATGTGAAACGTTAAACTGAGGCCTCTTCTACCCTCTCAGGTGGACTTAAAAGATCTCATGGCACTATTCGAAGAGCAGAGGAGTTCTCCCGGTGTCCTGGCCAATATTTATCCCTCAATCAACATCACTAAAATAGATTATCAGGTCATTATCTTATTGCTGTTTGTGGGACCTTGCTGTTTGCAAACTGACTGCCGCGTTTCCTATATTGCAACAGTGATCACGCTTCAAAAGTTCTTCATTGGATGTTAAGCATCTTGGGACATCCTGAGGTGGTGAAAGGCCTTATAAAAGTGCAAATCTTCCATTTTTTTCATGAGAGGAGAACTTTGGCAAGGAAAAAGAATTCAAAGAAGTCAGTTAGATGAATTAGTCTTTAATGGAAGCAGCTCCTCTGCTGCTTGAGGATTGTGACAAGAGATTCAAGACCTTGAGTTATCTGCACTCCACTCGTTCCCTTGAAACCATCTCCCATGCTTCTCTGGATCAAAAAAAACGTTACTTCCATTTTCAGTAGTTGACCTCCAACAAACTTAGAAGTGCTAAACCCAGTGTCCAGCTCCCTAGTCCTGCTTTCCAAGCTAACTGAGACTGGCAGAAATTCAAGCAAACCACAGTTACATCCGAGACATAATCTTGCAGTAGATCCAAACCCAGCGGGGGATTTACTGACACTTGGACAGCTCCACCCTGAGACTTGGACTGTACGGGGAAGCAGGCCCACGAGAAGTCGAATGCCAACCAGACCCATGTCTCCCGAGGGAGGGTCGAGCCCGGGGGAGTTGCCTCCCCAGGGACGGAAGATTGGAGAGGGGTTGAATCCACCCCATTTTCACAAACTGCTTGTCTGACATCCATTACTGGATGAGCAGAAATTTCCTCCAATTAAATATTGGGAATACCGAAGCCATTGTCTTCGGTCCCCGCCACAAACTCCATTCCCTAGCCACCAACTCCATCTCTCTCCCTGGCCACTGTCTGAGGCTGAACCAGACCGTTTGCAGCTTTGACCTCCTATTTGACCCTGAGCTGAGCTTCCGACCCCATATCCGCTCCATCACCAAGACCGCCTACTTCCACCTCCGTAACATCGCCCGTCTCCACCCCTGCCTCAGCTCATCTGCTGCTGAAACCCTCATCCATGCCTTTGTTACCTCCAGACTCGACTATTCCAATGCTTTCCTGGCCGGCCTCCCATCTTTCACCCTTCATAAACTTGAGCTCATCTAAAACACTGCTGCCCATATCCTAACTCGCACCAAGTCCAGTTCACCCATCACCCCTGTGCTCACTGATCTGCATTGGCTCCTTTTCCGGCAACACCTCGATTTTAAAATTCTCATCTTTATGTTCAAATCCCTCCATGGCTTCGCCCCTCCCTATCTCTGTAACCTCCTCCAGCTCAACAACCCTCCAAGATCTCTGCGCTAAGGGAAGGGCCCATGCTTCCCTACAGGCTGCAGGGTAAAAATGAAGGAGCCTCTTTCAAGACCATTATTGAGCACCTCCTAATGGTGATCTCGAAGCAGCAAGGAGGGATAAGATCACTCTCCATTATGGCTGTAGATGATACAGGACACAGGGAGGCCCTGTGGGTAAAGAGGAGAAAATATTGTAAGTGAAAGACACAACAGTCTTCTCTCCAGTAGCTGAGTAGGTAAATGCACCAGCCAGTGTGGTACTGAGCCTCGTAGACCAGAAGGCCACAGTCTTTGATCCCCGGTCTGTGCTGGTTTGGTTGATCTCAGCCTGGGTGACATTATAAAGAAATGAAGAACTTACATTTCTATAGCTCCTTCCACGACCTCAGGACGTCCCAAAGCACTTTACAGTTAATGAAGTACTTTTGAAGTGTAATCACTGTTGTAATTTAGGAAATGCAGCAGCCAATTTGCACACAGCAAGATCCCACAAACAGCAATGTGTTAATGACCAGATAATCTCTTTTAGTGATGTTGATTGAGGGACAAATATTGGCCAGGACATCAGGGCGAATTCGCCTGCACCTCTTCGAAATAATGCCATGTTATCTTTTACATCCACCTGAGAGGGCAGACGGTGCCTCGGTTTAACATCTCATCCGAAAGACGGCAGCACTCCCTCAGTATTTCACTGGGAAGTGTCAACCTGGATTATGTGCACAAGTCTCTGGAGTGGAACTTGAACCCTTCTAGAAGCGTTACAGTTGGCCTCAGTACCCCTAGGGAAGGGAGAGGAGAAATCAGCCAGGGCTCCTGCTCCTCATTGCTGACCAGTAACTCTTGCTGAAAAGTGCAGGTGCTTGAAGGCAGGACGAGGCTTGGTTGTGACGCTCCCCTCTCTCCCTGGGGTCGGACAGTTTGTTGACCCTCAGCTCGAGTTCACACATGGAGGATGTCCATATCGGTGAGGTGCTGGGAGGCCTATAACACATACAGAACTATATCACAGCATGATTCTGCACCTTCGGGAAAGGGGAGGAAAAAAGCAAAGGAACGGGGGGAATGAGACAACAAATAACATGAAAAGGACACATTAAAAATAGGGTCCGGTACTAAACTGGTGATTAGGTTATGATATCGAGACTGTGGTTTTCACTGAGGCTCTGAAGGATGTTCCTTTCTCTGGTCTTCGTTTGCCAGGGGTCCATTCACTTAAGCTCCGGTTGTCTTCTTTCGGGAGTGGATCTGATGTCGTCAGCAGTGCTCCGACAGTACCAGCTGTGTGATGTAATCCTCCAGGGACACTACATCAGGCTGAGGGGCCTGAAACTGAAGATTTTCAGCATCATGGGACGCCAAGATGAGCTACAGGTATAGTACTTGCTAGTCAGTTACTAACTTTATTAACTGTACCCCAGGGAATCCTGCAGTGTTTGGGATGTAGGATTTCAGTGTTTATGACATTCAGTACCAGGTATAGTCCAGTAAGATGCAGAGTGAAGTTCCCTCCACTCTCTCCAGCAATCTGCCTCAGCCCCAACTTCAGAAGAATGCCCCCTACTGCACCAAAGGTGGCATTTCCAACTCTCGCACTCCTGTGACCAGTTTAGTGCCAAATTGTCTCGAACTTCGGACATTTTTGTCCATGCGTGCATATTGCTTGAGGACAGGATTGTGATGCCTTCCATGGTCTGCTAACCTGCTGGCACTCACTTTCCAGGCACATACATGGATGAGGTTTGGAAAGGCTTCCGTGCCAGTAGGACCACAGTCCAGCAAGGGGGTGGCACCTTGAGGAGGCAGAGGGGACAGAATCCGAGGGGAAAGAATCTTGTCTTTGAAGTACACATCACATGGATCCCGCTATCATCCAGCTCACAATACCACTGTTCACTCTCACACACAAAGTGCTAACTTACATTTTTTAATATATGTTCATTTAATTTCTGTTGCCATTCGTAATGAACTTACCTTCGGTGCAGCCTCTCCGACTCTGATCAGTGGAAGGTCCTGAGGACCAGTAAAAATGTCTACTGATTGGGGGAGGGACTTTTACCGGTTGTCAACCAATCAGAGCCCTTTGTTATCCTTGCCCATTACAAAATGCCCAGTTTCTCCTCTTGGCCTTGTGTGAAAACTTACACTGCTGTGCCATACCCCACAAGATATGAAGACCAATTGTTTCATTTTCCCTGAATTATCGTTGACCATTGATTTTATTCTCTGAGCTGTTTGTTTAGCAGTGTTTCCCTGCCTGGTGTACGGGTCAGTGTATCTCAGTACTACAGCACACATTGGGCCGTCAGGAGCTCCCTTATCACCCAGCTTGTTCAAGCCATATTTCCACAGCCTGGCGCATGTCCTGATATTATCTTCTCTCTCCTATCTGCCCAACCCATCTCATGGTGCTCCACATTAGGACCGGTCCAATGTATGTACTACATTGTCCATGTTTATTTTGTAGATTCCCCCTCACCTTCTCCCCCAAAGGAGCTACTTCTCGCTGGTGCACAGTCCCATCGATACCAGCTGCTCTCTGGCACCTTACCCAGGTTCATCTGCGTGAGCTGAAACAGTAAGAGTCAGTGGGCCGTTCAATCATGAAGAGCATCACAGCTGAGCCCAATCCTGTCCTTCTCCAACATTCCCATCTATTACAATCGGGGGTCTCTCGATAATGACAAGGAGAGGAAACCCCGGAAGTTAATTTTCCCCCCTATCCCCGTCCTGGATTGCTGAGGTTAATTGAACCATCCCAGTTACTGCTGGATGTGGGCGTCGCTGGCGAGGCAAGCATTTATTGCCCATCCCTAATTGCCCTTGAGAAGGTGATGGTGGGCCTTCTCCTTGAACCGCTGCAGTCCGTGTGGTGAAGGTTCTCCCACAGTGTGGTTAGGAAGGGAGTGCCAGGATTTTGACCCAGCGACGATGAAGGAAATGCAATATGTCCAAGTCGGGATGGTGTGTGACTCGGAGGGGAACTTGGAGGTGGTAGTGTTCCCGCGCACCTGCTGCCCTTGTCCTTCTAGGTGGTGGAGGTCGTGAGTTTGGGAGGTGCAGTCGAAGAAGCCTCAGCGAGTTGCTGCAGTGTATCCTGTAGATAATACACACTGCTGCGTTAAAGCAGTATTGTTTTGCACCCACAGCCTGTTAATAGGGGCACACATTCGACGGTGTATTTAGAGTTCATGATAGCCCATTAATTAGTGTTGCCATCTGTCTGGTTATGGACGGGACCATGGGGGTGGGATGTAAAACAGACTGCCGATTCGCTATTGCCTGTTTTGCGATACCGCCCAAAAGGAGTTTCACCCCCTTTAATTTTAGTGCGTTCTGTGGCAATTTCTGGCTTTTAAAAGAGAAGTCAATTTTTCCCCACTTCTGTGTCTTGCGATGTAGAGGAGTTAGTTACTGGGCTTTCAATTAATTTCCATCAGCAGTAAGTAAAACATAAAGGGGGCAATTCCCGGTATACTGGTTAATCCATTCCCTTCAAATTCCTATTTGTGCTATTTTAACACAGTCATGAACCTGAGATGCAGTCAGTAAGATGTTAATGAGAGTGATAGTGGTGCAGAATGGAAACTACACTCTTGGAACTGAAGTCCAATGGCTTAGTTGCCCCAGTTTGGGATGTGGCTAAAGGTGGCACCCTACCTTTAACAAATCGCAATCCCCTTTAATATTTCACCTTTGGATTTGTAAGAACTCACCTGGCTGAATACAAGTCCAGCCCTTTCTGAACATGTCATTGACCATTCCCTTTGCCTGTCCCTAACTGATCTTAACCAGGGAACTAATCATACTTTGTGATCTCTCTTACAGGCCCCCTTCACCAATGACTCCTCGACCTTCCTGAACGTTCCGTGGTCCGAGTTCTTTGAACGGACGGGAATCAAGTAAGACTGACCCATGTGTTCGCTTGTTTGCCGCGTTTTGTTTGGAAACAGCGTCAAAGGTTCCACGGGTAGAATCATTGAATGATACAGCAGGGAAGGAGGCCATTCGGCCCATCGTACCTCTTCCGGCTCTTTGAAAGAGCTATCCAATTAGTCCCACTTCCCCAGCTCTTTCCCCATAGCCCTGCAAATGTTCCCTCTTCAAGTATTTATCCAATTCCCTTTTGAAAGTTATTATTGAATCTGCTTCCACCACCCTTTCAGGCAGTGCATTCCAGATCATAACAATTCGCTGCGTAAAAAAAATTCTCATCTCCACTCTGGTTCTTTTGCCAATTACCTTAAATATTTGCTGCAGGAATCACTGGATCGTGATCTGGAGCAGGAACCCTGACTGATTTTCTCTCCAGCCCAGTGGCATTGAGGTCAAACGTAGCGAACAAAATACAGACCAGGGCTCAAACCTGGGCCCGTTTCAGGTTCAGTTCCACCCGGGCAGTGCCTTCACCCACTGAGCTCCTAACTGGGATTTTGAGAGGCCCTGCACTGCGCTCACGTTGGAAAACCACCAGCAACCCACCTGTAATTTTCCAGTATGTGCTGACTGAGTGCAATGCCCACCAGTAACGCAGGGTCTCCCTAACCTTACCCTTAAATGTCTCTCTCCGTTCGGTTCTTTGTGGCAAACAGCATATCGTGGTTAATGGTGACTGGAGATGAGGTGCTACCAATTGTATTCCGTAACTTTTTAAAATTTCATTCTTGGGACATGGTGTTGCCGGCAAGTCCTGTATTATTTGCCCACCCCTAGTTGCCCCTGAGAAGGTGGTGGTGGGCCGCCTTCTTGAACCACTCCAATCCGTGCAGTGAAGGTGCTCTCAGTGCTGTTGGGTAGGGAGTTCCAGGATTTTGACCCCGCGATGATGAAGGAATGGTGATAGATGTCCAAGTCAGGATGGTGTGTGACTCGGAGGGAAACGTGGAGGTGGTGTTGTTCCCATGCACCTGCTGCCCTTGTCCTTCTAGGTGGTAGAGGTCGCAAGTTTGGGAGACCTGAGACTGGTGCACGAGAGACCCGAGTTACTGTTCTTTCCCCGTTCAGGTCTGAGCCTGACAACCTGACAAAGAAAGGCTGCATTCCATCAAGGGAGGAGCTCGCTGTCAGCGGTGGGAAAGACTACCATTTGATTCTGGCTGCCAGAGACTTGACACAGGCCAGGAAAGCAATTCACCGACCACTGGCAAAATATTTATTTTAATTAACTTTTTTTTTCCTTCCATATATGTTCTTCCCTCCGCACGCCCCTTCCACTCCGACAATTTGTTGACTCCTTGGTGGAGTTCAGTTTCACAGGTGCCCTCCAGTACCTCACACAAGTAGCCATAGTGGGCAGCACAGCTGATCCTGGTCCTGGCTCCAGTCATGGTTCCGGTTCAGGTCCTGGTCATGGTTCCGATTCAGGTCCTGGTCATTGTCCTGATCGTGGTCCATGTCCCACCTGGAGTCACTGGATAGCGATCAGGAGAAGGGATCTTGATCTAGTTTCCCCCCTGACCACAGGGCGCTGAGGCCATTGTAGTCCCCTTACTGTCCCTTGGATGAGATCAGCTAGCTCAGCACAGACTGGGAATCAAACCTTCTTGATCCAAATGGCTCAACTACTCATTGATTAAACCTGCTGAGCCATTGGAGGTCTATTCGTTTTAATCTAAAAGGTTTTCTTTGCGTTGGCTGGAAGATGGGTATTAATCCAATAGGTTTGTATTCTCAGTGTTCCCTCCTGATTTAAATATATCTTTGGTCCCCTCAATTACAGGGAGAGGGGGTGCCCAACAGGGATCCCTCACCCTGCTAAGTTCCCTATCTCGCCCATGCTGCCTTGGTGAAGTGTCAAGTGAAGGCCAGGTGCTTCCCCCAAGGCAGGAGGAGAGAATCAGAGAGAGACCTTCACAGGCTTTTCTCACTCACCTCCTGGTGGTGAGTCCAGACCGACCTTGGCGGAGGCCTGGGCTGGGGGGAGGGGAGTTTGCCTGATCATTGGGTAGATGGCCCAAGGGGACTGAGAAGAAAATAATGAGAAAAATAGAAGGAATGTAGCCCCGATTTTAAAAAAGGAGGAAGTGTCTGAGTCATCTGATATCTGACTGTTTAAGACCAGTGCAATTCCTCACTGAAGTGCTGCAGTGGGGTAGATGTGAAGAAACTAATTCCTCTGGTGGGAGAGTCCAGAACAAGGGGATATAACCTTAAAATTAGAGCTAGGGGTGATGTCAGGAAACACTTCTTCACAAAAAGAGTAGTGGAAATCTGCAACTCTCTCCTTCAAAAAGCTGTTGAGGCTGGGGGTCAATTGAAAATTTCAAAACTGAGATTGATAGATTTTTGTTAGGTAAGAGTATTAAGGGTTATAGAACCAAGGCGGGTAAATAGGGTTAAGATACATGATCTAATTGAATAGCCAAACAGGCTAGAGGGGTTGAACGGCCTACTCTTGTTGCTATGTTCCGATGTTCAGTGCACTTATTCCAGTCCTGCAAACGAGAGTAAATAGGGATAAGGATTAGGGGCTCCGTAAAATGCAAGTGGCCAGAATCCAAACCCAAACTTGGAGCTTTTCTTCATTCCAAAGACTTCGACCTCCTGAGACTATATCGGCCCCAGGACAAGGTAATGGGTAAAGGGACTGTCGAGAACAGTACTAAAGCCATACAGACCAGAAGGTACTAGTTCAATCCCTAGTTTGCTCTAAGTTAGTTGAGGTTAGCCAGGATGGCAGAGTGGAGGTCCATGAATGTGGATGTTGGATGTTGATAGGATCGGGCTTGACTGGGACAGCCATAGCATTAGGGGTCCTGGAGAGAAATTTGTTGAGTGTATTCAGGAGGAATTTCTCATTCAGTATGTGGATGGCCTGACTAGAGAGGGGGCAAAACTTGTCCTCCTCTTGGGAAATAAGGAAGGGCAGGTGACAGAAGTGTTAGTGAGGGATCACTTTGGGACCAGTGATCATAATTCCATTAGTTTTAAGATAGCTATGGAGAATGATAGGTCTGGCCCAAAAGTTAAAATTCTAAATTGGAGAAAGGCCAATTTTGATGGTATTAGACAGGAACTTTCAGAAGTTGATTGGGAGAGTCTGTTGGCAGGCAAAGGGACGTCTGGTAAGTGGGAGGCTTTCAAAAGTGTGTTAACCAGGGTTCAGGGTAAGCACATTCCTTATAAAGTGAAGGGCAAGGCTGGTAGAAGTAGGGAACCTTGGATGACTCGGGAGATTGAGGCCCTAGTCAGAAAGAAGAAGGAGGCATATGACATGCATACACAGCTGGGATCAAGTGGATCCCTTGAAGAGTATAGAGATTGCAGGAGTAGAGTTAAGAGAGAAATCAGGAGAGCAAAAAGGGGACATGAGATTGCTTTGGCAGATAAGGCAAAGGAGAATCCAAAGAGCTTCTACAAATACATAAAGGGCAAAAGAGTAACTAGGGAGAGAGTAGGGCCTCTTAAGGATCAACAAGGTCATCTATGTGCGGAACCACAAGAGATGGGTGAGATCCTAAATGAATATTTCACATCGGTATTTACGGTTGAGAAAGGCATGGATGTTAGGGAACTTGGGGAAATAAATAGTGATGTCTTGAGGAGTGTACATATTACAGAGAGGGAGGTGCTGGAAGTCTTAACGCGCATCAAGGTAGATAAATCTCCGGGACCTGATGAAATGTATCCCAGGACGTTATGGGGAGGTTAGGGAGGAAATTGCGGGTCCCCCAGCAGAGATATTTGAATCATTGACAGCTACAGGTGAGGTGCCTGAAGATTGGAGGGTAGCAAATGTTGTGCCTTTGTTTAAGAAGGGTGGCAGGGAAAAGCCTGGGAACTACAGACCGGTGAGCCTGACATCTGTAGTGGGTAAGTTGTTAGAGGGTATTCTGAGAGACAGGATCTACAGGCATTTGGAGAGGCAGGGACTGATTAGGAACAGTCAGCATGATTTTGTGAGAGGAAAATCATGTCTCACGAATTTGATTGAGTTTTTTGAAGGGGTAACCAAGAAGATAGATGAGGGCTGTGCAGTAGACGTGGTCTACATGGACTTTAGCAAAGCCTTTGACAAGGTACCGCATGGTAGGTTGTTACATAAGGTTAAATCTCACGGGATCCAAGGTGAGGTAGCCAATTGGATACAAAATTGGATTGACGACAGGAGACAGAGGGTGGTTGTAGAGGGTTGTTTTTCAAACTGGAGGCCTGTGACCAGCGGTGTGCCTCAGGGATCGGTGCTGGGTCCGCTGTTATTTGTTATTTATATTAATGATTTGGATGAGAATTTAGGAGGCATGGTTAGTAAGTTTGCAGATGACACCAAGATTGGTGGCATTGTGGACAGTGAAGAAGGTTATCTCGGATTGCAACGGGATGTTGATAAATTGGGCCAGTGGGCCGATGAATGGCAGATGGAGTTTAAGTTAGATAAATGTGAGGTGATGCATTTTGGTAGATCAAATCGGGCCAGGACCTACTCCGTTAATGGTAGGGCGTTGGGGAGAATTATAGAACAAAGAGATCTAGGAGTACAGGTTCATAGCTCCTTGAAAGTGGAGTCACAGGTGGATAGGGTGGTGAAGAAGGCATTCAGCATGCTTGGTTTCATTGGTCAGAACATTGAATACAGGAGTTGGGATGTCTTGTTGAAGTTGTACAAGACATTAGTAAGGCCACACTTGGAATACTGTGTACAGTTCTGGTCACCCTATTATAGAAAGGATATTATTAAGCTAGAAAGAGTGCAGAAAAGATTTACTAGGATGCTACCGGGACTTGATGGTTTGACTTATAGGGAGAGGTTGGATAGACTGCGACTTTTTTCCCTGGAGAGTAGGAGGTTTAGGGGTGATCTTATAGAAGTCTATAAAATAATGAGGGGCATAGATAAGGTAGATAGTCAAAATCTTTTCCCAAAGGTAGAGGAGTCTATAACGAGGGGGCATAGATTTAAGGTGAGAGGGGAGAGATACAAAAGGGTCCAGAGGGGCAATTTTTTCACTCAAAGGGTGGTGAGTGTCTGGAACGAGCTGCCAGAGGCAGTAGTAGAGGCGGGTACAATTTTGTCTTTTAAAAAGCATTTGGACAGTTACATGGGTATAGAGGGATATGGGCCAAGTGCAGGCAATTGGGACTAGCTTAGTGGTATAAACTGGGCGACATGGACACGTTGGGCCAAAGGGCCTGTTTCCATGTTGTAAACTTCTATGATTCTAAAAGCTCCGAAAGCTTGTGATTTCAAATAAAGCTGTTGTACTATAACCTGGTGTTGTCAGACTCCTTACATTTGTCCACCCCAGTCCATCACCGGCATCTCCACATCATGGGAAAGAGAAGGTTGTGAGGTGAGAAGATTGCTGTTTTTAGGATTTTAAAGGGACTAAAATCCTAAAAACAGGATAATATAGACCATGATCAGCTGTTTCACCTTGTCCCGACACGGCCTGCACTTGAAGGGGGATAAATTCAAAACCAATCTGCAGAAACAATGGGGGAGTTTTAACCCCCCCCCCCCCCGACCCCTCAAGCAAATCTCCTGCTGGGATTGACCATCCCTCTTCCTCCAACCCCACGATTTATCCCGATTCCCCCCTCCCTCCCGATTGCCGGTCTGACCCCCCCAATAACCCGGGTTTTCCTCGCCCTGTGTCGGGGTCTATTGTATATTTATTGATAGAGATCAATTGCTATGATTAGCCAACAACTCCATTATCATTGTATCATGTGACTACCGGGATAGTAGAAGGTGAATTACAACAACTTGCATTTATATAGCGCCCTTAACGCTTCACAGGAGCATAATCAGACAAAATTTGACACCGAGCCACATGACCTATTAGAACAGGTGACTAAAAGCTTCGTCAAAGAGAGAGGTTTTAAGGGTCGACTTAAAGGAAGAGAGGCGGAGAGATTTCGGGTGGGAATTCCAGATCTTAGGGCCTAGGCAGCTGAACTAGATGGACCGCAGTCTTTTCTCGTCTAGCAATTCCTAGGTTCCTACGTAAGGGAATTGTACCTATTCTCCTGTGCAGTAAGGTTCTTATTCTTGCCATATCACCAGAGGGATGCACCAAGTAGAGCCAGACAGTCACTGACAGAGAGGAGGGGTAATCAGAGAAAACATCATCCTGGCTGGTCTTTGTGGGCTTGGAGGAGATAGTTACAGAATGGTCTGGACAGAGGCCTGGGCACAGGCCCACTCTCCCCCTCCCCGAGCCAGCAAGTGGCATGTGAGAGAATGTAAAGGAACAATGAAAGACTCTGCTTTTCATAGGAAAGATGATGTCTGGAATCCCGGTACCCTCGAAGATGACCAGTGCCTGCTCAACGCTCAGCTCTTCCCAGTCTTCCACGCATTCGAACCCATCAGCATGGGTGACGTGCTGTGGTTCCTCGGATCGGAGAGAGGACAGCATGTGAAGAAGTGGCACTCCGCCTGGCGCATGTCGATGAAGGAGGTCCTGAGCTGCCTGGACCAGCAGGCCGAGCTCGCCTGGCGACAGCAACTGTTCCTCACTCGGGCGCAGCGCAAACTACAGAGCACGCTGCTCGCTCGCAAAGACAACAGTCTCTGGCCTCTGATCAGGGCGGCAGTCTGTGAGGGGCATGACCAACAGATACTCAACACCCTCGACACAGGTGAGAAGCATCTTTCTTACGGGTCGGTATAAACTGGAAACCTATTTGCAGCTTGTAGATTTTTCTTTGGCAGAAGGCCGTGGGTTCAAGCTCCACCCCAGAGACTTAAGCCCATAATCCAGGCTAACACTCCCTGGTGCAGTACTGAGGGAGTGCTGCACTGTCAGAGGTGCCGTTCTTCGGATGAGACGTTAAACCAAGACCCCGTCTGCCCCCTCAGATGGATGTAAAAGATCTCACAGTACTATTCCGAAGCAGAGCAGGGGAGTTCTGCCCAGTATCCTGGCCAATATTTATCACTGAACCAACAGCACTAAAACAGATTATCTGACCATTATCACATTGCTGTTTATGGGATCTTGCTGTGCGAAAATTGGCTGCCTCATTTCCTACATTACAACAGTGACTACACTTCAAATGCACTTCATAGGCTGTAAAGCGCTTTGAGACGTCCGAAGTCATGAAATGCACTATATCAATGCAAGTTCTTTAAGGATCCTTTAAATATTAAAGGATCCAGGTGACTGAGACGGGTAATTCACTGATCAAACTTGTGTACATGTTGGCTCCGTTGATCTGGAATGATCTAGTAGCGGGTCTGCAATCCATTGTCTTGGGCAGAAGTAGTATGTGATGTGGGAGATCCACAAGGGGAAGGGGGAAGGAAATGCACCCCATATAAACACAACTGACACAGGTTCTCCCAAGCGTCTGCTTATTGCTGGCCCGTTGGGAACTTTACAGGTTCTAGGGGTGAAATTCAACGCTCAATAGGAGCACAAACTGGGGGTGGCGGATCAGCCGCCCATTATACACGGGGTGAATAGCTGGCGGCCCATTCACTAGCAGGCGTTTGAGATCACCGCCCGGTTGAATTTCAGTCCCGGTGAGCGTGCGCTGGTTTTGCTGAGTATTGTAATATCTCTTCTCATTGTTTACAGTGGCTTCCACCACCGAGGACCTGGGAGTGGCTGCCCGCACTCTTGCCTGTGTCGCCGACGTCTTGGGCTGCATGGCCCGAGGGCAGGGTGGGCTCCGGAGTGGGCCCGCTGCCAATCGGGCATGGACTGCCGCCTTCCGGCTGCTGGAAAGCGGGAACGTGGCCCTCGGAGTGAAGAGGCTGACGGAGGAGAGGGGGAAATGGCTGAACAGGTGAGGTGGGGGGGGGGGGGAGTTTCCTTTTGGATGAACCAATTACTGGATAACCGGTTCCATGGTCTTGTTGAGTCTGCCCAGCTGGAGCTGATTATAACGCTGTCTGTCTCAGCTAGAAAGCCCCTATGGCACAGCACATGAGAGCTTTCTGCTCATGAGCACCATACCTGAGCAGTGGCAGATGTGTAGGCATGTGGGCATCAGGTGTGGGCAGGATTAGGCTCTGTTGTGACACCCCCATAGTCTGCTAATAGAAATGTTCACATAGAATTACTTAGAATTTACAGCACAGAAACAGGCCATTCAGCCCGACTGGTCTATGCTGGTGCTACACGTGCCTCCTCCCACACTACTTCATCTCACTCTATCAGCACATCCTTCTAACGTATAGATTCGCACATGAAGACTGACAGCTGGTGACTGTGCGGAGCACTGCTCCACTGCAAAGGCACATACACTTTCCATCAACATGCCCAAGACCCACAGGGAATGGAGATTGAATGTGTGTGGAGGCTAGTCTTTAGCTTTGAGTCTAATGAGTGAGAGCTATCAGATCAGAAAGGATGGCAGACTATCTGCTGAGCGCCTGTATTGGACTCACAAATGATTGAGATGTGAATCAATGCTAAATATCTGTCTCTCTTGGCCCTTCAGTGCAGACTTGCATAGGGGGTAAGACAGGGTATCAGAGGGTACAGTCAAGCTCTGGTACCGTTTAGCCTCAGCAAAAGCAAAACAGCCAGTATTTCTGCATGTGTGTGTGTGCCTGTGTGTATGTATCTGTGTGTGTCTGCGTCTGTGTACCTGTGTGTGTCTATGTGTGTATGCATCTGTGTGTGTGTATATGTCTGTCTGTGTGTATGTCTGCGTGTATATCTGTGTGCGTGTATCTGTGTATGTCTTTGTATATCTGTAATTGTGTGTGTCTGTCTATGTGTATGTCTGTGTGTGTGTATGTCTGTGTGCGTGTCTGTGTGCGTATGTCCGTGCGTGTCTGTGTGTGTGTGTACATGTATCTCTGTGAGCTGAGTGAGCGGAGGAGTAAGATTATTTTAGTAAGCAATTGTGCTGCTTTCAGCTCAAGCGAAGATTAGTGGAGGTGAGCTAAACCAGTGTGTGGACAAATATTGAACTACTCCTGGGGGGCCCCCGCCCTAACTCCCGACGGACAGTGTCCTCTGCTCCAAGGAAAACACTGGAGTCTTAAACAAAATTATTATTTTATTAGTTTGCAGCAACAAAACAGAAAAATATATTTAATATAAAATTCTTGAGATACCATACCTGGCTCAAGGGGTATGGGGAGAGAGCGGGAATATGGTTTTGAGATAGAGGATCAGCCATGCTCATATTGAATGGCGGAGCAGGCTCGAAGGGCCGAATGGCCTACTCCTGCTCCTATTTTCTGTTTCAATGCTCCAGAGGGATAGAAATCTGAGGGTCTCACAAACCCCCGTTTGAAAGCCCGTGGACTAAACCACCTTGAAGCAGGTTATGGAGCAGGTTGTCTCTTGTTTATTTAACTCCTGCCGAACGATTGACGCAGCTTTCTCTCCTGGGTGCCGCAGACCAGACCTGCTAGTGAGGGCCGCCCGTCACTATGAGGGGGCGGAGCAGATCCTGATCCGACAGGCCGTCATGTCAGCGCGTGGGTTCATCTCCGTGAGACAGGTGGAGCTTCCTCCCATGAATCACTGGGTGGTGGCAGAGTGTCCCGCCCGTATCGACGTCTCAGGTAAGTGCGTTGCTCTGGCTGATAGAACGTTCTGTTCGTGCTCCGTTTGAGCACCCTACCGTCAGGTTACGACCTAATGTTCAGATTGAGATGGCGCACTAGTGTTGTCACCCTTGGCGTAGTGGCAGATCCTCCGAAGGTCATGGGTTCAAGTCCCATAATAAAACAGCCCAAGGCGCTTCACGGGAGCGATTATCAAATTGATATCGAGCCACGTAAGGAGATATTAGGACAGGTCAAAGAGAGAGGTTTTAAGGAGCGACTTGAAGGAGGAAAGAGAAGTAGAGAGGCGGAGAGGATTAGGGAGAGAATTCGAGAGATCAGGGCCGCCAATGGCGGAGCGAAGGAAATCAGGGATGCACAAGAGACTGGAATTGAAGGAGCGCAGAGATCTCGGAGGGCTGTAAGGTTGGAGGACATTACAGAGATAGAGAGGGGCAAGGCCATGGAGGGATTTGAACACAAGGATGAGAATAATGAACACGTACATTATACTGCCTGCTGGAAAGCCCTACCTAAACTTCCAAAAAACACTTTAGTAAAAAAACGTTAAACTCTGAATGGAAGTAGGCTTGGTGCTGTGAAAGAACAGAGGGATTTGGAGGTAGAGGTACACAGGGCATTAAAGGCAGTACCTCAGGTTGATCAGGCTGTGAAAAAAGGTAATGGAATTTTAGGTGTAATATTAAGAGCTATTGAATATAAAAGAGCTATCGATGAGCCTCTATAAAAACCTTAAAAAGACCTCAGTTACAATACTGTGTGCAGTATTGGGCTGTACACTATAGGAAGGATATTGAGGCTTTAGAGAGGATACAACACAGATTCATTAGGATGCTACCTGGTACGAAGAAATATAAAGAAAATATTGTGGGTTTTTTGTTGCCGAATATAAAAAGATATGACAGTAGATCGAAGAAGACTGTTTCCAGTAGTTGAAGGGTCAAGAATGAGGGGCCATAGATAGAAGATTAAATGTAAGAGATTTAGAACTGAGAGCAGGAGAAATTTATTCACAGAGTTATGAGTCTGTGGAATTCACGTCCAAGGTTAGTGGTTGAGTCAGCGTTGAGTAATAGATTGTATAGGTGGGTGTAGGAAAGGAGATGAAGGGGTACGGGAATAGGGCAGGTAAATGTGATTAGAACTATTTGCTCATGTGGAAGGCGAATGCTGACACAGACTACTTGGGCCGAATGGCCAGTTACCGTGTGGTCTATTTCTATGTATTTGACAAAGTTGTCCACAGCATAAGTTAAGATGCTACATTTCGGAGGATGCAGCTTTCCTACTCAGCTGGCCAATGAAGGTTTTCCAACGCCTTAATACAAACGGGCTGGATTATCTCCCCAAATACGAGGGCGGAGCAGAAGGAATGTTACTTTAAAGGGTTAATTCCACTCTCCCAATGGGGAGCCGCACCCATAGGGAGCCCAGATTGGAGGTTCGAGGCTACAGTGTTGTAGCTCTATCTCTGAACCGCGCTCCCTGTGAGAGTGACTTCTCCCTGGGAGCATGAATTTGCCCCTTATATCTGGCAGTGTTATGTTCTGATCTGGGAGTGCTTGCTGCAGGAATCATTTTGAAAGCTTTTTATCATTTTTATTCCTTGCCCCCTTCCGACTCGGTGCCCAAACCTAAGATATGTGACTCCCTCCCACAGGTGGCTGGAGCGACACGCCTCCAATAACATACGAGCACGGGGGAGCGGTCCTCAATATCGCCGTTCTAGTGGACAAGCAGAAACCGATTGGCGCAAAAGTGCGTCGCATCGCAGAACCAAAGCTGCACTTAGTCCTGAACAGTGGAGGCAGAGGGGAGGGAATCGCCATGGAGGTTGTATGCCAGAGTCTGGAGGAGCTGCAGGACTACTGTCAGCCACACGCACCAGGTACGGTTCCTTCGATAGAGAGGGTGGTAGATACACTGCCTATTCTGGTACTGAACCATAGAGAGCTGGGTGCTCTCAGAGTATATCGCCGCTCTGTATGGAGTTGGCTTAATCACAGCCAAGGTAGTAGAAAGCGCCCCATAAATTGGCCTCAGATTGGGGAGAGGAAACCTCATGGGAATTGTTAGACGTAAAAAGTCCAAGGTCCATCTAGTTTGCCTTCTACCATCCCGGTAGTCACATGATACAATGATAATGGAGTTATTGACTAATCATAGCGATCAATCTCTATCAATGAGTCTACAACAGACCCAGACATGAGGTGAGAAAATCCCAATGGTGGAGAGCTTTGGAAACATAGGTCCAAAATCACCTGTTCCTTCCAAGCATGGTCCACTTACCACACGTCATGTCTCAAATTACTCATATACTGTATCCCAAAATATTATTTTCGGAAAGAAATCTATCTAATTTGAATTTGAATGAATCAATACTAACTGCTCCTACCGTCTCCCTAGGGAATCTGTTCCATAGATTGACCATTCACTCACTGGAATATTGTTTTTGAATTTACCCCCTTCAAGCGCAGGCCGTGTCCTCTGGTTCTACTGTTCTGGACCCTTTAGAATCCAATTAGGAATCTATTAGAGTTCCTGCTCCTGATCACTGATTCCAGTAGTGTGTATCGGGTGAGGACAGGGTCAGACTCGGCTGTGATGCCTCCCATAGTCACTTAGCCCACTGACGCTCAGTGTCTAGGCTCACAAATGAAGAATGTCCACTTGATTGAGGTGCCAGAGGATTTCTGCTGCAAAAGGAATCATATTGCAGCAAGATTAAGTGCTTTAAGATGAAGAAGGAAAACATTTGCAAAAAAAGGTTAGATTTATCTTCCAACATAAGGGGACTATTTGAATGGTCAGAGGTCAGAGGTTAGACATGATTGTGAATTTATAATGCGCAGTTGTCACGTTTAAAGCATTTGTGAGAGCCACAAAAATGTGAACTTGGATGAACCCATGTCTGAGGTGAACAGCGACTCAAAACGTTCTCCTCCCACTCCCTGGCCTTTGCCTCTGTTGAGCTCCCAGTAGGTTTCTTGGCTGCCCACCTTCACTGTTCCCTCACACACCTCGATTCGCCCCGCTCAGCAAGGCTAGGACCGGGAATTGGCCGTGGGGGAAACGACAGACATCGACACACGTTCACCCTCTGTGCTGCAATGTGATGAAGGACCAGCATGCTTGGGCTCACCACTGCAGTTAGCCACTTCTACACTGTATTTTGTAGAAATTTTTTTTTTCAAAAAATATACTTTATTCATAAAATTTGCAACAATTCATACAATACAGTTGTCATATCACATTCCAAATGTACACAATACAGATTATACAATTTGCAGGTTACATCAAGTACAGTTCAAGGAACACATTGTACATAATTACAGTTCATGACACTCTAGGGTGCCTCATTGCATTACACTCAATACAGATTATTGATTACAGATTCATTACAGGTACATTACATCAATTTGTATTTTACATTCTGCCCGAGGGGGTTTTTCCCTGATCGCAACCCCTCGGTATACAATGGCGGGAAGGCTCTAAACGGTTGCCTTTCCCCACAGAGCCTTTGCGGTGGCCGCACCCAGCTTCAGTGCGTCCCTGAGCACATAGTCCTGGACCTTGGAATGTGCCAACCTGCAACACTAGGTCGAGGACAGCTCCTTGCACTGGAAGACCAACAAGTTTCAGGCAGACCAAAGGGTGTCTTTCACCGAGTTAATGGTCTTCCAGCAGCAGTTGATGTCCATCTCGGTGTGTGTCCTCTGGAACAGCCCGTAGATCACAGAGTCCTGTGCTCAGAACAAACCTGGACAGATACCACTGCATCTCTTTTTGCAAAGGCACATTCCAGAAGGAGAGGGTGACGGTCTCGTCTCCACCGCAGCCTCCTCGGGGACAGTGCGCGGTGGCGGGAGTGCATGAAGGATCTGACAGGAAGGGCCCTTCTCACCACCAGCCAAGCTAGGTCTTGGTGCTTGTTTGACAGCTCTGGCGATGAGGCGTTCTGCCAAATGACATTGACAGTCTGCTCGGGGAACCAACCGACAGGATCCACCATCTCCTTTTCCCGCAGCGTCTCGAGGACGTTACGTGCGGACCAATTGCTGATCGCCTTGTGGTCAAAGGTCTTTTTCTGCACAAACTTTTCCACGAAGGACAGTCCAACTGAACGGAGTGTTCCGAGGCAGCGTGGCCAGACCCATCCTTCTCAACACCGGGGACAGGTAGAACCTCAGCACGTAGTGACACTTTGTGTTTGTGTACAGAGGGTCTACGCACACAAAGGTGGCCATCGGGATGAGGGCCACATTGGGCACGCCTTTCACCCCTTTCTCTGGAGATTTGTACATCATGTCCCTGCGGACACGGTCCATTTTTGATCTCCAGATAAAGTAGAAGATGGCTCAGGTGACTTCCGCGGCGCAGGGGCGAGATATGGACCAGACCTGCGCCACGTACAGCAACACCGAGAGCACCTCGCACCTGATGACCAGGTTCTTGCCCACAATCGAGAGGGATCATCAATCCCACAGTCCCAGTTTCTGCTTCACCTTGGCAATTCTTGGTGCACGCCCCGGCCCCCCCGAACCAGATCCCCAGCACCGTCAGGTAATCCGACTTGACGGTGAAGGGGACAAAGGATCGGTCAGTCCAGTGTGGGAACTGGGTGTGATGTAGAGAATGCTACATACATTCTGTTGGACTATTTTTCCATTTTAAAATAGGAAAGGAAAGTAAGGGGAGTCTCAGAACCAATGGGTGAAGTGCACTGACGTGACTTTGAATCTCAATTTTATGATGCGGCAGATACTAAAATGAAACAAGCGTGCCA
This sequence comes from Heptranchias perlo, assembly GCF_035084215.1. Classification (NCBI taxonomy): domain Eukaryota; kingdom Metazoa; phylum Chordata; class Chondrichthyes; order Hexanchiformes; family Hexanchidae; genus Heptranchias; species Heptranchias perlo. Next base: position 10,313,022 of record NC_090340.1, read on the forward strand.
GCGCGTATATTATTGTAGAATGTTACGTTGAATGTGTTGTTCTGTTGTTTAAGAAATGTGCCATTTGTTGACAGGAGCCTTGTTGAAAGCAGCCTTTATCTGCACAGAAATTATCAACTACCCTTCCCAGGTATCACTGCAGGATCAGTTAATGGCAGGGTTTGGCGGTGGCTTTGAGCTTCACACTTGGTCCAGTCTCCCACATGGATCTGGCCTGGGTGAGTAATCACAAGACAAACCTGGGAGTAGCGGCATCTACTGGTATCAAAGATAAATTCTGTTTCCTTCACTGTTTGCATTGCCTGCCCTTTCCCCCAGCCCTTCCCTTCGATGCAGTTACTGCTGATCCTGTAGGGGGCACACCTGTCCCAGTTACTGGATCACTGCTCATGTTCTAATGATTTCAGTGGCTGGCTCCTGAACACACTGACATATACTAAGGATGGAACACCATTTTCAATTCCTAGTCTTTAACCTGATAAGTCAATTAGGAAAATGAGCTTTCTATCATTTTCCCGCTTTCAAAATTCACACTGTGTTGAACCCAAGACTCATCGCACCATCTCCAACTCTTCATTCATTCATTCCCTGGAACGTCTTACCTCCTTTCCTCTTTCCTTCTTCTTACCATCTACAGGCTTTCAAAACCTAAGCTTCTCTTCACCTAATCATTCCTTCCTGATTTATCTTGTCTTCTCTTTTACTTTGGTCAAGTCTTGACCTATGCCCTTGGCTGTTCACCTGAGGTTCTCAATTAATATGTGTGAATCTTAGACAGTGAGTGATGACAGGGCATCAGAGTCAAGGCCAATTGTAACTTCACCCAACACACATACTCATACAATACACACACACACACACACCACACACACACTACACACACACCACCCACACTACACACACACACCACCCCAACACACACACTACACACACACCACCCACACTACACACACACACCACCCCAACACACACACTACACACACACCACCCACACTACACACACACACCACCCCAACACACACACTACACACACACCACCCACACTACACACACACACACACCACACACACACACTACACACACACCACCCACACTACACACACACACCACCCACACTACACACACACACCACCCCAACACACACACTACACACACACCACCCACACTACACACACACACACACCACACACACACACTACACACACACCACCCACACTACACACACACACCACCCCAACACAAACACACTACACACACACCACCCACACACACACACTACACACACACATATATACAATACACACACACATATATACAATACACACACACAATACACACACACACACTACACACACACATATACAATACACACACACACACAATATACAATACACACACATATACAATACACACACACACACACACACACACACACACTACACATACAATACTTACACATACACACACAAGCTCATACATACAATACACACACACACTCATATACACATACACACGCACTCATACACATACATATGCACATACACACACTCATACAAATACACACATACACACAGTCATGCACACACACTCACTTCCAGCAGATGTCACTTGATAACGATCAGTGCGGGAATCCTTATTGATTTTTTAACCCCTTTGGCTGTGGTGCACTGAAGCCACCTGAGGTTCTCCAACCGCTGCTCTGACTTGGCACAGACTGGGGATTGAATCTTATCCATATGGGGATCAGACATGAGTTACAAACACACACTCATGTGAGTCAGACAAACAATACTTAATGCCTCAACTAAAACGTCGCTGTGATGTTCCGGATTGTTTATTGCTTGTTGTCTCTATCTTAGGTACGAGCAGCATCCTGGCAGGAGCGGTGATGGCGGCCCTGATCACAGCAGCTGGGAAGTCCTGTGACACCACTTCCCTGATCCATGCCGTCCTTCACCTGGAGCAAATGCTGACGACAGGTAATTAATTGTAGGAACACCATCCCAGACCTAAGATCTAGGCTCCCAGATTATCAAGGGAACTGATCTGGGCAAACTTTTTAATGTGATGAAGGAATTGAACACCAGAAGACACAAGTTGACAATTAGGAGTAAGAAGGGGATTTGGAAAATGAATTTATCCAGAGACTTGTGGAACAAGTTAGCTGGGAAGGGAATTGTAATGGGTTCAAGGGACAATTAGATGTATTTCTGAAGAGAAAAGAGATTGAGGGAGATGGTGAGGAAGTGGGGAAATGTAATTAAGGTCATCAAAAAGGGCTTGCAAGTTTCTGAAAATTCATATGTTCTTGTCTGAGCCCTGGGAGTTACAGTGTCCAACGGGACTGTTCTTTACAAGATAAGAACATAAGAACATAAGAAATTGGAGCAGGAGTAGGCCAATCGGCCCCTCGAGCCTGCTCCGCCATTCAATAAGATCATGGCTGATCTGATCCCAACCACAAATCTAAAGAACACAAGAAGTCGGAGCAGGACCCGGCCACATAGCCCCTGGGCCCTCTCCGCCACCCACAGGGCATTGACCGATCTGAACTCAGCTTCATGTCCAATTTCCTGCCCGCTCCCCATAACCCCTAATTCCCTTTACTTCTAGGAAACTGTCTATTTCTGTTTTAAATTTATCTAATGATGTAGCTTCCACAGCTTCCTGGGGCAGCAAATTCCACAGACCTACCACCCTCTGAGTGAAGAAGTTTCTCCTCATCTCAGTTTTGAAAGAGCAGCCCCTTATTCTAAGATTATGCCCCCTAGTTCTAGTTTCACCCATCTTTGGGAACATCCTTACTGCATCCACCCGATCAAGACCCTTCACAATCTTATATGTTTCAATAAGATCGCCTCTCATTCTTCTGAACTCCAATGAGTAGAGTCCCAATCTACTCAACCTCTCCTCATATGTCCGCCCCCTCATCCCCGGGATTAACCGAGTGAACCTTCTTTGTACTGCCTCGAGAGCAAGTATGTCTTTTCTTAAGTATGGAGACCAAAACTGTATGCAGTATTCCAGGTGCGGTCTCACCAATACCAGGGAATCATATTCAGCAGCACTAATTCTTCAGTAGTTGGAGCTAAATATGAATTTTGAGTTTTATTTTAATTTTCCCTCCTTTTCTGTCCTCGCATCCTGAAGACTCTGGGATACAATTCTCTAAAACCTCACCCTATCAGTCATTCTCCATGGGGTACAGCTCTCCAATACCTCACCTATCAATCATTCTCCATGGGGTACAGCTCTCCGATACCTCACCCTATCAATCATTCTCCATGGGGTACAGCTCTCCGATACCTCACCCTATCAGTCATTCTCCATGGGGTACAGCTCTCCGATACCTCACCCTATCAATCATTCTCCATGGGGTACAGCTCTCCGATACCTCAATCTATCAGTCATTCTCCATGGGGTACAGCTCTCCGATACCTCAATCTATCAGTCATTCTCCATGGGGTACAGCTCTCCGATACCTCAATCTATCAGTCATTCTCCATGGGGTACAGCTCTCCGATACCTCAATCTATCAGTCATTCTCCATGGGGTACAGCTCTCCGATACCTCAATCTATCAGTCATTCTCCATGGGGTACAGCTCTCCGATACCTCACCTATCAATCTTTCTCCATGGGGTACAGCTCTCCAATACCTCACCCTATCAATCATTCTCCATGGGGTACAGCTCTCCGATACCTCACCTATCAGTCATTCTCCATGGGGTACAGCTCTCCGATACCTCACCCTATCAGTCATTCTCCATGGGGTACAGCTCTCCGATACCTCACCCTATCAGTCATTCTCCATGGGGTACAGCTCTCCGATACCTCACCCTATCAGTCATTCTCCATGGGGTACAGCTCTCCGATACCTCACCTATCAGTCATTCTCCATGGGGTACAGCTCTCCGATACCTCACCCTATCAATCATTCTCCATGGGGTACAGCTCTCTGATACCTCACCCTATCGATTATTCTCCATGGGGTACACCTCTAACGCACTGTCCATGTGTGAGTTTTTCCTAACCAAAGTCACTGGATAACAATCAGGAGCACAAATCTTACCCCATTCTAACCCGGGGTACTGAGGCCAATTCCAACTGCTGCCCTAGCAGAGACCAGCTAAATAATTACAAACCAGAGATCAAACCAGGCACCTTCTAATCTATATATCTTAGCTATAGAATGGCCAGTGCCTCTATCCACCGTGCCACTGGCGTGTACGTCTACACTGAGTTGCTCAATAATCTTTAATGTCATGAAGACATCTGATGGACTTTTCTAAGTGGGCCACTGCTGCTCTGTGTTTAACTAAATGAGGTTGTCCTTGTTGTGAGTGGGGAAGGACGGTCAGTATTTCCCTTGACTGAGAAGGAGTGTTCTGTCAGAGCACAGTGCACCTGAAAACTGTGGGGCTCCCAACTTCACCCCTCCTTCACTTCCTCCTACGATCTGCAGGCTTTTTAAACCCAAGCATGGCGTCATCTAACCACTCGTTTTCTCTCCTTCTGTTTTCAACCTCAATATTACCCTGCACTATGGGCCTTGACACTTCACCTAGGTCTCTCAATTAAAAAATAAATCTTGTAACAACCCATTCCCAAGAGCTGGTAAAGCTCATTCTCAGTGTGCAGATGGTTGAATGTCTCACAATTGTCAACCGTGGATGACAAAAGAAGGTGAAAACCTCCAACATGCCTCATTAGGTGTCAGCCGTGGCTCAGTGGTAGCACTTTCGCCTCTCGGTCAGAAGGTTGTAGGTTCATAATCCCACTCCAGGGACTTGCAGCACAAAATCTAGGCCGACATCTCAGTGCGGTTCTGAGGGCGTGCGGCACCGTCTTTTGAATGAGACATTAAACCGAGGCCCGGTCTGCCCTCTCAGGTGAGTGTAAACGATCCCATGGCATCATTTCGAAGAAGGACAGGGGAGCTCCCCCCGGTGTCCTGTTCAATATTTATTCCTCAACCAGCATCACTAAAACAGATGGGGGTTGAAATTTGTCCTGGACGGGAGAGCTAAACGGGCAGTATCGCCCGACTGCCTGTTATACACCCGGCATTGTCTGCCTGTCATACACCCCGCATCGACCGCCTGTCATACACCCCGCATCGACCGCCTGTCATACACCCGGCATCGACCGCCTGTCATACACCCCACATCGACCGCCTGTCACACACCCCGCATCGTCCGCCTGTCATACACCCCACATCGACCGCCTGTCATACACCCCGCATCGACCGCCTGTCATACACCCCGCATCGACCGCCTGTCATACACCCGGCATCGACCGCCTGTCATACACCCCACATCGACCGCCTGTCACACACCCCGCATCGTCCGCCTGTCATACACCCCACATCGACCGCCTGTCATACACCCCGCATCGACCGCCTGTCATACACCCCTCATCGTCCGCCTGTCATACACCCCACATCGACCGCCTGTCATACACCCCGCATCGTCCGCCTGTCATACACCCCACATCGACCGCCTGTCATACACCCCGCATCGACCGCCTGTCATACACCCCGCATCGTCCGCCTGTCATACACCCCACATCGACCGCCTGTCATACACCCCGCATCGACCGCCTGTCCGACACCCGGCATCATCGGCCTGCCACGCGCCCGGCATCGTCGGCCTGCCACGCGCCCGGCATCGTCGGCCTGCCACGCGCCCGGCATCGTCGGCCTGCCACGCGCCCGGCATCGCCGGCCTGCCACGCGCCCGGCATCGTCGGCCTGCCACGCGCCCGGCATCGCCGGCCTGCCACGCGCCCGGCATCGTCGGCCTGCCACGCGCCCGGCATCGTCGGCCTGCCACGCGCCCGGCATCGACCGCCTGTTATATATTGCTATTTGTGGGATTTTGCTGTGCAGAAATTGGCTTCCACATTTCCTACATTACAACAGTGACTACATTTCAAAAGTACTTAATTGGCTGTAAAGTGCTTTGGGACGTCGTGAGGTTGTGAAAGGTGCTATATAAATGCAAGTCCTTTCTTCTTATTAACATCCAATTACTTTTCTAGGTGGAGGCTGGCAGGATCAAGTCGGAGGCCTGGTGCCTGGTATCAAGATCGGTCGGTCCAAACCCCAGTTGCCCCTGCGAGTGGACATTGAGCGCATTCCAGTGACGGACGAGTTTGTGAAGACCCTGAATGAGCACTTGCTGCTTGTGTACACGGGGAAAACGAGGCTTGCACGCAACCTTCTACAGGTTAGACCGCTCATCACCTAACAGTTGTGGGCTCAGGAGCAGCTCTGGACGTTATTAATCACGTTATTTGATAGAATAACTGTTCAAAGCTGTTAACTTGTCAGCTATCTAAGGAATTACTCTTACAGTAATCTCGCTAATTTATAACCTCAGACTCTGGTCCCTGTTAGTGCTGATTTACAGTGATTTACTGAATTGCCTATGGTAACCTTTGCTACTCGTTTTGTTAAGCAACGTTCTACCAGATCTCTAATACTTTTATATTGCAGATGTAGCACAATACCTTCCTCCCTCAAGGAATTCCCAACATCAAATATCATGGGAAACCTGAGACTAGGCTGCTGGCTTAAATTCACTGAGATAGGATCTCCCATTGGTGCAGTTGAACTGAGCCATAAGACCAGGAAGGTCCCAGGAATGATCTCCACTCTGGTAGCACTCTCGCCTCTGAGAGAGAAGGTCATGGGTTCAAGCCCCACTCCAGGACTTGTGCACATAGTCTAGTCTGACACTTCCCTCAGTACTGCACTGTCGGAGGTACTGTCTTTCAGGTGAGACATTAAACCGAGATTCCATTTGCCCTCTCAGGTGGATATCAAACATTCCATGGCACTATTTGAAGAAGAGCAGAGGAGATGTCCTGGCCAACATTTATCCTCAACCATCATCACCAAAACAGATTAACTGGTCATTTCTCTCATTTGCTGTTTGTGGGATCTTGCTGTGCACAATTTGGATGCCATGTTTCCTACATTACAACAGTTACTACAATTCAAAAGTCATCCATTGGCTGTAAAGCGCTTTGGTCATCCTGAGGATGTGAAAGGTGCTATATAAATACAAATTCTCTTTTTCTGAGATCAGTTAGCTGATCTTAGACAGGGAAGATTAAAGCCTCAGCACCCTGGGCTAGGAGAGGGATTTCTAGGAACTAGATTGAGACAGCCCAAACGCACTCATGTAGGACCCTTATAGCTCGTAGACGAGACTTTCATCCCATCACTCTGTCTAATCTCAAATCCAGATGTCAGAGCTGAGAATGCTTTCCCAAAGTATGAAATAAAATTCTACAATGGAGCTTGGGTCAGATGTGGATGCTGGGGGTCAATTGAAATGTCAAGACTGAGATTAATAGATTTTTTTTGGGTAAGGGTATCAAGGCATATGGAGCCAAGGCAGGAAAATGGAGTTAAAGTACAGATCAGCCAGGATCTAATTGAATGGCCAAATCCTGTTCCTATGTTCCACTGGAAATAAGACACTTTCCTCGGGGAGGGTAAATTGGAAAGAGGGTTAACCCAGGTACCAGTAACTCTAAGTGACCAATGACGGGGCAGCAACAGGTGAGGAACTCCTGGTCCGAGACAGGTGGAAGTGACCAGTGTGAACGATCTAGCAGTAGCACAGATCCCACTTTCTCTGACTGTTTTGGTTACTTCACAGGACGTGCTGAGGAATTGGTATGCCAGGCTGCCCAGTATTGTGGAGAATGCTGACGCACTGGTCAGGAACGCGGAGGAATGTGCACAATCTTTTATCAACGGTAAGCAAGAATGCAGGAGAAGGATCAGGTGCAATCTATACTGCCACAGACTCTCCCTAAAACTTTCCTCCTTTTGGGAAAGGCACCACCTTGTGTAGTAATGAGCAGAAAGTTCCAGGTAAGAATCCGGATCAAGCCACTTCCCACAGTGATACTAAGCCACACAGACGAGGGAGTCCCAGTTTCAGTCTGTGGCCTGTCCTGTTAGATTTGCTCTCTGGCCTGTGCTGTTAGATTTGCTGTCTGGCCTGTGCTGAGATATCTGATTCTAGCCTGCACAGTACAGTCTACTCCTCTCAATCCAAATTATTTGATGATTCTATTTTTGGTTTAGCACTAGATTTCCACTTTGCCATGTTAATTATGTTGTTCAATTCAAATCATTAGATTATATAAAAGAACCACTTTGAATGATCGGGAATAGTCTGTAGTTGGAGCTTCAGATGACCTTGGTGCTCCTGGACAAAGGAGGAGATTTAATGGGGTCCCTGTTCCTAACTTTTTTTTTATTAGTTCATGGGATGTGGGCGTCGCTGGCGTGGCCGGCATTTATTGCCCATCCCTAATTGCCCTTGAGAAGGTGGTGGTGATCCGCCATCTTGAACCGCTGCAGTCCGTGTGGTGACGGTTCTCCCACAGTGCTGTTAGGAAGGGAGTTCCAGGATTTTGACCCAGCGACGATGAAGGAACGGCGATATATTTCCAAGTCGGGATGGTGTGTGACTTGGAGGGGAATGTGCAGGTGGTGTTGTTCCCATGTGCCTGCTGCTCTTGTCCTTCTAGGTGGTAGAGGTGCTGTCAAAGAAGCCTTGGCGAGTTGCTGCAGTGCATCCTGTGGATGGTACACACTGCAGCCACTGTGTGCTGGTGGTGAAGGGAGTGAATGTTTAGGGTGGTGGATGGGGTGCCAATCAAGCGGGCTGCTTTGTCCTGGATGGTATCGAGCTTCTTGAGTGTTGTTGAAGCTGCACTCATCCAGGCAAGTGGAGAGTATTCCATCACACTCCTGACTTGTGCCTTGTAGATGGTGGAAAGGCTTTGAGGAGTCAGGAGGTGAGTCACTCGCTGCAGAATACCCAGCCTCTGACCTGCTCTTGTAGCCACAGTATTTATGTGGCTGGTCCAGTTAAGTTTCTGGTCAATGGTGACCCCCAGGATGTTAATGGTGGGGGATTTGGCGATGGTAATGCCGTTGAATGTCAAGGGGAGGTGGTTAGACTCTCTCTTGTTGGAGATGGTCATTGCCTGGCACTCGTCTGGCACGAATGTTACTTGCCACTTATCAGCCCAAGCCTGGATGTTATCCAGGTGTTGCTGCATGCGGGCTCGGACTGCTTAATTATCTGAGGGGTTGCGAATGGAATTGAACACTGTGCAGTGAACATCCCCATTTATGACCTTATGATGAAGGGAAAGTCATTGATGAAGCAGCTGAAGATGGTTGGGCCTAGGACACTGCCCTGAGGAACTCCTGCAGCAATATCCTGGGGCTGAGATGATTGGCCTCCAACAACCACTACCATCTTCCTTTGTGCTAGGTATGACTCCAGCCACTGGAGAGTTTTCCCCCTGATTCCCATTGACTTCAATTTTACTAGGGCTCATTGGTGCCACACTCGGTCAAATGTTGCCTTGATATCAAAGGCAGTCACTCTCACCTCACCTCTGGAATTCAGCTCTTTTGTCCATGTTTGGACTAAGGCTGTAATGAGGTCTGGAGCCGAGTGGTCCTGGCGGAACCCAAACTGAGCATCTGTGAGCAGGTTATTGGTGAGTAAGTGCCGCTTGATAGCACTGTCGACGACAACTTCCATCACTTTGCTGATGATTGAGAGTAGGCTGATGGGACGGTCATTGGCCGGATTGGATTTGTCCTGCTTTTTGTGGACAGGTCATACCTGGGCAATTTTCCACATTGTCGGGTAGATCCCAGTGTTGTAGCTGTACTGGAACAGCTTGGCTAGAGGCACAGCTAGTTCTGGAGCACAAGTCTTCAGCACTACAGCCGGGATGCTGTCGGGGCCCATAGCCTTTGCTGTATCCAGTGCAATCAGCCATTTCTTGATATCAGGTGGAGTGAATCGAATTGGCTGAAGACTGGCTTCTGTGATGGTGGGGATATCGGGAGGAGGCCGAGATGGATCATCCACTCGGCACTTCTTGCTGAAGATGGTTGCAAACGCTTCAGCTTTGTCTTTTGCACTCACGTGCTGGACTCCGCCATCATCACTCTCCAGTGACCCTGCTGGGAAATATGTGCGCGGACATTAGTTGAGGACAGGTTTCAGCCACGTCTTTGATGGCCAACACATGAAGAATGGTCACTCGGTTAAGGTACTGTGGGCTGATCAGTGCCTGTGCATCCATACTGAACCTGGCACTTCTGGTCTGCGTGGCTTAGTATCACTGTGGGCCAGTGGCGTTACCCAGGACTAAGCTATAAGTGGGGCCCAATGAGCAACTGTGGCTCCGACTACAATGTAACTCCTGCTGCCAGCCTTGGCTCAGTGGTAGCACTCTCTGATTCAGCAAGTCATGGGATCAAGCCCCACTCCAGAGACTTGAGCACATAATGTAGACTGGCAGTTGGATGCAGTACTGAGGGAGGGCTTCTCTGCCGGAGGTGCCGTTTTTTGGATGAGACGTTAAACCAAGGTCCTCTCAGGTGGATGTAAAAGATCCCATGACACTATTCAAAGAAGAGCAGGGGAGTTCTCCCCAGTGACCTGCCCAATATTTATCCCTCAACCACTTGACAAACATTTATCTCATTGCTGTTTGTGGGATCTTGCCACACTTTCCTACATTACAACAGTGACTATACTTCAAAAGTGCGTCACCAGCTGTGAAGCACATCAGGGCGTCCTGAGGACATGAAAGGCACTGGACAAATGTTTTTCTTTCATACTCAGCTGGAGTCAGCAGCTTCAGGAGGGGAAGAGAGTAGGGAGAGAAAAAAATGTACATTAAAAAGTATAAACTGTGCATTTGGCAGGTGACCTTTCCCGAATCGGGCAGTGCCTAAACACCTACTGGCAGCAGAAGAAGTGCATGGCCCCCGGGTGTGAGCCGTCTGCGGTCCGAGAGATGATGGCGGTGCTTCATCCCCACGTACACGGGCAGAGCCTGGCTGGGGCGGGTGGAGGAGGCTTCCTTTACCTCCTGACCAGGAAACCTCGACAGAAGGAAGCAATCGAGACGATACTGAGAGCGAGCGAGGTAAGCTGGGCAGCTGTCCCTGAAACCTCCCACAATTCACCGTCAGGGAATCCCTCTTTCCCACTGAGCTCCCAATCACATTCCTCGGCCACAGTGGAATCCCAAACTGCTTCAATCCTACGAGACTTCAGTCGCACATTCCCAACGATATAACCGTGGGATGAGGAGGAGTAGGGATTTGGATTTGACCGTTTACAGTAGGGTGATCCAAACCCCATCCTCAAATACTTTGGGGAGAAAAGTTGTAGGTATTTTGAAATATAACGGGGTAGAGGGGGAATTGGTGTCAGTCAGTTGTGCAAAACGGACAATAGTGAGTCGGCCGCCTGTTTCACATCCCACCACATTATCTTCTCCAATGAATTCACCCCAAAGTGCCCAGCGTTGGGAGTGCCGTTGTTTTGGATATTTATACCCAGTTGCTTATTTTTTAATTCATATGTTTTTCCTCTCCTCTGTGATCCCATACCCGAGTCAGGCAGGTCCACAGTACTCCAGGGCACTGCTGGTGAGACAACCCGCCTCACTAGTGGGACCTAGAGGGCCAGACCTGTCACAGGGGGGATGAGGAGGGGGTGGAATCCTTCCCACTGGGCTCCCGATAACCCAATAACCCTACCAGTCAAGGCCGGGTAAGGTGAGGTCCCGCCTGGCCAAACAGCAGGAAGCTGTTGCCGTGCCGTGTGCTGGTAAATTGTTGCAGTTTCAGCTGGTTCAACTTGAGCAGTAGACCGCGCACACCCAGGGGTCTGTAAATCCTTGGCCTTTACTAACCGGCATCTAAATGTCTAGACTTGTATGAGGTGGGCCTGTCCCTCCAGGGAGAGGGTGTGTCCTCCATATCAGAACCTCGATCGGTGGGGACTTCTCTGTACCTTGATTTGTGGAATTCTCAGCGTGGTGACTGTTTCTGTCCATTCAGTCACCCGACTGACCAAAAAAAAAATGTTTTATTTCCTTTGGCCGCGCTCTCCTGAAGCCTCCGACCCCGGCTGGGGATTAACTCCACAGGCGTAAACAACCCTCTACTACCTGGTCCAATTCATGTGTGAGCCGAGACAGTGCGTGGTGGCAAGCTGCTCAACCGTGAGTGGCATCACAGCCAAGCCTGAATTTGTCCTCACCTGTTGTTCCTGCATGTTGCACTTTCTGTCACTGGCTTGTGGTAGGAATGGGAACCCTGGGCAACTTTTCCTTTTCCGTAGTCTTCCTACTACCGTCCTGGCTGCGATCAGCTGACTCAACGCAGACTGGGCTATTCTGCCTGTGTGTGCCTCAGTGCCATATTGGGTGCTGCCTTTACCCTCTGAGCTATTGAGGCAATCCATGACTATTTTCTAACACCTGAAGCTGAAATAGACACTTAAAGATCTTTTTCCCTCTGCTATTTCGATCCTCCCACACACTACTTGCAGTTTCCCCGACTGAGAGGAAAGACTTGCTCCTAGACCCCTGTAGCTCTGCTCTTGAGTTGGCCGATAGATGGTGTAGGAGCAACTGGCGAATTCGCTCCCTGGCACTGGTGGGAATATGTAACTCCTCGACTCAGCACCTACGTGTGGGCCAAAGGCAGATTCCCCGGAATGATACCGGAGCTATCTCGGCTCTCAGACCCTGGATCCCCTCCCAGCTTTCTGGAGACACCCCACCTCCCCATTTCCAGCGAAGTCTGCCCCTCCCCCTCTAATGCTGAGTGGTTTGAGTGGCTGCCCAGAAATGTCTAAACTGTTAACTGAACACCAAAAATCTGTCTTTGTAAAATAATCTGTTTTTTTCCACCTCCCCCTGCCCAATAGTCATTGGGGTTAAGAAGGCTCTTGATGAATTATTCATCATCGGCAATAGAAATACCAGACTTCCTCCTGGCCAGAATCTCGGCTCTCACCCTCTCCAGGGATCTATTGGTCTGTGGTCGGGAAGCTGTGGGAAGAGATGTTAATGATCTGAATTCTGACCTTACAGGGTTTGGGGAACTTCAATGTCCATGAGGTGGAGGTGGACAAGACTGGAATCACCATCAACTCACACGCCAACTCCTGCCCGGTCAAATAACACTTCGGTTAAACTACCATCATACACAAACTTTGGGAGATCACGAATAAACCAGAGAGAAATCACTGGGAATAATAAATGACTTGATTATATTTAAGAAAATTTCAAATCATTGGAGGTATCATTAACTATTTTGACGGTATAGTTAATTTTTATGAAAACAAATGGATTAGAATCATTCCAGCAGATGCTACACACGTTGTATAGCAGTGGGCAGTGACCTGAAGGGATGGCATCATCAAGAGCTTCAGATGATGGGACGGTAAGAATGAAGTTTGAATGCTTTGTAACTTGATTCACACTCTTTGGAACTGTGATATTTACATTGAACTGTGTGTATATTTAAATGCTATGAAATAAAGTATATTTTGTAATTTAAAAAAAAAGTAACTTGATTCAGACTCCGGGATTAGATTACTGCGTCGAAATGAAACTTCATGAGATTTTTTGGTCATTTGTTTTTATTTGGGAAGGTGTGGGAATGAGACTTTTTTTATTATTATTATTATTTTTACTTCAGCGCCTGCCACTTGTGTTTGGCTCAAGCTTTCTTTTACTTCTTGTGCTTTTCTTCTTGCCAATATCTTTTTTTGGTAGTTTTTCTTATCCTCGGCTGGCGTTATGGTAGTGAGGTTGGTTCTAGCCCCCATCAAATTATGACCAGGCCAGGGTTCAGATTTGAGATGTGTTCCTTCTGGGTTTTCTTTTTCAGAATATTCTCATTCTCTGAAGATCCACAATCGTTTGACTCAGAGGCTAGAGTGCTACACTGAGCCAAGGCTGACACCTTGAACAAGCAAATATGTAACAGCCATATGATCCAGTTATATATTTACAGTCGTCACCCTTCCACCTAACTCCATGACAGGAAAATAAGAAAAGGATGATAACTGTAAGGGCCAAGCTAACCCCTTGTAAATAACTGTGAAATAAAAGCATTTTTCTTGAATTTCTTACTATGGAGCTTGTACTAATCTAAACTATTCTTGGACATTGAGTTTAGAACTGAGTAGTTCCTTTACTTAGAGAGTTTCATTTGATTCTCGGATACATACAAGGGGTAAAATTAGTCCAGGATAGTAGTGCGTAATAACGGGCGATAATTTCTATAAGGACGCACGTAGTGACAGCCCAGTAATCTCCCTGTTGCAGGATTCGGTGACAATATCCTGTGCTGCACATGACAACTACACTCTCATCACCAATGTGGTACAGCTGCTGATCTTAAATCAGGAGCTCGATAAATTGGAGAACGAATTGAATGAATTCAAAATCACTCATCAAAAGTTGATCTAGACTCGACTCCTCTACAGACTCCTCGCTGTTTTAAAATCAAGGCTCATCACACATCGGAACATAGGAACAGGAGTAGGCCATTCAGCCCCTCGAGGCTGCTCCGCCATTTGATAAGATCATGGCTGATCTGTGATCTAACTCCATATACCTGCCTTTGGCCCATATCCCTTAATACCTTTGGTTGCCAAAAAGCTATCTATCTCAGATTTAAATTTAGCAATTGAGCTAGTATCAATTGCCGTTTGCGGAAGAGAGTTCCAAACTTCTACCACCCTTTGTGTGTAGAAATGTTTTCTAATCTCACTCCTGAAAGCTCTGGCTCTAATTTTTAGACTGTGCCCCCTACTCCTAGAATCCCCAACCAGAAGAAATAGTTTCTCTCTATCCACCCTATCTGTTCCCTTTAATATCTTACAAACTTCGATCAGATCACCCCTTAACCTTCGAAACTCGAGAGAATACAACCCCAATTTGTGTAATCTCTCCTCATAACTTAACCCTTGAAGTCCGGGTATCATTCTAGTAAACCTACGCTGCACTCCCTCCAAGGCCAATATGTCCTTCCGAAGGTGCGGTGCCCAGAACTGCTCACAGTACTCCAGGTGCGGTCTAACCAGGGTTTTGTATAGCTGCAGCATAACTTCTGCCCCCTTGTACTCTAGTCCTCTAGATATAAAGGCCAACATTCCATTAGCCTTCTTGATTATTTTCTGCACCTGTTCATGACACTTCAATGATCTATGTACCTGTACCCCTAAGTCCCTTTGAACATCCACTGTTTTTAACTTTTTACCATTTAGAAAGTACCCTGTTCTATCCTTTTTTGGTCCAAAGTGGATGACCTCACATTTGCCTACATTGAATTCTATTTGCCACAGTTTTGCCCATTCACCTAATCTATCAATATTACTTTGTAATTTTATGTTTTCATCTGCACTGCTTACAATGCCACCAATCTTTGTGTCATCGGCAAACTTAGATATGAGACTTTCTATGCCATCATCTAAGTCGTTAATAAATATTGTGAATAATTGAGGCCCCAAGACAGATCTCTGCGGGACTCCACTAGTCACATCCTGCCAATGTGAGTACCTACCCATTATCCCTACTCTCTGTCGCCTTTCGCTCAGCCAACTTCCTAACCAAGTCCGTACATTTCTCTTGATTCCATGGGCTTCTATCTTAGCTAACAGTCTCTTATGTGGGACCTTATCAAATGCCTTCTGGAAGTCCATATAAATAACATCCATTGACATTCCCCTGACCACTACTTTAGTCACCTCTTCAGAAAATTCAATCAGGTTTGTCAGGCACGACCTACCTTTCACAAATCCATGCTGGCTCTCTCTGATGAACTGAAAATTCTCGAGGTCTTCAGTCACCCTATCCTTAATTATAGACTCCAGCATTTTCCCCACAACAGATGTTAGGCTAACTGGTCTATAATTCCCTGGTTTCCCTCTCTCTCCTTTCTTAAAAAGCAGAGTGACATGTGCAATTTTCCAATCTAGAGGGCCGTCTCCTAATCTAAATCATCCTGCCAAAGAACCTAAAACTATGGAACTTCTTGTGACAAAAATTTCAACTTTTGAGCTGCTGGCTGTTCCTTTAAATCTAGTTATAGAAGGGACACGTCTACATAGAATCACATAGAACGTACAGCACAGAAACAGGCCACTCGGCCCAACTGGTCTATGACGGTGTTTATGTTCCACACGAGCTTCCTCCCACCCTACTTCATCTCACCCTATCAGCATAACCTTCTATTCCTTTCTCCCTCACCTCGCTTCCCCTTGAATGCATCTATGCTATTTGCCTCAACTACTCCATGAATTGGTTTTGATCTTCATTCCACATTCTAGAATTAACAGCGTTATCAGTAGTGTTTTCTAACCCTTGCACCAACCCCTAATCTTAATGCTAACCCTAACCACTAACCTGTAACCCCAAACCAGTGACCCTAAACCTAACCCCAACTCCTACCCCAACCCTTTAACCCTAATCCTAACCACTGACCCTAGCCCTAATCCTAACCCTTAATGGACCCATCTAGTGACAGCCCTGACCCTAAATTGCGCACTGCAGGGTCACTAGGCAGTGTGACATCACCAATGATGCAGGTCGACGGCGTTGTCCAGTCACTCCATTCTTTTCATCCTTTGTTGGGCCTGATGGGCGGGGAGGTTGGTTGCTAGGCACTGCAGTGTCATCATAAAGCAGTGACATCATGGCACTGTGTTCAGTATTGTGACCTCATCGGTGGAACTTGGCAACAGTGAAAAGAAATCCAAGTCCCATTTAGAGTATCACTGAAGTT
This sequence comes from Heptranchias perlo, assembly GCF_035084215.1. NCBI lineage: Eukaryota > Metazoa > Chordata > Chondrichthyes > Hexanchiformes > Hexanchidae > Heptranchias > Heptranchias perlo. The sequence continues at coordinate 10,329,677 of NC_090340.1, forward strand.
GGGTCCTAATGGCTACAAATGGGGCTGAACTTGTATTGACTGGTCTGAATCATTCAGATCCACTGATCCTCCCTTTGTTTCCTACCAGCCAAGACATCCTGTCTCAAAACAAGTGTTTTTTCTCATTTTGGAGTCCTAAATGAAAGGTCAAGGCCATAGTGCAGGACGCCACTGAGGTCAAAAATATGACAGGTGACCTTGGTGTTTCACAGTATCCACCTCGGACTCTCCGACCTTGCACCCGAACTCTATTATTGTTACCACAGTAGCTCCTGTTCCACTGCATCTAAATATTAGAATCGTAGAGAACAGAAGGAGGCCATTTGGCCCGTCGTGCCTGCACCTATTGCTGCTGCTACAGACCAGAGATTCTTTTCCTCACTGTCTCACTCTCCTCCCCTTGCTGACCTCCTACCCACTGCCACCAGTCTCTGCTTCTTATAGCCCCACCAGAATCCTACGCCGTGCCCCCATCTATCACTGCTCTCCTTCCATGTCTTCCAGGCTCTGATCCCTCTTGGACTGCTCTATAGCTTTCCTCTGCCTCAATCTGGGCATCCTTCATTGTGTCCATCACAGGGTACACAGTACATGGTCACCTGCAAAAGTCACCCTAGTATGTCATCCTGTGGCTGGGCACTCTGCAGCCCTTTGTTCTCAACAATGACATGAGCAACTTTAGACTTAATTTATGTCTTCCCATATCTTCATGGCTGCAAACATATCAACATCAGTTGGCTTTATGGTCCCCATCTTCTTGAATATTATTATTTCGAAACTCTCCTCTCATGAAGATGTTGGCTTCTTAATAAAGTAAGATACCAGAGGCATTAGTTGTGGTCTAATATCACCTCCTGTTGCATGAGCCTTGGCGGCTGTTCAAACAGATGCAGCATCACAGGTGATGGTGTCCTCACCTGATGTTTGCACACCCACAACACCCAGCAGGATTACCGGGCAGCAGCCAGGAGTGGCTGGTTTTCACAGACACCCACAAGATAGGGCTAGAAATTGCTCCATGCGTTACATTTATCCCACAGTCCTCCTCGGCCACTAGAGGCTTGCCCACATAACTCCACTCAAAGCAGGCTGAAGAAACTTGTCAACTTTTACAATAATTTGGATGAAACTATTTGAATCAGCGGATCTCAAACTTTTGCGGGCTGGGTTCTGGTCATGCCTCTCCATCTATGTACATAGCAGTAAGACCACAAAAAAAACCCTCACTCCTTCTTCACTTGCAGTTTCTCCTTCCTCTGTTTCTCTCTTCCACCTCTTACCCTCTATTTCCTCCTACACTTCCATTTCTCTGATTTGCTTGATCTTTTCCTCCACTTGATTAACTTTCCCTCGTTTCTCCTTCACTTGTTTTTCTCACTCTCTCCTTTTTGCCTCGAACTGTTTTCTGACCCTGAATGGCTGTTCAAGTTGGCTACCTCGGTCTCACTATGCGACACTCTATGCATTCTGCAGGCCCTTTTCATTGCTCTGTGGGTTATTCTGTGTCCATGCCAGTGAGGGATCTGTGCCTCCTTCTGTACCCTGGACAAACAGCTCTCATAGACACTCATCCCTGCTACCTCCCTGTCCTACCTACCTCCATCATTACACATTCCTCCTCTCCTGTCAGCCCCTAACACTGCTGTTCTTTGTTTCTGTGCTGATCTCCTCCCCCCCCTACCCCGATTTCCCATTGCTCCACTTTACCCAACTGATTCCCATGCTGCTTTGGGTTATGCAGCTCAGCTACTCACTGAGGCAGCAGTGGAGCGTCTTCTCTCATTCTCATCCAAAGTAGTGGCTGATCATGCCAAAGGAAAGATTTGCATGGCTATGGGGAAAGAGCAGGGGAGTGGAACTAATTGGATAGCTCTTTCAAAGAGTGGGTACAGGCACGATAGGCCAAATGGCCTCCTTCTGTGCTGTAAGATTCTATGAACTTCCATCCTCCTCCTACAGTATGAATTTCTGGGCAAATGGGTGCTGCCCTCCCTCCAACACTGCCAGCTCCCGTCCTCCCTCCAACACTGCCAGCTCCCGTCCTCCCTCCAACACTGCCAGCTCCCGTCCTCCCTCCAACACTGCCAGCTTCTGTCCTCCCTCCAACACTGCCAGCTCCTGTCATCCTCTGGGACTGTCCTGTTGCCCAACCAATTATCAAAATGGAGCCCGATTTATTGAAGAGCGCTTCCTTACAATTCAGATGAGCATTTTTATTATCTGATGTGTACTTAGAAAGATTGGTGCACAGAAGCCGACCCTTACATAGTAACAGATTGTTTGGAAAGCATACTTCAGACGTTCTGTATAACAAGGATCTAAACCAGAAGGGTCAGCAAGGGCTGTGGGCAATCGGCTCGGTCTAGACAGTACCTCTCAAGGTTATGGACTGGAGAATGTACGACGGATCTTGCAGCGAAAAGACTAACTAGCAGTAGCAAAAAGAAGTGCGATTGACTAACTGACCTCTAGCCAGTTCAATGATACCTTAGAAAGGATCCACTTGACAAGAGTTAATCCTCTTGATTTGGTCACCAATGTTTCAGTCCCATAAATCAGAGTGCCTTAGTAAAAATTAATGTGTAAAGCTATGCTTTTCCCTATCCCTAATTTGGAGAGAGTTTCCAAGAAAATATTGGGAAGCTTTCTAGGGGATAGAAAGTTAAATAGGATTTGTAAAGAACTTTTGAAGTAGTTTTGCAAAAAGCAGAGATCATTGAGAGTCAAAGCTGGAAGATTAAGAATTGTTAAGAGTTTAATCAAACAGAAGAAAAACTTGTGAAGTGTATCACAGATGTTAATAGCTCTGAACCCAGAGAGAGTAAGGGAACAAGTAACAATATAGAGAGAGATAGAATACGTGCAGCTTTGGTTAAACTAGGAGAACGACTGAAGAAAGACGACAACCGTCATGGATGGTGATTTGCCAAAGGCATCATAAAGATAGAATCGCTCAATACTACAGAACCCAACCTAACAGGAAGAGCTTGTAAGTTTTATACTTTATGTGAATAAATGAATGCTTGAAAGTTGTGACTGACACACAGAATATAAACTGTAAACTTAACCTTGCTAAGCCATACTGCAATCCTGACAATAAATTAGCTCCATTGTATGGTTAGAAAACAAACCCAGTTAATGCTGAGATACTCTTAAACTATGTTTGTGCCTGCAATGATTTAAACTGTCATTTAATAATATTTACCCAAGTATTTTATGTGCTGCTCAATGCTCAACGTGCTAGTTTTCAATGTGTGATCGTAGATGTTGTTTAATGAAGTAATGTCAGTAAATGTATCAGTGTTGGACTTCATCTCTGATGTCTCTGGCATGTAGGAGCTCACTCAATGTCACACCACATCTCTGCGATGATTAGGTTGCCTGGTGTAACTGTTGGTATAATTTGGACTGGGTTATGTGTCAGAAGTGGCTCACTTGGCAGCACTCTTGCCTCTGAATCAGAAGTCATGGGTTCGAGTCCCACTCCAGAGACTTAAGCACATAATCTAGGCTGACAGTCCAGTGCAGTACTGAGGGAGTGGACTTTCAGATGAGACATTAAACCGAGGCCCCATTTACCCTCTCAAGTGAAAGTAAAAGACCCCATGGCACTATTTCTAAGAAGAGCAGGAGAGTTCTCCCCGATGTCCTGGACAATATTTATCCCTCAATCAACACCTAAAACAAATTACCTGGTCATTTATTTCATTGTTTGTTTGCAATTTGGCTGCCGCATTTCCTATAAGTGACTATGTTTCATTGGCTGTAAAGTGCTTTGAGTCGTCCTGCGGTGCTACATAAATGCAAGTCATTCTTTCCTTTCTCTATGGTTCAAAGGTGAGCTAGTTTAGGCAGCTTACAAACCTTAAACATGAATGGCAAATCTCCAATCCAATTCTCTGATGTGAAAATGTAGGAAAAGGAGACAATCTTGTGTCCCCTGGTACTTAAACCCTTCACCATAATGAACAATTAGCTCCACCACCTGTGCCTGGGGTACCCTCCTGCCAGTCTATGCCTCAGGTCACCCCTTCCACTTGTTCCACACCTAGAAGTCCCTACTCCTGTCCTCTCCAGGGTTCCAAGGTCAAAAGTAAAGATTATTACTATCTTGTAAGGTTGATGAATAATAAAATTTGTAAAATAAGAGGAATTGTTTGGAGATGCTCATAGGGGTGGCCACACCAGGGAGGTGACTTTATAAAGTCACAAAGTGGTAGCGTTCCAAATGTATTGTTGCAATAACAAAAAGAAGCAGTCTGTTCACATTCAAAGTGTGCCCGACTCTTGCAGTAGAGAGAGAAAACAGGAGAATGATGTTGGGGCAGGGCTACCTGAACATCCAAAGCTGTAGGCCCTACAGTTTTAATAAAGGGCTTTCATTACTGCCATGAATGCTGGATAGCATTGCCCCCATCGCAGTCCCCTGCCTCGTCTCACTCTCCAGCAAGTCAAAACACTGGCAAATCAGACAGCCTGTGATGAGAGAAAGAGAAATACAAGAGAAGATCAGCAAATTTCCTACATTACAATAGTGACCACAGTTCAGGAGTGCTTCATTGGCTGTGAAGTGCTTCGGGACGCCCTGAGGTTGTGAAAGGCGCTGTAGAATTGCTCTTTCTTTTTCTTTCAAATGTTTTACCCGAGATGCCTCAAGTGTACGGTTCACGGCTAAAGATCTCTCAGCTGGGATTTGTCCAGTGTTGACAGTTGCAGCTAAAGGTGCAGCCTCCGATACCTCAACCGAAAGGATATTCCCCCTGTGGGACCCTAGTCAGTGAGTATTGGCAGGCTATTCAACTGTGGGGACCACCACAGCCGAGTCCAATCCTGTCTTCAGTCGATGTCCCCAGAACTCACTGAATGGAAACCAGGAGTTGGGCATTGGTCACTTGTTCACCTCTCAGGGATACGGAGGCCTGCTGCCAACCCAGCTGAGATCAGACCAGACATTGAATCCAGCAATCTTCCTGGTCTGTGTGGGTCAGTACCACAATGGACAGAGCAACAGATTGCTTTGAAAAGTTTTGAAGAAAGCACCCTGAAAACAAACCATCTCTCTCACACGCTGTAACACAAAACACAATCTGTAGTGCGCACTCCAACGTAGTGGAGTAACACCCTTTATTCCAGTAGCAGGGTGTGGAAATATTGTATGGTCCTGGGCCTGTCCCAGAGACACAGAGACTGGTGATGTTCAGATAGTCTGTGAATTAATGCACATTGATCCTATCAGTCAACAGCTGTTTCAAGAATAAAGTTCCAGCTGACAAGTACAGGAGCCGTTTCCAGTGCGTACCAGGCCACGTTAACAAAGTTGCGAGACAAGGTCCCTCTGCCTGAAGATACTCAAGTCTATATCTTGCTGCCTGAGATGAAGGATAACGACGATTCTGTAAAGACACAGTTGACAGGCACAGCTGCTACAAGCGAAGCCTCTTGATGTCCTCGCTCCGAAAGTCATTCCGCAGTGCAAGCACCTGTCGCACCTCAGCGGGAGTAAGGCGCCAGGTCAATGGGCCAGAGTTCTGTCCCCAGTAATCTAAAATCTCAGTGACCTGTAGGAACAGAAAGTGAAGTGAGACAAATGCTGCAAACCCACACATTATATAGAGACTGACAAATACATCAGAGCACAGTTAATCACTGAGTTATAACAGGTGGATATTGATGTAGTAGAGAAGCGCGTACGGGAACAGGTAACAGGAAATCTAGGTGTGCCACTGAAAGGGTCTCCAGTGGTAGAGACTGAAAAGGGAGAGGATCTGTGAGTGAAAATTGATTACACCTCCAATTACCTGGTCAGTGAGGCAGTTGTCAATATTGGATACTGAGAGAGCATTGGATTGAAAATCAAAGCAAATTATACTGACATTGTACCCACCAGTGATGAGGCCAGTTCTGGAATATGACATGCAGTTTTGGTCATCAAAGGAGGCACTAATGCATTAGAAAGAGTTCAGGGAAGAGTGGCCAGAACTCCAGGCCTTAAGGGTCTCAGTTATGAAGGAAGGCACAAGCAAATAAACTTGTTTTCACTGGAGAAAAGACAGACGAGCGCCATGACACAGGTCGTTAGAATAATGCATGGTATACTTAACATTAAAGTAAGCAGTTATTTAGCTGTAATGAGTTTAGGATTAGAGGACACAAGCACATAATTCACAAGCCTCAAGCAAGGTTAGAGAGTAGAATTTTTTTTCTTTTACAGGAGAGTCGACACATAGAACAGACTCCCAGAGAAGGGAGTTGATCCAGGATCAACTGACACCATTAAAAGGACCAATATCTGTTGAGTAAGGTAGCGAAGAGTCCGGGAGATATTAATAGCACTGCTCAATTTTTTTCTAGGAAAGAACTTGATCTTCCTTGAAGTGGGAGGTCACCACTGGTGATGGGAGGGGAACTCCAGGATAATCATACAGTCTCTGGATGGAGGGGACTTGATGGGTTGAATGACCTTTTCCCTCTCAGGACCTTCTGCAGTTCTTATGTAACATTTTTTGTTGCAAACCAGTGTATTGCTTTAGGGCTACTCTCAAACACACTGCTATCGCCTTGCAACTATCCTCTCACCACTCCCTGTTTGAAGCCTTCCAGTCAGCCTCCGCCCACCCACAGCATCAACACTGAACGGGTCAAAGTCACCAACGACATCCTGTGTAACTGTAACCACGGCTCACTGTTCCCCCTCATCCTCCTCGATCACTCCATCCCTCCGACACTCAACCACTCCATCCTCCTCAATCACGCCATCCCTCCGACACTCAACCACTCCATCTCCTCAAATCACGCCATCCCTCCGACACACAACTACTCCATCCTCCTCAATCACTCCGCTGCCTCTGACACTCGACCACTTCATCCTCCTCGAATGTCTCTCCTCCAAAGCCCAACTTCTCCTGTTGCAACAGCAGACATTACATTCTCTCAAATGGGGTTTCTCCTCCCACGTCCACACGGTCATCTCTGATATAACACAAGATGGCATCGCCTCCTCTTCATCATTTACAAGCTACCCCTTGGCGGTGTTATCGGAAGCATAAGGTCACCTTTCACATGTATGCTCACAACATCTAGCTTTACCTCGCCACCTCCTCCATCAATCCTGCAGCTGTTGGATCTTGGCTTGACCATCCGGATTCTTTCCCCTCAGTCTGGTTCAGTAATAACTGAAGTCGAATACATTTTAAAGTCCAACACATCTTTAATAGCAGGGTTCTTAGTCTGCAGCATTGATTTGGACTCCTGATAGAGTCCCTCTATGCTGGCAGAGCAAGAACAACAACATACAGAAATCCACACGTTTTTATACAAATCAATAGGGTTGGAACATACTTAACGAGGGTCAACACCAATCATAAGCCGGGCACAGGTTGCCATGCGAGGTTACATTATTTCCGGCCAATCATAAATCGTCCATGTGCTGATCATGCTGCTGTTAGACATCAAAGGGGATAACTTCCTCACTTTCCAACTTAGAATGTTCTTCCCTGTTCCTTCTGTTCCTTATCTCCCAACCTGGAATGTCTTTCAACTTTGGCTAAGCTCGTTACCTATATTGATCTGCCATAAACATGGAGACATTCAGACCAGTCCTTGACTCACATCAAAGACCTATCATTGATAAGACAATGCAGGCCTGCTGACTAAGCAAACATATGGCCCAGCAGGAGGGCCAGGCCACTTGTATCAATCTCAGTTACTAACTAATTAACCCTTTCTAACCATTTTGCATTCTGCTTCTTTGCCACGTAGGCATTTTAATATTTTACCGAAAACTGACCACGTAGGGATTCTCAGGCTCGGAGGATCAGGAAGTAGAATCAGTATGGGTGGAGATAAGAAATAACAAGGGGCAGAAAACACTGGTGGGAGTAGTTTATAGGCCCTCTAACAGTAGTAATACTTTTGGACACTGTATCAATCAAGAAATAATAGGCGCTTGTAAGAAAGGTAGTGTAATAATCGTGGGGGACTTTAATCTTCACATAGACTAGACAAATCAAATTGGCAAAAGTAGTTTGGAGGACGAGTTCATGGAATGCATCAGAGACAGTTTTCTAGAACAATACGTCATGGAACCAATCCGGGAACAGGCTGTTTTAGACCTTGTCGTGTGTAATGAGACAGGGTTAATTAGTAATCTCATAGTAAGGGATCCTCTGGGAAAGAGTGATCATAATATGATAGAATTTCATATTGAGTTCGAGAGAGACGTAATTAAGTCTGAAACTAGAGTCTTAAACTTATACAGAGCCAATTACATAGGTATGAGGGGTGAGATGGCTAAGGTTGATTGGGAACTTAGATTAAAAGATATGATAATAGATAAGCAATGGTGAACATTTAAAGAAATATTTCAAAATTCTCAACAAATATACATTCCATTGAGGAATAAAAACTCCATGGAAAAAGTGATCCATCCGTGGCTAACTCAAGAAGTTAAGGATTGTATTAGATTAAAAGAGGCATATAATGTTGCTAAGAGTAAAATGCCTGAGGATTAGGAGAGTTTTAGAAACCAGCAAAGGATGATCAAAAAATTGATAAAGAGGGAGAAAATAGAATATGAGAGTAAACGAACAAGAAATATAAAAACAGATTGTAAGAGCTTCTACAAGTCTGTAAAAAGGAAGAGAGCAGCAAAAGTAAACGTGGGACCCTTAGAGGCTGAGACAGGAGAAATTAAAATGGTGAATAAGGAAATGGCAGAGGCATCAGACAAATATTTTGTATCTGTCTTCACAGTAGAAAGCACAAAAAATATAGCAGAAATAGTGGGGAACCAAGGGTCTAATGAGAGTGAGGAACTTAAAAGTAATTAATATTAGTAAAGAAGAAGTACTGGAGAAATTAACGGGACTAAAAGTCGACAAATCCCCTGGATCTGATGGCCTACATCCTAGGGTTTTTAAAAAGAGGTGGCTGCAGAGATAGCGGATGCATTGGTTATGATCTTTCGAAATTCCCTAGATTCTAGAACGGTCCCAGTAGGTTGGAAGGTAGCAAATGTAATCCCACTATTCAAGAAAGGAGGGAGAGAGAAAACAGGGAACTACAGGTTTTATGTTTGACAAATCTACTGGAGTTTTTTGAAGATGTAACTAGCAGAGTAGATAAAGGGGAACCAGTGGATGAGTATATTTGGATTTTCAAAAGGCATTCGATAAGGTGCCAGAATAAAATGTTGTTACACAAGATAAGGGCTCATGGGGTTGGGGGCAATATATTAGCATGGATAGAGGATTGGTTAATGGACAGAAAACAGAGAGTAGGAATAAACAGGTCATTTTCAGGTTGGCAAGCTGTAACTAGTGGGGTGCCGCAAGGATCAATGCTTGGGCCTCAGCTATTTGCAATCTATATTAATGACTTAGATGAAGGGACCGAGTGTAATGTATCCAAGTTTGCTGACAATACAAAGCTAGATGGGAAAGTAAGCTGTGAGGAGGACACAAAGAGGCTGCAAAGGGATATAGACAGGTTAAGTGAACGGGCAAGAAGGTAATAATGTGGGAAGATGTACGGTTATTCACTTTGGCAGGAAAAATAGAAAAACTGAATATTTTTTTAAATTGTGAGAAACTTTTAAACGTTGGTGTTCAGAGGGATTTGGATGTCCTTGTACTCAAAACACAGAAAGTTAACATGCAGGTACAGCAAGCAATTAGGAAGGCAAATGGTATGTTGGCCTTTATTGCAAGGGGGTTGGAGTACAAGAGTAAGGAAATCTTGCTGCAATTGTACAGGGCTTTGGTGAGACCACACCTGGAGTACTGTGTACAGTTTTGGTCTCCTTACCTAAGAAAGGATATATTTGCCTTAGAGGCTGTACAAAAAAGGTTCACTAGATTAATTCCTGGGATGAGAGGGTTGTCCTATGAGGAGAGGTTGAGTAGAATGGGCCTATACTCTCTGGAGTTTAGAAGAATGAGAGGTGATCTCATTGAAACATAAAAGATTCTGAGAGGGCTTGACAGGGTAGATGCTGAGAGGCGGTTTCCCCTGGCTGGAGAGTCTAGAACTAGGGGTCATAGTCTCAGGATAAAGGGTCGACCATTTAGGACTGAGAGGAGGAGAAATTTCTTCACTCAGAGGGTTGTGGATGCTCAGTCGTTGAGTATATTCAAAGCTGAGATCAATAGATTTTTGGACTCTGAGGGAATCACAGGATAGGGGGATCAGACGGGAAAATGGAGTTGAGGTCATCAGTCAACTTATTGAATGGCGGAGCAGGCTCGAGAGGCCGTATGGCCTATTCCTGCTCCTATTTCATAGAATCATAGCACGGAAGGAGGCCATTCAGCCCATTGAGTCCGTGCCGACTCTATGCAAGAGCAATCTTGCTAGTCCCACTCCCCCACCCTATCCCTGTAGCCCTGCAATTTTTTTCCTTTCAAGTACTTATTCAGTTCCCTTTTGAAGGCCATGATTGAATCTGCCTCGGGCAGTGCATTCCAGATCATAACCACTCGCTGTGTAAAAAAGTTTTTCTTCATGGAACCTTTCATTCTTTTGCCAATCATCTTAAATCTATGTCCACTGGTTCTTGACCCTTCTGCCAATGGGAACAGTTTCTCTCTATCCACCCTGTCTAGACCTTTCATGATTTTGAATACCTCTATCATATCTCCTCACAAGGAGAACAACCCCAGCTTCTCCAGTCTATGCACTTAACCAGAGCCCCTCATCCCTGGAATCATTCTAGTAAATCTCTTCTGCACCCTCTCTAAGGCCTTCACATCTTTCCTAAAGTGCAGTGCCCAGAACTGGACGCAATACTCCAGTTGTGACCGAACCAGTGTTCTGTGAAAGGTTCATCATGACTTCCATACTTGTGCACTCTATGCCTCTATTTATAAAGCCCAGGATCCCGTATGCTTGTTTAACCGCTTTCTCAACCTGCCCTGCCACCTTCAACGGCATATTCCCCCAGGTCTCTCTGTTCCTATACCCCTTTTAGAATTATGCCCTCTAGTTTATACTGCCTCTCCTCGTTCTTCCTACCAAAATGTATCACTTCACATTTTTCTGCGTTAAATTTCATCTGCCACGTGTCCGCCCATGCCCCACCCTGTCTATATCCTCTTGAATTCTATCACTATCCTCCTTACTGATTACTACCCTTCCAATTTCTTATGTGCCACTGTCTCTAGTAGTTGCCTATCTGAGCCAAAACTTCCTCCAGCTTTATGTCAGAAAAACCATAGAAGTCCTCGTCAGCTCCAGTAAATATCGACGTGCCTCCAATCTCAACTCCATCTCCCTCCCTGCCTACTACCACAGGCTCAGCCCAGAGGTCTGGAAACCAAGTTCAGTTTCCGCCTTCATCTGTTGCAAAGTCTGCTTTCTTTCACCTCTACAACATTTGCCGCCTCCAGCCTTACCTCTCCTCTACTGAAACTCCCTCTTTTCCTCATGGCTGGACTTCTCTGACACTGCTCGTCAGCCTCCCCGTTTGACCAATAATAACCTACAAGTCACCCAGAATACCATTCCACTGTCCTCACCCTCCCTAAGGCCCATCTCCCGTACCCTTGCTAAGATCCATGGTTTTCCACATCCCAGAGTATCTACTAAGATTCTCATTCTCACCTTCAGATCTCTGTGGTCTCGCCCCTCTCTACCCGTGTTCTCCAGCCTGTGCCCGTATGTGTACCCTCCATTCCTTGAACACCAGCCTACTTCTTGTTCTCCTGCTCCATCCTCAGCAGCTGCTCCTTCAGCCACCTTGCCTACGTCCTCTGAACTTCCTACTTCCCTCAGCATCTATCTTGCCAGCTCCATTACCTTCAAACCTTTTTAAGGCCCTCCTCCTCGACTGTGCTTTTGCTCCCTCCTGACCCTCTTCCTTTCTCCTCCCCCCTGCCCCCCCCCCTCCCATTTAGTATCCTCCATCCTGTAAAATACCAAGATGTCTCTCTGTACATAATCAGCACTGTTGAAATACAAGTTTGTACGCTGCTGTGAGCACATCATTCAGACCTCTGTCAAACTTGCCTGCTCCAGCAGCAATGCTTGTTCTAACCTACGAATGTCCTGAAACCTCCTGTATAGGATTACATAGAATTTACAGCCGAGAAACAGGCCATTCGGCCCATCCAAAACCCTGGTTTTCCTACATTATAACAGTGACTACACTTCAAAAGTACTTCGTTGGTGCAAAGCCCTTTGGGACGTCCAGGAAGGCGCTGTATAAATGCAAGTCTTTCTTTCTTCTTTATCCTCCTCCCACTCTATTTCATCACACCCAACGCACTCACCCTTTCCAGATTCAGTATGGTTGCCATCTGAGAGAGGCGAGCGAACTTGTCTCGAATGGTCCACGTGATCACTGACGTCAGGTATGCGATCAGCGATCGGAGCTCCTTGTCAAACTGCAACCCGCCGAGCTGAGAAGTAACCAAAAAAGGTCAGGAGGAGATATCGCAGTCAGTTTTCAAGAGGCATCTGGATGTTTACGAAGTTAGGAGATCACCACTGGGTAGGTGAGAATATTTAAATTAAGACACTAAAGGATATCTCATTTAAACCCATTTAGAATTGAAGAGTTTTTTGAGCCCCTCCCTCCCATCTTGATCAAACAGTCTTGAGGGTAAAAGCAACACCTACTATGGCACCAAACTGTCCAAACCACCTGCCAACAAACTGTCCAAACCACCTGCCACCAAACTGTGCCGAGTTAGTTGGTCTCATCCATGGCAGCAGTAGAGTTAATGATTATGCTAGAGAGCAAGGGGGAAAAAAAAAATCAGGCAAGATCCCTGCTCCAGATTGCTATCCAGTGACCCTCCCTCCTATGGAAAGTAGACACTGGGGTCAGGCTCAGCTGTGTTGCCCCTCACAGCTGAATAGCCAGCACTTGCTGTCTAGGCTCAGGTATGAAGCTCAGCCTGTTAGACAAAGTACTGGAGCGTTCTTGATGCCCGTGTATCCCAGCAATGAATCAGCATCTTTAAGAGAAAAACTGACCACAAAATAAAGTGGAAGGTGACATTCATTCTGCAATGTGATTTGTGGAGAAGACATTCCAAAATGCTAAGGAATATCTCAGCAGTTTATTCAAGATAAAAAAAAATAACTTTACCTAAAATGTTCATACATGCAGCACCTTACCATGCCCTGCAATTTCTGAGAAATATATTTGTTTCACCTCTTGAAGTTTCCCCCTTATCCTTACCAAAATCCTCACAGAGCTTTCTAGCAAGTCCTTGACTAGTGATGGGAGCAGGAACACTGGAGAGTTTTCCCTCGCCTACCCCGGGTAGTGCTGAGACCAACCGGCGTGGCCCACGGCCACCCCAGCCGAGGTCAGCTCACGCAGCACAGGCCAAGGATTGAGCCCAGGATTGTACCAGTATAGGAACAGGGGGAGGCCATTCAACCCCTCAAGCCATTCAGTCAGGTCATGGCTGATCTGTACCTCAACTCCATCCACCCACCTTGGTTCCATATCCCTTAATACCCATACCGAACAAAAATCTATCAATCTCAGTTTTGAAATTTTCAATTGACCCCCAGCCTCAATAGCTTTTTCTGGGAGAGTTTTCCAGATTTCCACTCCCCTTTGTGTGAAGAAGTGCTTCCTGACATCACTCCTTAATGGCCTAGCTCTAATTTTAAGGTTATGCCCCCTTGTTCTGGACTCTCCCATCAGAGGAAATAGTTTCTCTATCCACCCTATCAACTCCTTTAATCATCTTAAACATCTCAATTAGATCACCCCTTAATCTTCTATACTCGAGGGAATACAAGCCTAGTCTATGCAACCTGTCCTCATAATTTAACCCTTTCAGCCCTCTGTATGGGTCAGTGCCTTCACCCAATGAACCGTCAGCTCAGCTTGTTTCAGGACAGTGTGTACAAAGTGCTAAAATACTCATGGCCTTTCTCACTCGTACCCGGCTGAATGTCGACTTGAGAACCACCTTCTCCAGTTCAATCGCGATCAGGCTTGTCATCAGACTGGTGAGATTATCATAGATCACCGGGGACAATCCAACCTACAGAACACAAACACAGTCACATGTGGAAAGGATTGTGCCTTCCCTCTCCCTCAACACCTAGGGGGAATGGAAAGACAAACTGTGAATGCTGGAAATCTGAAAATACTAGAAAAAAAAAACACAGGAATGGACAATAAACTCTGCCTTGCCAGTGTTGCCCACATCCCAAGAACAAATGAAAACAAAGAATCCATTAGCATCTGTAAAGAGAACAGACGGCTTGTTTCGTGTGGGCTTTGAAGAACCGTTGCACAAGTGGAGCAGGTAGTTTTATTTTGCTCCTCACAGAGCCGACTCATGTTGGGGTACAGTTCTACAGGTCCAGTCACCCTCCCGTACCATGCCCGAGAGGCCACTGTGACTAGACAGTAAACAGTCTACCCGGCAGTGAGGGAATCACAGCCAAACCGGATCCCGCCCTTATTTGATACACACACACACACACACACACCTACCAGTGGAAGTCACTGGGTGCAGTCGGAAGCAGGAACTGGGGTAAATTTTCCCCTTGCTGACCCAGGGATACCGAAGCCAATTCCAGGGCCCCACAGATCTCCCAGCTGACATCGGCTAACAGCAGTGACTGAACCTGGGACCTCCATGGTCTGTGTACCTCAGATCCACCCCAGGCGGTGCACTGATCCATTGAGCCACCAGGGCTGCTCCAGGCACTGTTCAATCCCCAAGGATTCAATTACCTGGCAAACTATACTAATCTCAATCTCCTTAACTCAGTGATACTCCTGTCCTCAAACTGCAGATGTAAGTGCATATAAAGACCAGAGAGCTGCTCTACACCCACTTCCCCAGATCTCTGCCTGTTCCCAGGGATAACGTTGGAAGGTGAAATGATGAAAGGTGAAGAACTTTCATTTTACTTCTCCTTGACACCTATAGCAGTATGAATAATAATGGCCTCTAAAACCACAAGGAGAGTAGACCTGCTCAGATAGGTAGGATTGAATAGCAAAGTGCCAATGTGACACACCCTCCCTCTGGTGCACGCACTCTACTCTCACTCAGCTGGTCTGCTGCCAGTTGCCATCTAAAATTATCTCATTTTTTTTTAAACTGAGAAACAGACGAAGGGCCCAAGGCCTTTGTACAGAACCGCTTAAGTCGATAAGAGAAGGCAAGGTAAATGAAGAAGTAGCAACTGAGTGATGTTAGCTCGTGTTTAAGGGGCTGAAAGTTGCAGGAGAAAGGAAAGTCTGAGGGAGGTAAGGAGTTTCACAGTTCTGAGATCTTTGGGAAAGAACAAGTAAGAGACAATGTGATTCCTCACTGCTGCTGTCAGTTTATAATTTAGGATCTAAGATTAGGGAAACTGCATTTCTTGCCCGGGACTTCAACTTAATTGGAACTTTATGGATTTTAAGAAAACCGTGCACACATACCTTGAACTCTGCCATTAACTGCTCCAGGTTGAGAATGAATTGTTGAACCCAGGGGTCATTGGCCTCGTAATCATTAAACTCCTCCTAGAATAAAATAAAACTAAATGTTAAGCAAACACATGTTATGTGGGCAGCCTGGGATATGGCATACCAGGAATTTGCTCTGTCATCAAATGATTGTTTAGGACTAACCGTGGGTACCTCATTACTCACTTTGCATGTTTTACCATCATTACAGCCCCCTTCTGCATAATGTTCTGCAGCAAAATACACTGAACCCACAGAGTACAAGAAACTGGTATTGGTGCATTACTAGGTTTCATACGTGTGAAATATCTCAATTGATTAAGGTCTTCAGGTCACAGCCTCTGGATTGTACCTGTTACATCGATTCGTATCTCACGCGTTAGTGCACAAAGAAAACTGGCCATTTCCACCTCAGTTAACAACACTATTCGCGGGCCTTTTCTGATTCTCAGCTGTGTTTTGGATGTGACTGTGACTAGACTGTTGTTTTCCTGATTGCCCGAAGGTGTCCAGGGTTTTTTATGCTAAGATCTGAGGTAAGGAAGATATGGAGAGATTCCAATGTTTTATTTGTGGTGCAGTGACTTTAATGACAATGGTGTATGTGGGTTATACAGCATGTAGAAATGAGAGCAAGGATATTTCCACTGTTGTGCAGATTGTGAATGTTACAGTGAACAGATTATATATATATATCTATATATATATATATATATATATATTAAAAGGTCATTAGTGACACAGTAAGGATACCAGGTTTGTAGGTGTTGAGATGTAGACTCTCCACCTAGGACACAGAGCGACAGGGCACTAGGTTTTTCGGTTGTGGGATGCAGAATTGCACAACTTGTGACATGGGGCAGTAGGATGCTGGGTTTATAGCTGGTATGGAGGTTTTATAGAAAAATAATCTAAAGTCAATTAGCAGGAATTATGCCCATACAATATATTATATAACCGTAACTCTGCGATGTCCTCAATCGTGTACAGGCACCTGCTTTTTACATGCATGAGGTTAAATGCTCTCACCTCCTCAATGTTGTGGAAGATCGAGAGGAACCCAGTTATCCAGGGTTTAAGCTGCGGTTTGATAGCTGTGGAGTTGAGTTCTGCTAAACCTTCCTGTAAGACAAAAACCAATTTACACACAGATTGGGCATCATAACAGCAAACGTACACTTGTTTGTGCTTTACAATTGTGCCATGGAATTTTTGGTAGATAAGGTCCCAGTTCAACATCTCATCCAAAGGACTTTATAAAAAAAAATTCATTCATGGGATCCTGACATGGCTGTATGTCCCCGTGGGACCATGTTTAAGGGGTTCAGCAATTCACTTGGCTTTGGTCCCTGGTTGGGCTGAGGCAACAAGAGGTTTCACCTACATAGAGTCTAACCACCTCCCCTTGACATTCAACGGCATTACCATCGCCGAATCCCCCACCATCAACATCCTGGGGGTCACCATTGACCAGAAACTTAACTGGACCAGCCATATAAATACTGTGGCTACAAGAGCAGGTCAGAGGCTGGGTATTCTGCAGTGAGTGACTCACCTCCTGACTTCCCAAAGCCTTTCCCCCATCTACAAGGCACAAGTCAGGAGTGTGATGGAATACTCTCCACTTGCCTGGATGAGTGCAGCTCCAACAACACTCAAGAAGCTCGACACCATCCAGGACAAAGCAGGCCGCTTGACTGGTACCCCATCCACCACCCTAAACATTCACTCCCTTCACCACCGGCACACTGTGGCTGCAGTGTGTACCATCCACAGGATGCACTGCAGCAACTCGCCAAGGATTCTTCGACAGCAGCTCCCGAACCCACGACCTCTACCACCTAGAAGGACACAGGTAGCAGGCACATGGGAACAACACCACCTGCACGTTCCCCTCCAAGTCACACACCATCCTGACTTGGAAATATATCGCCGTTCCTTCATCGTCATTGGGTCAAAATCCTGCAAATCCCTTCCTAACAGCACTGTGGGAGAACCGTCACCACATGGACTGCAGCAGTTCAAGGCGGCGGCTCACCACCACCTTCTCAAGGGCAATTAGGAATGGGCAATAAATGATGGCCTTGCCAGCGACGCCCACATCCCATGAATGTATAAAAAAACCCTCAAACTTGCTGTAAATGATGACAGTATTAGCACTGCTGTCTGTCATTCCCAGATTTCAGCACGGAATGTCGTTCGTTCGGTGGTCACGTCCCTCCCAGGGCGAGAAATGTTGTGGATGTTCTCCAATTACAAACAGTTACATTGCCAAGAAGTCCCAGCTGGAGGTGCTCCTGAGCCTTTAGACTCCAGGAGAAAGTTACAGTGCTGTGGTCCAGATATCCAGGCACAACACGGACAAGCTCAAAACCTGTTAAATTTTTGATTTGATTTATTTCAGGCCGTTTTCTAAATGTGAAAGCACCGAACTTGATGGGTTTGCATTAATTTCAGGGTCTACAATTAACTAGTCAAAAGATAAAATTGGCAAAAGTTGGGTTATGACATGGCAAATATAACACAGATGATTTCAGATAGTTGACCAACTTAAAGGAACTATGTTGTCAGAATTCCTACAACCAGGCTTTTATCTCTAGGTGAATTCCTACATCCCAGTACCAAACTATTGTGATTTACAGTACTCAATGGCCAGGAACCTTTCACAGGCAGGAAGCTGGAGTTCCTAAAGGGGTATAGCCCTTATCCACTCCTATTGTACCACAGCCGAAAGGGACCAAAAGGCAGTCTGCAACTAACTCACCTGCAGGAGGTCCTTAAACTTGTTGGATATCGCAGCCAAGTCCGACAGGCAGCTGTCAATCTTCGCTTGTGCCTGCTCCGCTCCCAGGCCTTGGTTGAACAACTTTGTACAGTCACTCTGTAAAGAAACACACACCTCTTCATCAAGCTATTACGGTTACATTCCTGCTGCAACCACACTTCCTCCTTCAGCAGGGACAGTGTGACACTGTGACAGCCTGAGCTGCAGACCTCCCCACATGCAGCTTCATTTTTGTGAGCCAGTTTTTTATCCCCCTCCCTAAATAAGAATGGACTTGCTCAATTGTGCGGTACTGAGCTGCGCAAACCAGAAAGTGCAAGGTTCAATCCCCCGGTTTGTGCTGAGTTAACTGGTCTCGGCTAGGATAAGCAATTGGAATGTCACAATTGGTCTCGGTGCCTCTGGGTTAGTCAGGGGAAAATCAGCCATGGCTCCCGCTCCCGATCGCCATCCAGTGATTTCTCTGGAAAGTGCGCATGTGTTGGGTGAGGATAGAACCTAGCTCAGCTATGATGCCCTTCATGGTTGAGTTGCCTGCAGACACTCACTATCTGGGCTCACACACGGTGAATGGCTGAGGCACTGGCACCTCCCATGGAACTGTCCCTAGCATCAGGCAGCGCCTTCAGGAGAGGAGAGGAGAAAACTGGTAACACAAAAACATTGGTCCTCGCAGCTGCCCAGTGAGACTTGCTGATTTGGCCGGGGAGGGGATTGGGATTGGGATTGGGAGAGGGAGAAGGAAACAAAATTTGAAAGTCAGCTGAGGCTAGGATTCAAACTTGTGCTTTCTAAACAGGAGTGCAACGTCCAAACACTAGAGCTGCTGCCCTGCCCCTTTTCTCAAACAGCTGGTATGTATAACTGAGGTCTAGAATTGTAAATGTGAGTAGATAAACAGTAATCTTGCGACAAGAGAACAATTATCAGCCTGGCCTCACTCCTCAATACCAGAGCAGTACCAGTGACCATCAGCATGTGTGGGGTTGCTGGGTGGTGACAGATTGGATTTAACTGTGATGCTGCCCACAGTCAAATAGTCCCTCATCACACAATGTCCAGGCTGATCATGTAACGAAGGGGCACATGGGTGAGGTACTGGGGGGCTGTCAGTGCCCACGGGACTGTACCCCAGCAGGAGTCTGTGCCTTCTGGAGAGGAGGGGAGAGAATTGGAAAAATGTTAATCCCGTAGCACAATGCCTGCCCTTGGAATTCGATATTCTCTTACCTCGAGGTTCTTTTTCAGGGTCAGGAGATTTTCACTACACAACTCCACATTATTCAGAGTCACCTAAACGAGAAGAAGAGACAACTTAAAGGCACATACCTGAGCAAATTAGAACAACGAGCAGAAGAGATACACAACATCATCAAGTAGTGCAAGAGTCTGTGATTGGGCTTATGATAAGAGTTCAGAAAGTTCATTTCTGGGACTGGCTGGTACAGCGTGTTAGACACTGGAGGGATCTCTGGGCTCAAATCTAGCCCAGGCTCTTTGGCAGTCCAACATGAAATGAGTTTAGCAAGTCTCAATCCAACATGAACCTACAGCAGAAAATTGCACTAACTCAGCAATTACACTAGGATGACTGGTGTAGGAAAGGGATGGTGTGTCACACTGGTGCAGTAGGGGGCACTCTTGAGATTGGGGCCGAGGGACATTGCTGGGGCAGAGCAGAGCGAGCTTTACTCTGCATCTAACTGTGCTATACCTGGCCTGGGAGCGTTCGATGCTGACACTGGGGGCCTGATTTTACCAGGCCTGCGGGTTTCCGGCGGGTTGGGTTTCGGGTGCGTGGCCTCCGCACCCGGTGAAATTAGTGGGTTGCCCGCGCGATCGTAGCAGGCAATGCACTAATTGGAATCACTTACCTGCTCCTCCGGGGTCCGCGCTGCTGGTCTGCTCGTCAGGCGGGCTGCGCATGCGCAGTACGATCTGTCAGCTGGAGGCTCTCTAGTTAAAGGGGCAGTCCTCCACTGACAGATGCTGCAACCAATGGAACAAATTGCAGCATGGAGCAGCCCAGGGGGAAGGCTGCTCCCAGTTTAATGATGCCTCACCCCAGGTATCATCAGATGGGGTGAGGAGGAGGGGGAGGACAGAGACCTTCCCCCCGGCGGGCGGGAGGAAGCGGCCTGCCTCTGCCACCAGGAAGGCCTGGCTTGAGGTGGCAGAGGGGGTCACCTGCACCACCAACATATCGCCCACCTGCATACAGTGCAGGAGGCGCTCCAATGACCGCAGTAGGTCAGCCACAGTGAGAACATGTAGTCTTTCCCCTACACTCCGTCTGCCACAACACTGCCCCCACCCCACATCTCCTTCGGCACCGCCAACACTACTCTGTCACATCACCCCTCATACTCACTCAAACCCCATCCTCATCTTACCTGCACCTACTCACCTCGCCAGTACTCACCCGCCACTAACACGCAACCCAATCCTCATACAATCTCATGGCTCTATCCCATACTCACCCTCTCGTGCATCTCTCTCACGGCCAGCCTCACTCAACCTGCCACCACCTGTGCTGCAGCCACAGGGCATGCATCGCATATGTGCAGTAGGCAGCGTTCGGCAAACGTGTCGTGAGCATGAAGGGGATGCACAAGGGTGTCTGAGGGTTTGCCATGGGTGTTACCTATATTGAATTTCAGAGCAACAAACATCACACATTATATTGGCACCACCACTGCCATGTCTCCGCGAATCCTGTCTGTTGTGTGCAATAATGCCCGCTCCTGGGTATCACTATGAGGACCAACCACTGATGCCACCCATTGTGTTACTGCAGAGTAGGTGCAGGTGTATTTGCAGGGCTCTTCCGCGCAGACGACTGAGAGACATCGGCGGTGTACCCGGCTGCACCCTGGAAGGATGCGGAGGAGAAGTTGTGGAGGGCAGTGGTGACTTTGGCAGCGACAGGTAAGCAGATGGTGCTGGGGCCAGCCAGGAGCAGCTCGGCATGAAAGAGGCTGCAGATCTCCACGACTACATGTCGAGTGAATCTGCGCCTCCGAGTGCACTGCTGCTCGGAGAGGTCCGGGGAGCTGCGCCTCGGTCTGTGGACCCTGTGGCGAGGGTAGTGCCCTCTGCGACGCGTCTCTCTCTGCGGTAGCCCTCCCTCCTGCTGTACAGGTGGATGTGTCACAGCACTCTGTTGTGGAGCTCCACGTGTCAGAGGTGGACGGCGTGGATGGCGAGGCTGGTGATGCTGTTCGCCCTCCGAGGGGGTCATGACTGCAGCTACGGCGGCCCCCATCTGCAATATGTACATCTGAGGGGGTCCGCAAGGTAGGCACATGTCTCCGGACCCCGGGGTGAGTGTGCAGGTTGGTGACTTTGACCGTCAGGAGGGGGGTGGTGGAGGCCACACTTTGTCCCAAGTGACAGAGCGGCCTCCTGCAATGGGTGAGGGTCTCCCCCCACCCCACCTGTCAAATGGACCTTTGCAGCTGCCACAGGCTGACGGCTGTAACACGTCCAGTTCAACTAGGACTGTTTCCCCCAGTGTGTGAAACAGTCCCATGTTTCCCCAAAATCACACACAGTCCCTTAATCAGGTCAGTTAATGACCTGAACAAGCGAAATAAATAACCTCAAGTGGCATCCCGCTGGCTTTAATTGCCTGCGGGATTCCCACCAGCGGGGGCCACGCACGCACCCCCGCACGTCATCGGGGAACCCGGAAGTGGGCGGGATCGTGGCGCGATCCGGTCACGTGCCTGGATATCGGGATTTTCGGGGCCCCCCCGCTGGAAACGCACAGGAAACCCGACGGTAAAATCGAGCCCTGGGTGTCTGAAGGGAAAATGGTCCAGTTCCCAGCACACAAAAAACACTAATTTAAAGAGAAAAAGAGTATTTCTTGAAATGATCCTAATTTCACTACATTTCTGTCTCTGCTTTCAGTGAAGCCTTGTGACTGTAGGCTCGATGCTGGTAGAGGCATAATGGGCCGAATGGCGCCCTCCTGTGCTGTAAGATTTCATGCAGGATGATCATCCTCATAATTCTCAGCAAAGACAATTGCTGGCTGTGGGTACAAGCCACTGCCAGGGTGATGTACACAGATGGACAGCCAGGTTCCACTCTAACCAACCAGCACCCTTGAACACAACCACAGGCCTGTGAAGGAGGGGAGTAGTCACCGCTGAAAAGGCAAGGGGCCCTGGCCAACATCAAGCCATCTTTTAGCCGCCACAACGAATTATCACAATGTTCCCGACAGCAGTGCTGGGTGACGAACAGGTTTAGGAGTGCCTGATGCTGGAACCAGGTGTGCAAAATGGAAACTGTCTCGGCACTAACATCCCTCACCTGGGGACAAAATTTATACCAAAAAAATAGTTGAACTCTGTAGGCAAGTAATGCTTCGCAAGAAGGGTTAAGATGTGGGGTGAGATCAGCAATACACCACACAGCGATTTCTCAACAGTGGCCTGCCAGCAGGAGAGACATCTGGCTCACATCAGGCACAGAACTTCCCATGAAGAGGCAAGCAAAAAAAAAAAGCAGCACATACCAGAAAGGATTGCTTGGCTTCATCTGTGCTTTCAATGCCCTTGGTGTCAAATTTGCCCTGCTGCAGGCTGGAATGCATGATGTTCACTGCACTGGTCACACCACGCTGTATGTCCTGAAAGGTCGTGGCAGGGAACCCCATCCGCAGCTTGTTATAAAGCACCTCCCTGCACAACAGGGACAGACAGAAACATCTCAAGGCATCACGTCAGGAAAAGCTGGTACAGTACATGACTATGCACAACCACCAATGCAACAGCTGTAAAGACTGGCTCACGTTAGCTGCTTGATGCACAGACTGCCAGGACCTAGACTTATTCAGAACAAGCTCATACCAGATTTTAGCCTTAAACAAAAGACAAAAATCTATTGGAAAGAACTGCTAACTATTGACCTATAGATTCCTCCTGTACCATCACCGACCCATAGATTCCTCCTGTACCATCACTGACCCATAGATTCCTCCTGTACCATCACTGACCCATAGATTCCTCCTGTACCATCACCGACCCATAGATTCCTCCTGTACCATCACCGACCCATAGATTCCTCCTGTACCATCACTGACCCATAGATTCCTCCTGTACCATCACCGACCCATAGATTCCTCCTGTACCGACACTGACCCATAGATTCCTCCTGTACCATCACCGACCCATAGATTCCTCCTGTACCATCACCGACCCATAGATTCCTCCTGTACCGACACTGACCCATAGATTCCTCCTGTACCATCACTGACCCATAGATTCCTCCTGTACCATCACTGACCCATAGATTCCTCCTGTACCATCACTGACCCATAGATTCCTCCTGTACCATCACTGACCCATAGATTCCTCCTGTACCATCACTGACCCATAGATTCCTCCTGTACCATCACTGACCCATAGATTCCTCCTGTGCCATCACTGACCCATAGATTCCTCCTGTACCATCACTGACCCATAGATTCCTCCTGTACCATCACTGACCCATAGATTCCTCCTGTACCATCACTGACCCATAGATTCCTCCTGTACCATCACTGACCCATAGATTCCTCCTGTACCATCACTGACCCATAGATTCCTCCTGTACCATCACAGACATGAACTGACCCTGTACGATCATAGCTAGCAAATGACTCAGTTTCTCCCACACTAATACCAACGAGAACATCATGAAATGACTTCAGTCGGTGCTCATCTTCCATCCTCCATAAACTTGAGCTCATCCAAAACTCTGCTGCCCATATCCTAACTCGCACCAAGTCCCGTTCACTCATCACCCCTGTGCTCGCCGACCTACATTGGCTCTCAGTCCAGCAAAGGATCGATTTTAAAATTCTCATCCTTGTTTTCAAATCCCTTCATGGCCTCGCCTCTCCCAATCTCTGTAAACTCCTCCAGCCCTACAACCCTCCGAGATTTCTGCGTTCCTCCAATTTTTACCTCTTACGCATTCCAGTTTTTAATCACACCACCACTGGTGACCGCACCTTCAGCTGCCTAGGCCCTAAGCTCTGGAATTCCCTCCCTAAATCTCTCCACCTATAAGGCGCTCCTTAAAACCTACCTCTTTGACCAAGCTTTTGGTCACCTGTCCTAATATCTCCTTACATGGCTCAGTGTCAAATTTATTTTGATAACGCTCCCATGAGGCGCCTTGGGATGTTTTACTATGTTAAAGGCGCTATATAAGTGCAAGTTGTTGTTGTATGGCCAACTGTAGAGCTCCAATTGCAGCCCCGGCTGGGCTCGGGTAACTCAATGCAGAGTGGGGTTTGTACCTGGGACCGTCTCATCTTATGACTCAGTTCCTCCTCATGCAGTGGAGAGTTCAGGCCTATAAGGTTTTGACATATTGCTATTAGTTTTGACATATTGCATTTGTAAGAGACTGAAGTGATAATAAAGAATGCAGCACAGGTTATACAAATGCACTATGTGGATGCAACAGGTGCAGTCAGCAGATGAAAAAAACATTCAGGATTAAACTTATATAACAGAGTGCAGCAGCTGCAAGGGGCCAAGACATGACACTATAGCAAGTGGGGAACATGGGGTCAATTCTCCAAAGCACCGAGTTATCAATCACAGACAGGCTGTTCTGGGAGAGCCAGGCACCTCCCCATAGGGAGAATAAAATTCAAAGGAACCCATCTCTGATTGCTTCCTAGCACTTCAGAACAAGGGCTGTATGCAAACCTCTGGGAACTGGAATAGCTGGCACACAGCTCCAGAGATAGGGACATGTTATTTTAAGCAGCCTAATGTTGCATTGTCACGGTTTCCACAAATGGAAAAGACAAAATACTGCAGGTGCTGGAAATCAGAAATAAGAACAGAGAATGCTGGAAACACTCAGCAGGTCAGGCAGCATCTATGGAGAGGGGAAGGAAGGGTTAATGTTTCAGGTTGATGACATTTCGTCAGAACCCTGAACATCGGCCTGAAACATTAACCCTTCCGTGAGAGAAAAAAAAAACAAATTGAGTACATATCTTGAGGAATGCAATGGTTCCCAGGAACATTTTAAGATTTGGGAATGTCACTGAAGTTGAAACAGGAGTGAAGTGGACCTACAAAACAAGGCAGGTGAGAGGTGTGCAGCTCTGGCCTGGGATAGCAGAGATGGGTGAGATTTTTAAAAATGTTTTGTTTTATTATTGAAGGGCCCGGGACCATAGAGGAGGGCACCAATGAGGTTGAAGAGAATAAAAGATGCAATAAATCAGCAATAGTATCCGGATGACCCAAGCTTGGGTATTTAAAGTCTCATCAGGAGGAAGGAAAGACAAAGGGAGGTTAGGAATTCCACAGCTTTGACACTGTAGGAAAGAATGAGTTAGAGTCAGAGACAGTGAGATATGTCTGGATTTCAACAGCGAATATAGGGTGAAGAATCACATATAGCACCACATATTTGGAGTTGTAAGGAATATGAGAGGAAAGTTCAGATAGCCCTGACCATAGTGATATTGATAGAGAGAAAATACCTCACTGACGGATTCATTCCCTCACAAACATTACAGGAAGAACAGTACAGTTGCGTGCAGGGAAAAAAGGTTTTAATTGACTGGAGAGTTTTTTTTCGGAAGGGCATGGAACATTCTGAGAATAGGGAGATTCTCAGGTTCCTTTCAATCAGTTCATACCTACGAACACAGTGTTCAGCTGCTTTAAGTTGAAATCGTAAAGCTGCACACTCGGCTTCTCTTTCAGTCAGCTGATCACTGGCTTCCACCCTCCTCCCCTGAAGGTGCTGATTCCTGTTGGGGTGTAGTTTCAGGGCTGCCCTACCATTGTCAGGCTGTTCAGCAGTGGGGGGCGTCACAGCTGAGCCCAGCCCTGTTCTCACCCGATGCCCGTCCACACGCACTTTCCAGAAGGGATGATTGAACAGCAATCAGTAGTGGAAATCCTTGCTGCTCTTTGTCCTCCCTGGCCCTGGGAATGCCACAAATGCTTCCCCAGCTAGGATCAGCTAAGTCAGTACAGGCTGGGGATCCAACCTGGGACCTTTCTAATCTATACAGCCCAATACAATGCCAAGCAGGACAGTTAACCCACTGAGCCACCAGGAAAGTCAAATGCCCAACTGGCACAGGTCTGACCAGTAAAAAGATTCACTTGGCAGGAGACCCGTAATCTGAGAGGCGGTTTCAGCCTGTTCATACCACACCAACCGTCAGAGTCAGCGAGCGGTTCCAGGAACGGGTCACTGGAGAAATGAGTTACAAAGGACGTGCGCAGTGTCCTATTCCCCTGATTACCTGAAATCTGACTCCAGTACTGTGGTGGCATGGTTGATCATGGCACACAGGCAGTCAATGTTTGAACTCGCCAGAGCTCGACCAATGCACTTCTTCACAATGAAGAACACGTCATCCACCATGCTGGATGTCAACTGGCCCTTCTCGCAGACATCCATCGCAACAGCCTGCAATAAAACAATTTTTTAAAAAACCTTTAAATGCCTCAGCAAGGTTATTCAATGAGTAGCTCAGCCATACAGACCAGGAAAATCTCAAGTTCCAACTCTGCTTTCTTCCCCACCTTCAAAAACCTCCTCCAAACATACTTCAACCATCCACACCTCAAGACACCTCCAACTACTGCTCTGCATCTTTTCTCCCCTCGGTGAGGTTCACTACATTAAAGATACTATATAAATGCAAGTTGTTGTTGCCCCAAGGTAACCGAATTCAGGTGGGGCAGTAGTTGGGCATTAAATGTGTCACAGCACCTCTGTAGAGAGGGGAAAACCAGCCAGGGTACCAGCTCCTGACCACTACCCAGCAAGCCCAACATGCATTACAACAAGCTGTGCAGCACACTAAGTCTCAAATGGAGACAAGGGCTGGTTATAAAGATCCAAACTGGTCAGCTCCCTTTTATCTGGCCCTACTGTCCTGGACTCTCCAGTCTTGGTCTCTCCCGCTCGTCTGCCTTTGTCAATCTTCCTGCTGAAACTCCCTGCTCCTGCCCAGATTTCTGCCTCTCTGATCCTGGTCCCTTCAGCTCCAGCTCACTGTCCTGTGCTCTGTGACTTTGCTGTAGCTCACCTTCAGCTCCCCCGCCTGAACTGCACTCTCTGACACTGATCTCCACCATCCCCCTCTCCCATTCTTGTATTCAGTCCAGTCCACTGTCACCAGTGACACAAGGCCTGCAGCTGGAGAGGGGAGAGCAGAGAGCAGGGCTGGAGAGTACAGACAGAAGAGTGCAGCACAGACTGGAGAG
This sequence comes from Heptranchias perlo, assembly GCF_035084215.1. Classification (NCBI taxonomy): domain Eukaryota; kingdom Metazoa; phylum Chordata; class Chondrichthyes; order Hexanchiformes; family Hexanchidae; genus Heptranchias; species Heptranchias perlo. Next base: position 10,357,149 of record NC_090340.1, read on the forward strand.
CAGGAGAAGGTGAGTCTCCTCCCCTAGCCTGAGTTACAGTACCATCCACCAAAAATCACAGAGTCCAGAACAATGTGCTGAAGCTTTTATTTAATATTCATTCTCGGGATGTGGGCCGGCATTTATTGCCCATCCCTAGTTACAACTGAGGCTTGCTAGGCCACTTCAGAGCGAATTAAGTATCAACCATGTTGGTGAGAGACTGGAGTAAAGACAGCAGGTTTCCTTCCCTAAAGGGCATTATTGAACCAGTTGGGTTTTTACGACAATCTGACAGCTTCATGGTCACTTTTACTGATACCAGATTTTTAAAAAAAACTTGGATTCTTTGGAGTAGTAACAGAAGGGGTGGACAAGGGTAAGGCAGTGGATGTAGTATAGTTAGATTTTCAAAGGCCTTCGATAAGATACCGCATAGTAGATTCATGGCTGAGGTCAGAGCATGTGAAGTCAGGGGACAAGTAGCAGAATAGATAGCAAGCTGGCTACAAAACAGAAAACAGGAGTTAAAGGCGGTTACTCAGACTGGCAAAGATGGGAAATGGTGTTCCATACGAATTGGTGCTGGGACCACTGTTGTTCACTATTTGCATAAACGGTTTGGACTCGAGAATTGGAAGTGCAATTTCAGAGTTTGCGGTATTAACTATAACTTCCAAATTGGGGGTTATAGTTCATACCAAGGAGGACTGTGACAAAATACAGGAAGACATTAATAAACTTGCAGAATGGGCATGTTAATGGCAAGTGAATTTCAATATAGACAAGTGTGAGGTATTACATTTTGGTAGGAAAAATAAGGGGGCCACATACTGCTTGGATAATAAGAGTTTAAATGGGGTAGAGGAGCAAAGGGATCTGGGGGCACAGATACACAAATCACGAAAAGTAGCGACACAGGTTAATAAGGCCATAAAAAAGCAAACCAAGCACTGAGGTTCATTTCTAGAGGGATAGAATTGAAAGGCAGAGAAGTTATTTTAAATTGTATAGAAACTTGGTTAGACCACACTTGAAGTATTGTGAACAGTTCTGGTCTCCATATTATAAAAAGGATATAGAGGCACTGGAGAAAGTGCAAAAAAAATTTACTAGGATGATACCAGAACTGAGAGGTTATACCTATCAGCAAAGATTGAGCAGGCTGGGGCTCTTTTTTCTAGAAAAGAGAAGACTGAGGAGTGATCTGATAAAGGTCTTTAAGATTATGAAAGGGTTTGATAGGGTAGACGTAGAGAAGATGGGGGAGACCAGAACTAGGGGCCATAAATATATGATAGTCACTAATAAATTCAATTGGGAATTCAGAGAAACTTCTTTACCCAGAGAGTGGTGAGAATGTGGAACTCGCTACCACAAGGAGTAGTTGAGGCGAATAATGTAGATGCATTTAAGGGGAAACTAGATAAACACGAGGGAGAAAGGAATAGAAGGATATGCTGATGGGGTTAGATGACATAGGGAAGCAGGAGGCTTGTGTAGAGCATAAACACTGGCATGGACCTGTTGGGCCGAATGGTCTGTTTCTGTGCTGTACATTCTATGTAATTCTATGTATCCTATGCTGAGAGGATGGGGATCAGTTTACTATAGATCTGTGAAGATAGGATGCAGAAACTGTTATGAAGTAGTTTTTAACAGCGGGATTGTGATATTTGAAGGCCTTTTATAGCACTGTACTGTATATATGGGCTGCGAACACCCCAGATGGCTAAGTTGGCAAAGGCAGTGTTCAGGTAGATCCCAGTTCAATCATGGTGTGTGCTGAGATAGCATGTACAGAAACAAAAACTGCTGGAAATGCACAGATCAGTCAGCACCTGAAAAGGGAAAGTCAGTTAATGCTTTGGTTGAGACCCTCCAATACAACTGGCTACAGCGTTAAACCTCTTTAGATTTGCCTTTGTGATTTCTGATATCTGAACCATGAATTAGACCATTTTGCATTGGAATCACAATAGGGCACACAGAATTCTTTGTATTACATGCTACTGTTGTGTTTTTTTTAAAAAGTACTTGCATTAGATTCCCTCCTCAATGGTAAGCATGGGGAGAAACTGAGCCAAACAGGCCAGAAGGTCTGTTTCCTGGGGTGTTTCCCTCACCCATTTTCCCCCTCCTCGTCATTATGTGGAGGGACCTGGTCTACACCTGGTGTCTCCAAGAATTGATGTTATGTGATTTACTCCCTATGTCGAGGGACCTGGTGTCTCCAAGAATTGATGTTATGTGATTTACTCCCTATGTCGAGGGACCTGGTGTCTCCAAGAATTGATGTTATGTGATTTACTCCCTATGTCGAGGGACCTGGTGTCTCCAAGAATTGATGTTATGTGATTTACTCCCTATGTCGAGGGACCTGGTGTCTCCAAGAATTGATGTTATGTGATTTACTCCCTATGTCAAGGGACCTGGTGTCTCCAAGAATTGATGTTATGTGATTTACTCCCTATGTCAAGGGACCTGGTGTCTCCAAGAATTGATGTTATGTGATTTACTCCCTATGTCAAGGGACCTGGTGTCTCCAAGAATTGATGTTATGTGATTTACTCCCTATGTCGAGGGACCTGGTGTCTCCAAGAATTGATGTTATGTGATTTACTCCCTATGTCGAGGGACCTGGTGTCTCCAAGAATTGATGTTATGTGATTTACTCCCTATGTCGAGGGACCTGGTGTCTCCAAGAATTGATGTTATGTGATTTACTCCCTATGTCAAGGGACCTGGTGTCTCCAAGAATTGATGTTATGTGATTTACTCCCTATGTCGAGGGACCTGGTGTCTCCAAGAATTGATGTTATGTGATTTAATCTGAGAGTGCTACAAGTTAACAAATATTCTGTTTTCATAATCATCAATATGCCTTTTCCCCCGGTTTTCTCTCCTGAATGTGCTGACTCTTGGTACAATGCAATCCCTCTGGTACCTTGTCCAAGGGGTCATTTTCATGTGAGAGTGTAGACAGTTAATAGTGGCAGGCTTCTGAGATGGAGGGGGGGGGGGGGAAATCACAGCCTCACCCCTTCACATTCTCACCCCATGTCCCGAGGACTGCTGGACACGGTCAGGAGCTGGAACCGTGGCTGGTTTTCCCCTCCCTAGTGTAATGAGGCTGGACTTTACCGTGATAATAATAGCTTTGCAGACAACGAGTGAGAGAGTCTGTAGAATATTATACAGTACCTTGTTGACCATCTCTCTCATGAAGTACTCCTCCATGGTGATGTAATATCCAATCAGCTCCTGCATATTCCGGCTCAGCAGACATAGGTTAGACAGTTTATCCAGTGCCTTCTGATGCTCTGGGTAGGTCACAAGTAATCAAATCACAAACTAGATTGGCAAACAATTCAACAACATTACAGTTATCAATACACGGATAGAAATCGCAGCTGGCACGGTCACATTTATATAGAATTACAGGGAGAGCAGGGGAGAAATAGGGAGGGAAAGGGAGAAAACATAGCACAGTATCTTGCAGTGGTGAGAGGCGAGTTCAATTCCTCCATCTCATCTATGGGAAGGTGTTGAGCGGAGGCTGAGCATCTCCCCAATGGGAGGGAGAAGCAGCAATGGGTTGTTCTTCCATAACTCCCAACAGCCGGTTCAAAGTGGCACTATAATCAGGCCACCCACTCACCCATCCTCCATCCTCCTAGTCACCAAAGGAATGCAAGCAGAGGAGACTGGACCAGGGGAGGGACGATAACATACCAACAAAAAAAAAAGCCCCCTTCGAAACAATTTTATTTTCACACAAGCAGTTCTGAAGTTGCGGGGAAATTCCATCATTATAGCCAGGAAGTGACTGGACCGTACCTTGCTTCACTTCTTCAGAGGCAACTGCATCGCAAACCTCAAAATCAGCGGTGATCCTTCTCTTGATGAACCGCAGGTACAGCTCCGCGCGAGCATTCATTAAAGTAACCTCTGCTAAAATAGTGTCCAGTTCTCTGAAAATCAAAAATACGTTCTTACAGGTGCAGAAAGTAACCTTCTACATCCTGTCCCATGCAGTCTGTGCCTATATGTTTGTGTACATCCTGCCCCATGCACAGTGTGTGCCTATATGTTTGTGTACATCCTGTCCCATGCACAGTGTGTGCCTATATGTTTGTGTACATCCTGTCCCATGCACAGTGTGTGCCTATATGTTTGTGTACATCCTGTCCCATGCACAGTGTGTGCCTATATGTTTGTGTACATCCTGTCCCATGCACAGTGTGTGCCTATATGTTTGTGTACATCCTGTCCCATGCACAGTGTGTGCCTATATGTTTGTGTACATCCTGTCCCATGCACAGTGTGTGCCTATATGTTTGTGTACATCCTGTCCCATGCACAGTGTGCGCCTATGTTTGTGTACATCCTGTCCCATGCACAGTGTGTGCCTATATGTTTGTGTATATCCTGTCCCATGCACAGTGTGTGCCTATATGTTTGTGTACATCCTGTCCCATGCACAGTGTGTGCCTATATGTTTGTGTCCATACATACGTGTGGGGTGACCATCAGACCATGACGATTCGTTGCATCTTTATGAAAATTCTGACAATTATGTTTGGCCCACAAAGATTCTATTTATTTTTTTCTTTTTAAATATTCTTTTCTTAAACTCGCCCTTACTCTGTCAATGTCACTTTCTGTTAGTAACCCACTCCTCTTAACTGTTTAAGTACACTGCCTGCGGTGGTACTAAACCACACAGGTCCTAGGTTTTATCCCTGGTCTGTTAGCTGATCACAGTCAGGCAAGTAGTTAAAGCACCTTAGTGATCTTGGGCTAGGGAGAGGGAAAATCAGCTAAAGTTTGATTCCTGATCATTATCCAGTGAATCTTGTTGAACTGAGAAATGGAGGGGGAAAGAGAGAGTGAGAAAAGATTGTGTGTGTGTGTGTGTGTGTGTGTGTGTGTGTGTGTGTGAGAAATATATACACACACATATCGAGTAAGGATAGGATCAGGCTCGTCTGTGATACTTTCAATGGTCAAATACTGTGCCAACACTCGCTCTCTGGGATCATACATGAGGAACAAGGTAGTGGACAGTACTTGTACCCCAAAGAGAATCCGTGCCTTCAGAAGACTTGGGGAGACATTATTGGTCAAATAAAGAGGAGAAAATAAACAACAAATAGTTTAACCATGTTTCTTTGGAACAAACCAGGATATACAACAGTATATAGCTACTCAGAATACATTCATACCTGGGCTCTATTTTGTCCATTGTTGAGCTTCTCATCATACTGTTCTGCACTCGTTGGAACTGCAGAGCCACAAAATGAATGAAGTCAATGCTTGTCTTGCTTGTAACACGGTGTTACAGTAAGGACCCAACTGCAAATAGTAACTGTAGAACCAGAATAGGCACCAGGCCACCGATTCACCAAACCGCTTTGCCATTGAAAGGTTAAGTTCAGGTTTATGGTCACAATTCCTCGAAGAGGGACTTTCCAGTCTCTGCCAACTGGAGATTAGGTTCTTCCCATGGGAGAGAAAACAATAAAAATAAAAACATGTCAGGCCACACACTCACCACCCAGCAGATATTTTACAGGATGACTCTGCCTGGCTGCCCCCCTAGGTAGAAAATGGTGTGTTAGAGACGTTACTTAAGAGAAGCGAGAAAAAAGGGGGAAGCGGCACCACATAAGGCTGCATTAAACCAAACTTAGTGCGGATCCTACAACTGGCCCTGGACTTTGGGCGGATAAAAAAAACAGGATTCCTGCACTTTGCAGTGTATGGATAAGACTGAACTTGGCTGTGATGGTCCATAAAGTCAAATAGCCCACTGATACTCAGCGTCCAGGTTCAAACAGGAAGAATGGACCAGAGGACGGTCATTCATGGGGCTGTAGCCCAGCGAGAGTGGCTGTCATCAGCAGTGTGGGGCGAAAAACAAATCAAAGTATATGACAACTAGCCAAAAGAATACAGCACCAGATAGCCAAGACCAAACTGGAGCAATCCATTGATAGGGCGCGCGCGCGCACGCACGCACGCACGCACACACACACACACACACACACACAGACAGACAAATAGATGATGAGGAGGAGCCACAGGTTAAGATTGCTATCTTGTGGGATAGCCTGATAACTCATGTGTGACATATGGGATATAAATTGCATTCTCTCCCCTAACTCCCTCGTGGCTTGGTGCGGTACCAAGCCAGGATGGTTATAGCGTTGGGTCTCTGGTCTGCGCCCAGTTAGTTGATCTTAGCCATGGTTGGTGGGAGGGTACTAAAGTTGACCTCAGTGTCCCTGAACTAAAGACATGAGGGTAGAAAAATCGCCTCCATTATTTGAGCTCGTATGCCCGAAACCAGCCCGGCATCTGTTGTGGTGTGCGTGTGAACCTAGCCTGCCACTATTGGTGGGCTATTTGAGCGGCTGCAGGGGGCACTACAGCAGACCCCAATCCTGACCTCAACATGGACTACTTTCAGCAGGAGTCAGCACGTCGCAGTCAGGAGTGGCATCCCACATGAACAGTGACCCCTTGGGCAAGGTATTGCAACAGTGCCTGTGATCCACTCAGGAGAGGGGAGGAAACTGGGGAGGGGGAAATTGCCGTCATCCTCTCTGGCCTCGATATTTTAGCTTATGGTCAATTGATTGAAATAAACTAAAAATTGAGTTATCTCACTTGAAAGTTTGCCTACGCTGTTTGAAACAGTAACATTTTACATACCACGTATATCAGAACAGGTGATGGGCTGGCTGCATAAGAACATAACAACTAGGAGCAGGAGTAGGCCTACGGCCCCTCGAGCCTGCTCCCCCATTCATTATCATGGCGGATCTTCAACCTCAACTCCACTTTCCCACCCGATCCCCATATCCCTTGATTCCCTTAATGTCTAAAAATCTATCGATCTCAGTCTTGTATAGACTCAACGATTGAGCATCTACAACCCTCTGGAGTAGAGAATTCCAAAGAGTCACAACCTTCTGAGTGAAGAAATTCCTCCTCATCTCAGTCCTAAATGGCCGACTCCTTATCTTGAGACTATGACCCCTAGTTCTGGACTCTCTAGCCATGGGAAAGAGCCTCTCAGCATCTATCCCGTCAGGCCCTCTTAAGAATTTTATACGTTTCAATGAGATCACCTCTCATTCTTCTAAATTCCAGACAGTATAGGCCCAATCTACTCAACCTCTCCTCATAGGACAACCCTCTCATCCCAGGACCATGGCTATGGACACAAAAGCTCAAATAATGGATACCATTATTCTTCCAGCCCCAAAGTCAAGATTGACAAGCTGGAATTTGACGAGGAAAATTATGCTTTTAAGTAAGGGAGGTAGATAGTCAGCGTACAGACAGTCCGGTTTCCCATCTTTAATGAAATCTCATTCCAAGTCCCAGATCCGCACTTGCCCCGTTGCTACTCCACGACACTCAGCCGCTTTGGCTTGACTTTGGCCAGCACTGTGTTACTGGGCCCCACACCACTTACTGTTGTGGCTGATCTGGTTTTGGTTTTGCAAAGGCGAGACAAGGAGAATTTTTTTTACCCAGCGAGTTGTCACGATCTGGAATGCACTGCCTGAAAGGGTGGTAGAAGCAGATTCAATAGTAACTTTCAAAAGGGAATTGGATAAATATTTGATGGTGAAAAATTTGCAGGGCTATGGGAAATGGCAGGGGAGTGGGACTAATTGGATAGCTCTTTCAAACAGCCAGCACCGGTACGATGTGATTACTTCCTTATTGGGCTGGCAGTGGGCAAAGAGGGAACCTTACAAAACAACAGGAGACAAAAATATTGTTTGATATAGAGAGGTAAAGGACCTCTGACTTGCCTTTCTGTGGTAGTCCCTCTGCTGAATGAACTTGTCCACCACCTTTTCAGCCTGTTGATCACACTCCACCTGTAGGTACTTAATAAGTGTGTACAGCCGCCCAGGCCCATAGTATGTCTCGACAATGGGTTGGTGAGTCTCCACTATTCGAGCGATCCCTGTGGGACAGATCAAACAATAATACGAGCTCTGCACTGACAAAATCACCCCTTGAAGTTCTGAAACTCTTTTACAGTGTAAAGTAAACCTCCCTCTACTCTACTTCAACAATGTGCCTCAGCCCCAATCTCAGAAGACTTAATGCACCAATGTGACATATTCCATTTCCCACACCAGCCATCACATAATCACTCCAAGTGACAGTGCCATTTTAGTGCTTAGTGGCAAATACACAATTATGGGTCCAATATCCTTGAAACTGGGCTGACACTACACAAATTCATTGCACACAGGATCCTCACAGCCAGCAAAAGAGAACATTCTGCAGCTTTCTGAATACATACATTTTGCCTATGGCCAATGGATAACAAGGAGAAATGGGTAAATATACTGTTCAATTTGGTACTGTACCTGAGCAAAAAATGGCAACAAGAATAACTGGAATAGTAAAGCTGCATTAAGACCACTAAAAAATATAGATGGAGAACAGGAATACTGTCGACATAAGGTACACCTCCATAGAGCTGGGGAACAGGAGTCCTATCAGTGTAAGGTACACCTCCAAACAGCATGGGAACAGGAGTCCTATCAGTGAAAGCTACACCTCCAAACAGCATGGGAACAGGAGTCCTATCAGTGTACCTTACACCTCCATACAGTTGGGGAACAGGGGTACTGTCAGTATAAGATACGCCTCCATACAGTTGGGGATGGGAGTACTGTCAGTGTAAGGTACACCTCCACACAGATGGGGAACAAGAGTACTATGAGGGTAAGGTGCACCTCCATACTGCTGGGGAATGGCTGTAGCCTTTGACACAATTGACCACATCATCCTCCTCCAACACCTCTCCTCCGTCATCCAGCTGGGTGGGACTGCCCTCTCCTGGTTCCATTCTTATCTATTGAGTCGTAGCCAGAGAATCACCTGGAACGGCTTCTATACCTGCTCCCGCACCGTTACCTCTGGAATCCTCAAGGATTTATCCTTGGCCCCCCCCCCCTCCTATTTCTCATCTACATGCTGCCCGTCGGCGACATCATCCGAAAATACGATGTCAGATTCCACATGTACACTGTCGATACCCAGCTCTGTATCACCACCACCTTTCTCGACTCCTCCACTGTCTCTCACTTGTCACACGGCTTGTCCGACATCCAGTACTGGATGAGCACAAATTTCCTCCAACTAAATATTGGGAAGACCGAAGCCATTGTCTTTGGTCCTTGCCACAAACTCCATTCCTTAGCCACCGACTCCATCCCCCTCCCTGGCCACCGACTAAGGCTGAACTTCCGACCACATATTCCTCCATCACCAATTCCACCTACTTCCACCTCCATAACATTGTCTCCGCCCATGCCTCAGCTCATTTGCTGCCCTCATCCGTACCTTTGTTACCACTAAACTTGACTATTCCAATGCTCTCCTGGCCGGCCTCCCACCTTTCACCCTCTGTAAACTTGAGCTCATCCAAAACTCTGCTGCCCATATCCTAACTCACACCAAGTCCCATTCACCCATCACCCCTGTGCTCGCTGACCTACATTGGCTCCCGGTCCACGAACGCCTCGATTTTAAAATTCTCATCCTTGTTTTCAAATCCGTCCACGGCCTCGCCCCTCCCTATCTGTGTAAGCTCCTCCAGCCCGACAACCTTCCGAGGTCTCTACGTTCCTCCAATCCTTGCGTCTTGCGCATTCCTGATTTTAATCGCTCCACCATTGGTGGCCGTGCCTTTATCTGCCTAGGACCCAAGCCTCTCTGCCTCTAGCTCTCTTTCCTCCTTTAAGAAGCTCCTTGAAACCTACCTCTGACCAAGTTTTTGATCACCTGTCCTAATATCTCCTTATGTGGCTCGGTGTCAAATTTTGTTTGATAACGTTCCTGTGAGGTGCCTTGAGACGTTTTACTACGTTAAAGGCACTATATAAATGCAAGTAGCTGTTGAACAGGAGTCTGTCAATGTAAGGTACACTCCATACAGCAGGGCTATGGGAATTTTTAGATAGTCCTACAGCTTTTAGGAGAAACCTTCAGTTTTATTGCACTACGCATGGGGTGCTAGAGATGTAACGTGGAATAGTCCTACTCCCTCAGTACACGTCAGTGGCAGGTTGGTCAGCGAATGGTTCCACAGCTGGGGAATTTTCAGTTTCTCACCCAGAGCACTCCCTGCTCAGCTATGCACTTTCCCAGAATGTATCTGAATCCCACCTCAGCTACACCATCTCCCACAATGTATCTGAATCCCACCTCAGCTACACCATCTCCCACAATGTATCTGAATCCCACCTCAGCTACACCATCTCCCACAATGTATCTGAACCCCACCTCAGCTACACTATCCCCCACAATGTATCTGAATCCCACCTCAGCTACACTATCCCCACAATGTATCTGAACCCCACCTCAGCTACACTATCCCCCACAATGTATCTGAATCCCACCTCAGCTACACTATCCCCCACAATGTATCTGAATCCCACCTCAACTACACTATCCCCCACAATGTATCTGAACCCCACCTCAGCTACACCATCTCCCACAATGTATCTGAATCCCACCTCAACTACACTATCCCCCACAATGTATCTGAACCCCACCTCAGCTACACCATCTCCCACAATGTATCTGAATCCCACCTCAGCTACACCATCTCCCACAATGTATCTGAATCCCACCTCAGCTACACCATCTCCCACAATGTATCTGAACCCCACCTCAGCTACACTATCCCCCACAATGTATCTGAATCCCACCTCAGCTACACCATCTCCCACAATGTATCTGAATCCCACCTCAGCTACACCATCTCCCACAATGTATCTGAATCCCACCTCAGCTACACTATCCCCCACAATGTATCTGAATCCCACCTCAGCTACACCATCTCCCACAATGTATCTGAACCCCACCTCAGCTACACTATCCCCCACAATGTATCTGAACCCCACCTCAGCTACACTATCCCCCACAATGTATCTGAACCCCACCTCAGCAGTGTTGTCGTAAATACCCACTAATGTCCTTTAGGGAAGGAAACTTGCCGCCCTTGCCCGGTGTGGCCTATATGTGACACCAGTCCCACACCAACATTGACTCTTAACTGCCCTCTGAAGCAGCCTAGCAAGACACTCAGTTGTACCAAACTGCTACCAGCGGTTCAAGAAGAAGCTCCACCACCACCACGTTGTCAGGGTAACTAGGGATGGACAATAAATGTTGACCTTGCCAGTGACGCCCACAACCCGAATGATTTTAAAACTCCCAGCTCAAGCACACTAATTCTATACCAGATGGTGCTTCTACCCACTAGGCTAGTGAGACAGCAAGAAAGGTGACTTTCATGCCATAGGATTGACTGGATTCAAACTCAGGACTTGGAAGTGGAAGGCTGCTGTTCTAACCCCTTGTGTTACCCAGCCTGTTAATGGAACTATGAACATAAGAACATAAGAAATAGGAGCAGGAGTAGGCTATATGGCCCCTCGAGCCTGCTCCACCGTTCAATAAGATCATGGCAAATCTTCAACCTCAACTCCATTTCCCCACCTGATCCCCATATCCCTTGATTCCCCTAGAGTCCAAAAATCTAACAATCTCAGCCTTGAATATACTCAACGACTCAGCTTCCACAGCCCTCTGTTGCAGAGAATTCCAAAGATTCACAATGCACTGAGTGAAGGAATTTTTCGTAATCTCAGTCCTAAATGGCCGACCCTGTACCCTGAGACTTTGACCCCTAGCTCTAGACTCACCAGCCAGGGAAAAAAGTCTCTCAGCATCTATCCGGCCAAGCTCTCTAAGAATTTTATACATTTCAATGAGATCACCTCTCATTCTTCTAAATTCCAGAGACTATACGTCCATTCTACTCAATCTTTCCTCATAGGACAACCCTCTCATCCCAGGAATCAATCTGGTGAACCTTTGTTGCACCACCTCTAAGGCAAGTGTATCCTTCCTTAGATAAGGAGACCAAAACTGTACACGGTACTCCAGGTGTGGTCTCACCAAAGCCCTTTTTAACTGCAGCAAGGCTTCCTTACTCTTATACTCCAACCCCCTTCGAATAAAGGCCAACATACCATTTGCTTTCCTAATTGCTTGCTGTACCTGTCTGTTAATTTTCTGTGATTCGTGTACAAGGACACCCAAATCCCTTTATATACCAACATTTACTAGTCTTGCACCTTTTAAAAAATATTCTGCATTTTTATTCTTCCTACCAAAGTGGATAATTTCACATTTTGCCACATTATGCTCCATCCACCACCTTCTTGCCCAATCACTTAACCTATCTATATCCCTTTGCAGCATCTTTGTGTCCTCCTCATTCCAGGAATCAATCTAGTGAACCTTCATTGAACTGCCTCCAAGGCAAGTGTATCCTTCCTTTGATAAGGAGACCAAAACTGTACACAGTACTCCAGGTGTGTTCTCACCAAAGCCCTGTACAATTGTAGTAAGACATCCTTACTCTTGTACTCCAACTCCCTTGCAATAAACGTCCTTACTCTTGTACTCTAACCCCCCTTACAATCTGTTTTTATATTTCTCGCTAGTTTACTCTCATATTCTATTTTCTCCCTCTATCAATTTCTTGGTCACCCTCTGCTGATTTCTAAAACCTTCCTGAGCCTCAGGCTTACTACTCTTTTTGGCAACATTGTAAGCCTCTTTTAATTTAATACTATCCTTAATTTCTCCAGTTAGTCACAGTTAGACCACTTTTCCCGTGGAGTTTTTATTCCTCGAAGGAATGTATATTCGTTGAGAATTATGAATTATTTCTTTAAATGTTCGCCATTGATTATCTACTATCATAGCTTTTAATCTAATTTCTCAATTTCCTGGAGCCAACTTACCTCTCAGACCTACGTAATTGGTGTTGTTTAAATTTAAGACCCTAGTTTCGGACTTAACTACATCACTCTCAAACTCAATATGATATTCTTTCATATATTATCATCACTCTGCCCCAGAGGATTCTTAACTATAAAATTACGAATTAACCCTGTCTCATTACACAATACTAGATCCAAAATAGCCTGTTCCCTCTTCAGTTAGACTCACTTGGTCGTTCTTACCTTCAAAGAGTAGCGTGAGTGTGTCAGCAAAGGTGACAGCAGCCCTGCGATCGCTCATCTCAGTGCTCAGTGCCAGTTGAAGGTTTTCTTCAGCTTTGTTTGCAATCTTCAGTAACAGAAAACAGATCAGACTGGCATCAAAGATTCAACTAAAGCACATTTACATCCAAACTAAGGACACTCTAATGAGTTCCCTCAGTCCGAGTACTCTTTGTAACCCCACCCTCTCCCTCCAGCGTAGCCGATCCATTTACAGACATATCAGATCCTTACTATAATGCACCAAGGGCTGGGGGAGAGGAGGGCTGGAGGAGAGGCATTTATATAACGCCTTTCAAGTCCCAAAGCACTTTACAGCCAATGAAGAACAGTCACTGTTGTGATGTAGGAAACGCAGCAGCCAATTTGCGCACAGCAAGTTCCCACAAACAGCAATGAGATAAATAACCAGATAATCGGGGTTTTTTTTTTAAAAAAGATATTGGTTGTGCGATAAATGTTGGTGAGGACACCAAGGACAACTCCCCTGTTCGTCTTCGAATAATGCCATGGGTTCTTTAACTCCACCCAAGAGGGCAGACAGGGTTTCAGTTTAATGTCTCATCTGAAAGACAGCACCGCCAACAGTGCAGCACTCCCTCAGTACCACACTGGGAGTTTCAGCCTAGATTTTGTGCTCAAGTCTCTGGAGTGGGACTTGAACCTACAACCTTCTGACTCAGAGACGATAATGCTATCAACTGAGCCATAGCTAGTAAGAAGGGCTGCTGTGTAAGATTCATTTGGAAAAGGATCGTTCTTTAATTGAAAAAATCACTCCCAACCCATCACTTTTTTGCACTTCGAATGGTGGCATGGGATGTTTAACATCTGCCTAAAGTCTCATCCGAAGGACAGCCTGGATTATAGGGCTTGAACATACAACCTTGTGAGACAGAGGCAATATTGCTACTAACTGAGCCAAGGTGACGTGGTGGGAGCTGAAATTGGTCTAGACCTGTAGTCCAAAACGGGCTCATAGTAAATCGGGAGCTCGATTCACACCGAACAGGATTTTCTTTTCCAATGACCAACAGAAAAAGAATTGGGCGCGGAGTAAAAATGGGCTGCTGATTTTCCACGAGCCTGTTTCACATTACTGGCATAGGCCAATTTCAGCCCCTGGGCTTTAAAAGCCTGATGATTGTACAAAGTCCAATAAGAGTTAAGGAGTGCCAGTTTTCCATGCTAGCAAATAACACACTGGAGCAGGAGACAGTGTGGTGAGTCTTGATTTCGACACAGGAAAGAGGATATGGGGGGGGGGGCAGCGCGACTGAAGCTTCAGATATAGATGTTGTAAATGCTCAACTGAAAAATTAAATCAATCCCTGATACCATAAATTGAACAGAAAGACCGCCCGTCTGTACTCCTGCTCCCCTTACCTGTTTACAAAGGTACTCTGAGAACTTGCTCAGTCCTTCCTCGTGTAATCCCAGCAACGGGAATATCTTGAAGAACCGCTCCACCTGTGGCAGGTCACCTTCCGTGATGGCCACATCAAACTTCTCAGCAACAATGACTCTTAACCGCTGCTCTGCCTCTTGCAAAAGTTTTAAGTTTGCGTCAATGATATTGGCTGTTGGGAGATTTAGATTGAATTAATTGAAGAGGGGCCTCTGATACCTACATCACATTTATTCAATCATTTCCATTAAAGGAATACTGCCAGGCTGTCAGATCAAATTTAACTATACAGGACCTGTCAATGACAGCAATGAGTCTACCACGTTCATCAATCAAGAAGCACTCTGAATGCTACACTGGGTGTAGACGGCACCTCTAATGCTTAAAGCTTATTAAGGCTGCCTTTCTTGAGTTAGCACCCTCAAAATGGCAGTGCAAGAACTGATAGCAAAGGAACTAAACATAGGAGACTTCAGGACTCATTCACTTAGATGACCTAATGGTTAAATAGTGTGTTACTTCGCCATATAGACCAGGAGAGTACTGAGTTTTATCCCTGGTCAGTGCTGAAATATCTGACCTCAGCCAGGGCAGCATTAACAGTGTCATCACTTGGCTTATTTAGTGCATTGGTACCAATACATTGCAGGAAAAATTGCAATTAAGCAAATATGTTTTTGTGCTATGCAAATTGCTGTTAGTGTGATAGTCTTAATCTGTTCCCACCAAAGTGACCAATCTACACTCCTAGTGTTATATAACTCAAAATGCTTTCTCCAGGCACAACCTGAGTTTAGGGTGAAATTTGTAATTGTACTATAGCTCAAGCAGGTACAGTACAAACATATCACCCACCCACATTAAACTTTAAATTGGGTAGGTAAACTGCTTCCAGACCTCTGTCTATGCTACTCTTACTGAGACTAGCTCAACAACACAGTGAAACATTCCAAGGTACTTCACAAGAGCGTCATCAAACATAAGGAGATATTAGGACAAGTGATCAAAAGCTTGGTCAAAGATGTAGGTTTTAAGAGCATCTTAAAAGGAGAGAGAGGTAGAGAGGCGGAGAGGTTTAGGGAGGGGATTCCAGAGCCTAGGGCCTAGGCAGCTGAAGGCACGGCCGCCAATGGTGGAGCGATTAAAATCGGGGATGTGCAAGAGGCAAGAATTGGAGAAGCGCAGAGATCTTGCGGGGTTGTAGCTCAGTGCTTGGCCACAATATCACATGTAGTGCTAGTTCGTGCAATACTCAACCTGCACAATCTCAGGGTGTGTACTGCACTGAGCGAGTCCCTGACATTTTTACTTCTTCACATCATATACAAATGGAAATTATGTCTTGTTATCTCACAGGTACAATTGCACACTTGGAACAAAATAAAACCTGTGCACGGAGGCTCTGCTCTCTTTATGCACTGCTGCTCGAGCACTACAGTATTTGCCTTCTGGATTTATCAACAAGAATAAGAGGTTCTTGTTGCTTCTACAAGAATTTGGGGACATAGAAGCTGTTACGTTCTTGGACTTTTACCTCATATTTTCCGCATCTCAGCACCAAAGTCCATTTCCATAAGCGAGCCCTTGCTCGCTACAAGCCGGTGTGCTGTTATCTGCCTAGTATCTACGCAACTGTAGCAAGCCCAGGGGTTGAACAGTTTTGTGCTGTGGGCACAAGATAACTAGAAGCTGGATTGATACGGCCCAAAATCACTTCAGGTAAAAAGTGTGCGGGGCGGTGGGGGGTTGGATTTAAATCCAATCAGTTTAAGCTGGATTCCAAGCTAAATTCCAGAGGTGAAAGGTCTAACCCATTGCAGTCTCACAGCTGGAGGTTTAAGCAAAGCTCACCTTCCTTGCCCTGTCTGCTGAGCTCAATTACGGATTTGTCGAGCGACAGGTAGCGATGGATGTGTGCTGCCGCCTGCTCGTAGTCCTCATTGCGCAGAGCTGTCTGCACTCCATCAGTGCAGAATTTCAGATCCAAGATGTCATCTGCTCTCTGAATGGCCTGGTAAATCCGATTCTGCAAGGCATGGATAAGATCATGATTACCACACTGCCTCTTTGGCCCCTTTTTTTCATTTTCTCCCTTTCTCCTCAGGTGCCAACCAGCCCTGAATCACACACCATTTCCCCTCTCTGACCCAAAAGGCAGACAGGCAAGCTCACTCCCCGGGCCTGTACCAATGCTGCGACTGAGTCTGCAACCAGCGATGCAGGGAAGATGTTTGTTCTTAATATGATTCAGAACTTCATATTCCTCTCATTTCTTTTTTTTTAAAGCATTCTTTGTGAACTAATAAGGTAGCTCCTGTGAATGCTCAGTAGCTAGAAGCATGGCCTGGTGTGGCACTGGGACAGGAAGGCTGCAGGCGGGATTCCCAACGTGTGGATCTCAGCCGGTGGGGGGGGGGGGGGGGGGGGGGGGGAAGCTGAGGTGCTGCAATTTGCCTCAACGCTCCAGGGCAAGGGAAGGGACTGACGAAAACCAGCCAGGGTTCCCACTCCTGATTGTTAACCAGTGACCTTCCCCCCCCGCCACCGACGGAAAGTACGTGTATGTGGGTGTCGGGTAAGGTCAACATTGATGCTACCCCATGATCAAACAGTTTGACACCATTCGTATCAGAGCTCATGCATGAAAAATAGTCACTTGGTTGAGATATTCGAGGGCTGTCAGTGCCCAGGAAGAGTCAACGTCCTCGAGGGGGGGTGTGATAAATTATCAAAGTATTTGTGTCAGAACAAGATTGCATTATATTTTATAAAATCATTAAATTCAATTCCCAAAACGTTAAATGGACCCTCGAGCTAATTTTTGGTGTGAGCCTTGATGGGTTTTCCTGCTCTTGCTCCCTTTTGTTTCCCTGCACAAAATTATTTTCAAACTTCTATTCTCCTGCAAGGTCAGCATTCTATAGCAAGGTCAATTATAGCGTGCTTATTTTGCAATCCCTTATTAAAAGTACTCCTGCAGATGTACCTTCACATGACTGCAGCGGTTCAAGGCGACGGCTCACCACCAACTTCTCAAGGGCAATTAGGGATGGGCAATAAATGCCGGCCTTGTCAGCGACGCCCACATCCCATGAACAAATAAAAAAAAGCGTTGAACGGATAAAATCTTATGGACAAGGCCAGTGATTTATGGTTTTCACCAAATCCAACCTCCAAAATATAGTAGCAGTAAATATTTGGTAAACTCGTGTAATAAAAACAGAATTTGACTGATTCAGTCAATGCAAACGAATGGCCCTGTTTACACACAGTGGGCTAAAATGGCTCATGGTACTGCAGGTCACTCCCCCAGGTGTGTAAATGCCGTAATAACTGACTTGATGAATGGTATTTATATAGACAGGCTGGGTGAGTGGGTGGAGATTTGGCAGATGCAATACAATATTGGAAAATGTGAGGTTATGCACTTTGGCAGGAAAAATCAGAGAGCAAGTTATTATCTTAATGGCGAGAAACTGGAAAGTACTGCAGTACAAAGGGATCTGGGGGTCCTAGTGCAAGAAAATCAAAAAGTTAGTATGCAGGTGCAGCAGGTGATCAAGAAGGCCAACGGAATGTTGGCTTTTATTGCTAGGGGGATAGAATATAAAAACAGGGAGGTATTGCTGCAGTTATATAAGGTATTGGTGAGACCGCACCTGGAATACTGCATACAGTTTTGGTGTCCATACTTAAGAAAAGACATACTTGCTCTCGAGGCAGTACAAAGAAGGTTCACTCGGCTAATCCCGGGGATGAGGGGGTGGATATGTGAGGAGAGGTTGAGTAGATTGGGACTCTACTCATTGGAGTTCAGAAGAATGAGAGGCGATCTTATTGAAACATATAAGATTGTGAAGGGGCTTGATCGGGTGGATGCGGTAAGGATGTTCCCAAGGATGGGTGAAACTAGAACTAGGGGGCATAATCTTAGAATAAGGGGCTGCTCTTTCAAAACTGAGATGAGGAGAAACTTCTTCACTCAGAGGGTAGTAGGTCTGTGGAATTTGCTGCCCCAGGAAGCTGTGGAAGCTACATCATTAAATAAATTTAAAACAGAAATAGACAGTTTCCTAGAAGTAAAGGGAATTAGGGGTTACGGGGAGCGGCAGGAAATTGGACATGAATTTAGATTTGAGGTTAGGATCAGATCAGCCATGATCTTATTGAATGGTGGAGCAGGCTCGAGGGGCCGATTGGCCTACTCCTGCTCCTATTTCTTATGTTCTTATTATGTTCTTACTTCCCCCTTCTCCCCTCTATAGCCCCCGCTCGTGCGCTCCCCTTTTTATGCTGAATGATACTTCATTAAATGTTTCTTTTTTTTAAAATTAAATGGCCTCAGCTCCCCTGAGCGAAGGAGGGGAAAATAGTTACAGTTCGACTTTTTACCCCCAACACGTTTGTCTTCAGCTCACAGCAAAAAGGCTTTGTAAGGAAATATAATTTCCACACAAATGTACGAGGAATTTAAAAAGTTAAGACTTTCCCTTATGCCAACCGAGTATCTTATGAACTGAAATCTGTGCCCTTTTATGGGCTGTGAATGGAATAGCATGTCTAGGATTAACATCTCCTCCCAGTTGCAGTATCGACCACTGGAGATCACATGGGATGCCCGCCACCTTCCCGACTCATTTGAAAGGCAAAATACCACCCTGTCAGACCACATGCAGACTAACGGTAAGACTTATTTCAGGTTGAAAAATACACAGAAGCAGTAAGACATAGCAAGTTCTTGAATGTGCAATAGTTACATAGAATTTTACAGCACAGAAACAGACCATTCGGTCCAACTGGTCGATGCTGATGTTTATGCTCCACATGAGCCTCCTCTCACCCTACTAGCATATCCTTCTATTACTTTCTCCCTCATGTATTTATCTAGCTTCGCCTTAAATGCATCTGGGCTAGTTGCCTCAACTACTCCATATGGTAGTGAGTTCCACATTCTAACCAGTCCATGGGCAAAGAACAATAAATAATTAATAAATAGTTAAAAACAATTTTAAAATATCATCTATAAGGAGTTAAAATACCATTTTTGGGGGTATATTTTTTGCAATTTGATACGTGACAGTCTTTTGTAGACACTTAATATCCAACTTTGCACATGGGTGACGAGGATTTCCCAGCCCACCTACCCAGTTTAGATCTTTAGTCAGAACTAAACCGGTGGAAGCATTCCCCAGACTTGATCACTCCAATAAGCTTCTGAGGTCACACTTGCCAATCATCCCTGATTAACAACTCTGGGGTAGGGGAAATTGCACATCATCCAGGTCTCTCGTACCTGCTGATCTTTTGACTGTATGATTAGCACATAGACCAAAGCCGCTGTATCCTGACCAATTTCCAAATCAATAAATCTGGCCTGGTCCTAAGGATAATTCATCTCAATGTTGAAATTGAGTAAGGAAAGGCAGCTTCCATATTAAACTTGGCTATTTCAGTAAAATACATAAATGTATTTTAGTAAAAAAAAATCCAATGAGTTCCTGTACCTGATCACTATCCAGTAACTCTTGCAGGAAATTGTGCCAATGTAGATGGCTGTGATATCCTTCATGGTTGAATATTCACTGTCTAGGTTCATGTATGAGAAGTGGCCATGGTCCCAGGAGTGCCCACTGCCCATGGTGCCATGCCCCAACACAAGTCAACGCCTTCAGGACAGGAGGGCAAAAAACTCGGGCATAAAGGCCCAGGTGAGAACCTACATCTGACACTCCAGGAAGCAGAACGTCTACTGCATCTGTTGGCCAATACGGCTGGTCTAATATAGAGCTGGCTGTTTCGGAAATTGGGACTGCCAGACAACAAAAAACCTTCCCAAAAACTGACACTGTCTCTTTAACGTTTGTGAATGCAACACCTTACTCTACACAGTCGCTAAACTTGGGTTAAAAAGCAATTGCTGTACCTTGGCCAGATCAAGCTGCCGGACCTTGCCGCTTACGTTTTCAGCCAGGTTGCATGTAAACGTGATCATCCCCGCAAGCTGTTTGGCATCCCCCTCAATCAGCTGCAAGTTCGGACTGGAGAAGAAAGCAATAAGGGACCATGATCAAGAAACGATACAAGTACCATGAGGAGGATACACAACAGAGAACATTGGAATAATCCACAATAAATACAGAAACTGTGGAAACACACAGCAGGTCAGACAGCACCAGTAAATAGAAAGGACAGGTTATCGTTTCAGCCGTATATCCTTCAAAAGAACTGAAAACTAAAAGATAAACAAGCACTTTACCAATTTTTTTAATATAATGGACTGAGGACCCATCACAAGGTGATAAAGGCAAGGCCTTAGAGAGTGTGCAGAAGAGATTTACTAGAATGATTCCAGAGATGAGGGACTTTAGTTACTTGGATAGACTGGTGAAGCTGGGGTTGTTCTCCTTGGAACAGAGAAGGTTGCGAGGAGATTTGATAGAGGTATTCAAAATCACGAAGGGTCGAGACAGAGTAGATAGAGGGAAACTGTTCCCATTGGCGGAAGGGTCAAGAACTAGAGGACAGAGATTTGAGGTGATTGGCAAAAGAACCAAAGGTGACATGAGGAAAAACTATTTTACACAGCGAGTGGTTAGGATCTGGAATGCACTGCCCAAGGGGGTGGTGGAGGCAGATTCAATCATGGACTTCAAAAGGGAACTGGATAAGTACTTCAAAGGAAAAAAATTGCAGGGCTACGGGGATAGGGCAGGGGAGTGGGACTAGCTGGATTGTTCTTGCACAGAGCTGGCGTGGACTCAATGGGCCGAATGGCCTCCTTCTGTGCTGTAACCTTTCTATGATTCTATAACATCAGGTTCCTATCCTATTTATGCCATAATTAAAAATTTAGACACATATCTTAATCAATTAGTAATAAATTTATTGGATTTCCATTTTTTGTGTGAATTTTGTGATCAAAGAACGACACTGCTAGGGAATGGAAGACTTGTACTTCAGAAACCCAGTGTCAACATCAAGCTATCTGTCCACCAGGGCAGCTAACTGAAATTCTACCAGCTCCTCACAAACATGCACCAGTACTGGGTGCTGTGGTGACAGTGTCTCAAATCACTACCAAACACAGATTATTGAAGTTTCCAGAAAGCCACAATGCTGTACTTTATAGGTTTCTCCACTTGCAGCATTGTCACTAAAATTCAATAAATCATACTGGTGTGCAAATGAAATCTTCTATGTCCACTATTTCAACTGTGAAGTACACCCAGCAGTACGTTTATAGGCAACTTCCTTCCAGACTTGGGTTGTGTCTGAAGAGAGCATTTTGAACTGTTCAACAATAAGATGCCTACAAGTCTGTCATTGGTAATGGGAACAATTTGAAAGAATGGATTTAGCATCATACTAGAAGACAGGAGCAATAGCCCTGTACACCATTAAAGCATATTAGCTCAAATGTGGTTTATTTTCCAGTAGTGTATTGGTACCAGCACACTAAACAGACCTAACGACTTAACAAAAGAAAAATTTGTTCTCTCAGCTTTTGATAGTAATCTATTGCATTCTAGTTCTTTAATCACTGCTTCTCCATTATGGTACCTACCCCATGCGGTGCAGAGCCACCATCTTACTTTCCAGGCTGCTCTGCTGTCCAATGAGAGCCTCAAGTTCTGTTTCAACCTCCTTCTGTAGAAATAGCGGAAGAAAAGAAACCTACCTATTAGCCAGGCAGAAAACAATAGCAAGAACACAGCGTAAACACACCTTACAGTCATGCAAACGTTAACACACCTTATAGACACACAGCGTAAACACACCTTACAGTCATGCAAACGTTAACACACCTTATAGACACACAGTGTAAACACACCTTACAGTCATGCAAACGTTAACACACCTTATAGACACACAGTGTAAACACACCTTACAGTCATGCAAACGTAAACAGACCTTATAGACTCACTGTGGAATCGTACCTTACAGTCGCGCACAGCGCAAACACACCTTACAGTTGCACACAGATTGTAAACAAACCTACAAACACACACAGTGTAAATTCATATCACAGACATGCACATACTTCACAAACAAAGCATTCTTTCAAACAGAACAGAAATACACAACACTGTTCCCTGGTGAAAATGCCCAGCTGCACTCTTTCACCAGCACTCTTTTCCCCCCCAGTTTTCTCCGTTTTCCCAAAAGCACTCAAGTTTTGCTCATGTCAGTTCCACACAGAACAGCTGCTCACCAGCTCTTTGCCCAAGTAGCTTTTCTGTATTAATAAAGTCTAGACAGCGAGTGTCAGTACGCTGTCAAATGACCACAGCGTCACAGCAAGACCGATCACGCTCGCCCCCAGCTGCAGCATCACAGTGAAGATTAGTTAAATGAGCACAGACCAGGAACTGAAGTGGGAATGTTTTGTCTGATAAAGCTAATGGTGTCCTGATGGCACAGCAAGTTTATTCAGTGAGTACTTGAGCCATACAAACCAGGCAGGTTGTTAGTTTGATTCTAGGTCTGTGGTGAGTTACATGATTTAAGCCATGGAAATTTTACTCTGCATCTAACTATGCTGTACCTGACCTCTGTTTTCTCTTGTGTCAACCTTGACTCAGTGTAGCACTCTCGCCTGAGTTAGGTGGTCACGGGATCAAGCCCCACTCCAGAGACATGGGGCTCTATTTTAGCACCCGCTATCGGGTGCGTTTCCCGTGGGGGGGGCTCCGAAAATCGGAGAATCCCGGCGTGGTACCGGAGCCCGCCCCGAACCCACGCACTTCCGGGTTCCCCGCTGACGCGCCGGCGTGCGCGCGCAGCCCCCGCTGGTGGGAATCCCGCAGGCAATTAAAGCCAGCGGGATGCCACTTGACAGTATTTAGTTAGGTATTTCAGGTCATTAACTGACCTGATTAAGGGACTATGTGGGATTTTAGAACACAATGGGACTGTTTCCCACACTGGGGGAAACACTCCCAGGTCGAATGGACGTGTTGCAGCTGTCAGCCTGTGGCAGCTGCAAAGGTCCATTTCACAGGAAGGAAGGGAGGGAGGGGGGGGGGAGGGAGGGAGGAAGGAGGGAGGGAGGAAGGAGGGAGGGAGGAAGGAGGGAGGGAGGAGGGAGGGGGGAGGGAGGGAGGAGGGGGGGGAGGGGGGGGAGGGAGGGAGGAGGGGAGGAGGGGGGAGGGGGGGGGGGGCAGGGGGGGGGAGGGAGGGAGGAGGGGGGGGGAGGGAGGGAGGAGGGGGGGGGAGGGAGGGAGGAGGGGGGGGGAGGGAGGGAGGAGGGTGGGGGGGGGGGGAGAGACCCTCACCCATTGCAGGAGGCCACTCCGTCACTTGGGACAAAGTTTGGCCTCCACCACCCTCCTCCTGACAGTCAAAGTCACCAACCTGCACGCTTACCCCGGGGTCCGGAGACATGTACCTACCTTGCGGATCCCCTCAGATGTACATCTTGCGGATGGGGGCCGCCGTAGCTGCAGTCATGACCCCCTCGGAGGGCGAACAGCATCACCAGCCTCGCCATCCACCTCTGACACGTGGAGCTCCACAACACAGTGCTGTGACACATCCACCTACACAGCAGGAGGGAGGGCTACTGCAGAGAGAGATGCGTCGCAGAGGGCACTACCCTCGCCACAGGTTCCACAGACCGAGGCTCAGCCTCCTGGACCTCTCTGAGCAGCAGTGCACACGGAGGCTCAGAGTCACTCGGCATGTAGCCGTCGACATCTGCAGCCTCTTTCATGCCGAGCTGCTCCTGGCTGGCCCGAGCACCATCTTCGTACCTGTCGCTGTCACAGTCACCACTGCCCTCCACAACTTCTCCTCCACATCCTTCCAGGGTGCAACCGGGGACATCGCCGATGTCTCTCAGTCATCTGCGCAGAACAGCCCTGCAAATACACCTACACCCACTCTGTAGTGATACAATGGGTGGCATCAGTGGTGGGTCCTCATAGTGATCCTCAGGAGCGGGCATTATTGCACAAACCAGACAGGATTCGCGAAGACATGGCAGTAGTGGTGCCAATATAATGTGTAATGTGAGTTGTTCTGACATTCAATATAAGTAACACCCATGACGAACCCTCAAACACCCTTGTGCATCCCCATCATGCTCACGACACGTTTGCCTTACGCTGCCTACTGCACATATGTGATGCATGCCCTGTGGCTGCAGCACAGGTAGTGGCAGGTTGAGTGAGGCTGGCCGTGAAAGAGATGCACGAGAGGGTGAGTATGGGATAGAGCCATGAGATTGTATGAGGATTGGGTTGCGTGGTAGTGGCGGGATGAGTACTGGCGAGGTGAGTAAGTGCAGGTAAGATGAGGATGAGGTTTGAGTGGGTGTGAGGGGTGATGTGACAGAGTAGTGTTGGCAGTGCCGAGAGAGATGTGGGGTGGGGGCGGTGATGTGGCAGACGGAGTGTAGGGGAAAGACTACGTGTACTCACTTTGGCTGACCCACTAAGGTCATTGGAGTGCCTCCTGCACTGTATGCAGGTGGGTGATATGTTGGTGGTGCTGGTGACCTCCTCTGCCACCTCGAGCCAGGCCTTCCTGGTGGCAGAGGCAGGCTGCTTCCTCCCGCCCGCCGGGTGGAAGATCTCTGTCCTCCCCCTCCTCCTCACCCCATGTATTGATACCTGGAGTGAGGCATCATTACACTGGGAGCAGCCTTCCCCCTGGGCTGCTCCATACTGGCATTTTTGCTATTTGTTGCAGCATCTGTCAGTGGAGGACTGCCCCTTTAAATAGAGAGCCTCCAGCTGACAGATCTTACTGCGCATGCGCAGCCCGCCCGACGCGCAGATCAGCAGCGGGGAACCCGGAGGAGCAGGTAAGTGGATACAATTAGTGGTTTGTCTGCTACGATCGCGCGGGAAACCCACTAATTTCACCGGGCGTGTTACCCACGCGCCCGATAGCCCCCCGCCGAGAACCCGCAGCCTTGCTAACATTGGGACCTTGAGCTCATAATCTAGGCTGTCACTTCAATGCAGTATTGAGGGAGTGCTACAACGTCGGAGGTGCCGTTTTTCGGATGAGACATTAAACAGGTGGACACGAAAGATCCCACGGCATTATTCAAAGAAGAGCAGCGGAGTTCTCCCCCGGTGTTCTGGCCAATATTTAACCCTCAACCAACACCTAAAACAGATTACCTGGTCATTTATTTAATTGCTGTTTGTGGGACCTTGCTGTGCGCAAATTGGTTGCCATGTTTCCTACGACAGTGACTACACTTCAAAAGTACTTAATTGGCTGTGCTTTGGGACATCCTGAGGTTATGGAAAGTGCAAGGTTATATAAATGCAAGTCTTTCCATTTTATATACACACGTTATATATATTTATATTCACAGTAGCACTGTCAATATATCTACAGGTAGGTTTACACGTATAAGCTTATACATGTATGTACGGGGACAAGATACCCATATACTAGTATATATTTTAGATGAACATTATATGGGGAGGGGTGATCTGGAGTGCAGAGTCTCCGCCCACAGGCACTGGTGGTCTCAGCGCGTTTTAATCTCTGCCTTTCACATTTTGTTATTGCGGGCCCGCCTGTCCCTCCCTCCCTCCCTCCCGGCCGGCCGGCCTCCCCGGGAGGTGCTGCCGTACCTCCTCGCTGCACAGTTTGGTGTAGGCTTCCTGCAGCTCCGCGATCTCCGTCAGTCCCTCCAGAAACTCCATGGAAAGGCTGGAGCTGCTCGGACCAGCGATGGACGTGGAACTCGCCGCCATCTTCCCCGTCACTGAGGCAACCACTTCCGGAACAGGACCCAGGACCCAGGGACCGCCCCGTGCCCTGCCTGACAAACCCACTCAACCCACCCAGGAGTAAACCAATCCCACTGACTCAACTCAACCAGGAGTAAACCAATCCCACTGACTCAACTCACCCAGGAGTAAACCAATCCCACTGACTCAACCCACCCAGGAGTAAACCAATCCCACTGACTCAACTCACCCAGGAGTAAACCAATCCCACTGACTCAGCTCAACCAGGAGTAAACCAATCCCACTGACTCAACCCACCCAGGAGTAAACCAATCCCACTGACTCAACCCACCCAGGAGTAAACCAATCCCACTGACTCAACCCACCCAGGAGTAAACCAATCCCACTGACTCAACCCACCCAGGAGTAAACCAATCCCACTGACTCAACCCACCCAGGAGTAAACCAATCCCACTGACTCAACTCACCCAGGAGTAAACCAATCCCACTGACTCAACTCACCCAGGAGTAAACCAATCCCACTGACTCAACCCACCCAGGAGTAAACCAATCCCACTGACTCAACCCACCCAGGAGTAAACCAATCCCACTGACTCAACCCACCCAGGAGTAAACCAATCCCACTGACTCAACTCACCCAGGAGTAAACCAATCCCACTGACTCAACCCACCCAGGAGTAAACCAATCCCACTGACTCAACTCACCCAGGAGTAAACCAATCCCACTGACTCAACTCACCCAGGAGTAAACCAATCCCACTGACTCAACCCACCCAGGAGTAAACCAATCCCACTGACTCAACTCACCCAGGAGTAAACCAATCCCACTGACTCAACTCACCCAGGAGTAAACCAATCCCACTGACTCAACTCACCCAGGAGTAAACCAATCCCACTGACTCAACTCACCCAGGAGTAAACCAATCCCACTGACTCAACCCACCCAGGAGTAAACCAATCCCACTGACTCAACTCACCCAGGAGTAAACCAATCCCACTGACTCAACTCACCCAGGAGTAAACCAATCCCACTGACTCAACTCACCCAGGAGTAAACCAATCCCACTGACTCAACTCACCCAGGAGTAAACCAATCCCACTGACTCAACCCACCCAGGAGTAAACCAATCCCACTGACTCAACTCACCCAGGAGTAAACCAATCCCACTGACTCAACTCACCCAGGAGTAAACCAATCCCACTGACTCAACTCACCCAGGAGTAAACCAATCCCACTGACTCAACTCAACCAGGAGTAAACCAATCCCACTGACTCAACTCACCCAGGAGTAAACCAATCCCACTGACTCAACTCACCCAGGAGTAAACCAATCCCACTGACTCAACTCACCCAGGAGTAAACCAATCCCACTGACTCAACTCAACCAGGAGTAAACCAATCCCACTGACTCAACTCACCCAGGAGTAAACCAATCCCACTGACTCAACCCACCCAGGAGTAAACCAATCCCACTGACTCAACCCACCCAGGAGTAAACCAATCCCACTGACTCAACCCACCCAGGAGTAAACCAATCCCACTGACTCAACTCACCCAGGAGTAAACCAATCCCACTGACTCAACCCACCCAGGAGTAAACCAATCCCACTGACTCAACCCACCCAGGAGTAAACCAATCCCACTGACTCAACCCACCCAGGAGTAAACCAATCCCACTGACTCAACCCACCCAGGAGTAAACCAATCCCACTGACTCAACTCACCCAGGAGTAAACCAATCCCACTGACTCAACCCACCCAGGAGTAAACCAATCCCACTGACTCAACCCACCCAGGAGTAAACCAATCCCACTGACTCAACTCACCCAGGAGTAAACCAATCCCACTGACTCAACTCACCCAGGAGTAAACCAATCCCACTGACTCAACCCACCCAGGAGTAAACCAATCCCACTGACTCAACTCACCCAGGAGTAAACCAATCCCACTGACTCAACTCACCCAGGAGTAAACCAATCCCACTGACTCAACTCACCCAGGAGTAAACCAATCCACTGACTCAACTCACCCAGGAGTAAACCAATCCCACTGACTCAACTCACCCAGGAGTAAACCAATCCCACTGACTCAACTCAACCAGGAGTAAACCAATCCCACTGACTCAACTCACCCAGGAGTAAACCAATCCCACTGACTCAACTCACCCAGGAGTAAACCAATCCCACTGACTCAACTCACCCAGGAGTAAACCAATCCCACTGACTCAACCCACCCAGGAGTAAACCAATCCCACTGACTCAACTCACCCAGGAGTAAACCAATCCCACTGACTCAACTCACCCAGGAGTAAACCAATCCCACTGACTCAACTCACCCAGGAGTAAACCAATCCCACTGACTCAACCCACCCAGGAGTAAACCAATCCCACTGACTCAACTCACCCAGGAGTAAACCAATCCCACTGACTCAACTCACCCAGGAGTAAACCAATCCCACTGACTCAACTCACCCAGGAGTAAACCAATCCCACTGACTCAACTCAACCAGGAGTAAACCAATCCCACTGACTCAACTCACCCAGGAGTAAACCAATCCCACTGACTCAACTCACCCAGGAGTAAACCAATCCCACTGACTCAACTCACCCAGGAGTAAACCAATCCCACTGACTCAACTCAACCAGGAGTAAACCAATCCCACTGACTCAACTCACCCAGGAGTAAACCAATCCCACTGACTCAACCCACCCAGGAGTAAACCAATCCCACTGACTCAACTCACCCAGGAGTAAACCAATCCCACTGACTCAACTCACCCAGGAGTAAACCAATCCCACTGACTCAACTCACCCAGGAGTAAACCAATCCCACTGACTCAACTCAACCAGGAGTAAACCAATCCCACTGACTCAACTCACCCAGGAGTAAACCAATCCCACTGACTCAACTCACCCAGGAGTAAACCAAACCCACTGACTCAACTCACCCAGGAGTAAACCAATCCCACTGACTCAACTCAACCAGGAGTAAACCAATCCCACTGACTCAACTCACCCAGGAGTAAACCAATCCCACTGACTCAACCCACCCAGGAGTAAACCAATCCCACTGACTCAACCCACCCAGGAGTAAACCAATCCCACTGACTCAACCCACCCAGGAGTAAACCAATCCCACTGACTCAACTCACCCAGGAGTAAACCAATCCCACTGACTCAACCCACCCAGGAGTAAACCAATCCCACTGACTCAACCCACCCAGGAGTAAACCAATCCCACTGACTCAACCCACCCAGGAGTAAACCAATCCCACTGACTCAACCCACCCAGGAGTAAACCAATCCCACTGACTCAACTCACCCAGGAGTAAACCAATCCCACTGACTCAACCCACCCAGGAGTAAACCAATCCCACTGACTCAACCCACCCAGGAGTAAACCAATCCCACTGACTCAACTCACCCAGGAGTAAACCAATCCCACTGACTCAACTCACCCAGGAGTAAACCAATCCCACTGACTCAACCCACCCAGGAGTAAACCAATCCCACTGACTCAACTCACCCAGGAGTAAACCAATCCCACTGACTCAACTCACCCAGGAGTAAACCAATCCCACTGACTCAACTCACCCAGGAGTAAACCAATCCCACTGACTCAACTCACCCAGGAGTAAACCAATCCCACTGACTCAACCCACCCAGGAGTAAACCAATCCCACTGACTCAACTCACCCAGGAGTAAACCAATCCCACTGACTCAACTCACCCAGGAGTAAATCAATCCCACTGACTCAACTCACCCAGGAGTAAACCAATCCCACTGACTCAACTCAACCAGGAGTAAACCAATCCCACTGACTCAACTCACCCAGGAGTAAACCAATCCCACTGACTCAACTCACCCAGGAGTAAACCAATCCCACTGACTCAACTCACCCAGGAGTAAACCAATCCCACTGACTCAACTCAACCAGGAGTAAACCAATCCCACTGACTCAACTCACCCAGGAGTAAACCAATCCCACTGACTCAACTCACCCAGGAGTAAACCAATCCCACTGACTCAACTCACCCAGGAGTAAACCAATCCCACTGACTCAACCCACCCAGGAGTAAACCAATCCCACTGACTCAACTCACCCAGGAGTAAACCAATCCCACTGACTCAACTCAACCAGGAGTAAACCAATCCCACTGACTCAACTCACCCAGGAGTAAACCAATCCCACTGACTCAACTCACCCAGGAGTAAACCAATCCCACTGACTCAACTCACCCAGGAGTAAACCAATCCCACTGACTCAACTCAACCAGGAGTAAACCAATCCCACTGACTCAACTCACCCAGGAGTAAACCAATCCCACTGACTCAACCCACCCAGGAGTAAACCAATCCCACTGACTCAACCCACCCAGGAGTAAACCAATCCCACTGACTCAACCCACCCAGGAGTAAACCAATCCCACTGACTCAACTCACCCAGGAGTAAACCAATCCCACTGACTCAACCCACCCAGGAGTAAACCAATCCCACTGACTCAACCCACCCAGGAGTAAACCAATCCCACTGACTCAACCCACCCAGGAGTAAACCAATCCCACTGACTCAACCCACCCAGGAGTAAACCAATCCCACTGACTCAACTCACCCAGGAGTAAACCAATCCCACTGACTCAACCCACCCAGGAGTAAACCAATCCCACTGACTCAACCCACCCAGGAGTAAACCAATCCCACTGACTCAACTCACCCAAGAGTAAACCAATCCCACTGACTCAACTCACCCAGGAGTAAACCAATCCCACTGACTCAACCCACCCAGGAGTAAACCAATCCCACTGACTCAACTCACCCAGGAGTAAACCAATCCCACTGACTCAACTCACCCAGGAGTAAACCAATCCCACTGACTCAACTCACCCAGGAGTAAACCAATCCCACTGACTCAACTCACCCAGGAGTAAACCAATCCCACTGACTCAACCCACCCAGGAGTAAACCAATCCCACTGACTCAACTCACCCAGGAGTAAACCAATCCCACTGACTCAACTCACCCAGGAGTAAACCAATCCCACTGACTCAACTCACCCAGGAGTAAACCAATCCCACTGACTCAACTCAACCAGGAGTAAACCAATCCCACTGACTCAACTCACCCAGGAGTAAACCAATCCCACTGACTCAACTCACCCAGGAGTAAACCAATCCCACTGACTCAACTCACCCAGGAGTAAACCAATCCCACTGACTCAACTCAACCAGGAGTAAACCAATCCCACTGACTCAACTCACCCAGGAGTAAACCAATCCCACTGACTCAACCCACCCAGGAGTAAACCAATCCCACTGACTCAACTCACCCAGGAGTAAACCAATCCCACTGACTCAACTCACCCAGGAGTAAACCAATCCCACTGACTCAACTCACCCAGGAGTAAACCAATCCCACTGACTCAACTCAACCAGGAGTAAACCAATCCCACTGACTCAACTCACCCAGGAGTAAACCAATCCCACTGACTCAACTCACCCAGGAGTAAACCAATCCCACTGACTCAACTCACCCAGGAGTAAACCAATCCCACTGACTCAACTCAACCAGGAGTAAACCAATCCCACTGACTCAACTCACCCAGGAGTAAACCAATCCCACTGACTCAACCCACCCAGGAGTAAACCAATCCCACTGACTCAACCCACCCAGGAGTAAACCAATCCCACTGACTCAACCCACCCAGGAGTAAACCAATCCCACTGACTCAACTCACCCAGGAGTAAACCAATCCCACTGACTCAACCCACCCAGGAGTAAACCAATCCCACTGACTCAACCCACCCAGGAGTAAACCAATCCCACTGACTCAACCCACCCAGGAGTAAACCAATCCCACTGACTCAACCCACCCAGGAGTAAACCAATCCCACTGACTCAACTCACCCAGGAGTAAACCAATCCCACTGACTCAACCCACCCAGGAGTAAACCAATCCCACTGACTCAACCCACCCAGGAGTAAACCAATCCCACTGACTCAACTCACCCAGGAGTAAACCAATCCCACTGACTCAACTCACCCAGGAGTAAACCAATCCCACTGACTCAACCCACCCAGGAGTAAACCAATCCCACTGACTCAACTCACCCAGGAGTAAACCAATCCCACTGACTCAACTCACCCAGGAGTAAACCAATCCCACTGACTCAACTCACCCAGGAGTAAACCAATCCCACTGACTCAACTCACCCAGGAGTAAACCAATCCCACTGACTCAACCCACCCAGGAGTAAACCAATCCCACTGACTCAACTCACCCAGGAGTAAACCAATCCCACTGACTCAACTCACCCAGGAGTAAATCAATCCCACTGACTCAACTCACCCAGGAGTAAACCAATCCCACTGACTCAACTCAACCAGGAGTAAACCAATCCCACTGACTCAACTCACCCAGGAGTAAACCAATCCCACTGACTCAACTCACCCAGGAGTAAACCAATCCCACTGACTCAACTCACCCAGGAGTAAACCAATCCCACTGACTCAACTCAACCAGGAGTAAACCAATCCCACTGACTCAACTCACCCAGGAGTAAACCAATCCCACTGACTCAACCCACCCAGGAGTAAACCAATCCCACTGACTCAACCCACCCAGGAGTAAACCAATCCCACTGACTCAACCCACCCAGGAGTAAACCAATCCCACTGACTCAACTCACCCAGGAGTAAACCAATCCCACTGACTCAACCCACCCAGGAGTAAACCAATCCCACTGACTCAACTCAACCAGGAGTAAACCAATCCCACTGACTCAACTCAACCAGGAGTAAACCAATCCCACTGACTCAACTCACCCAGGAGTAAACCAATCCCACTGACTCAACCCACCCAGGAGTAAACCAATCCCACTGACTCAACCCACCCAGGAGTAAACCAATCCCACTGACTCAACTCAACCAGGAGTAAACCAATCCCACTGACTCTGCTCAACCAGGAGTAAACCAATCCCACTGACTCAACTCACCCAGGAGTAAACCAATCCCACTGACTCTGTTCAACTACAGTCTACAAAAAACAAACCCACACAATCTAACCAGGAGTAAACCAATCCCACTGACTCAACTCACCCAGGAGTAAACCAATCCCACTGACTCAACCCACCCAGGAGTAAACCAATCCCACTGACTCAACCCACCCAGGAGTAAACCAATCCCACTGACTCAACTCAACCAGGAGTAAACCAATCCCACTGACTCTGCTCAACTCAACTACAGTCTACAAAAAACAAACCCACTCAACCCAACCAGGAGTAAACCAATCCCGCTGACTTGGCAACTTTCCGCCTTCGGACGCTGCAGCGATACCTGTACATTGAGGATCCTCTTAAATGGCGTGCACTGGCGACGTATTTTTTCCGCCAGCTGCACGGCCTGAACTACGACACGCAGCTCCTGTTCATCTCGCTGCTCGGCGGCCGCACGTCTTTGCAGGAGCTGCCTGTCTTTTACCAGGATCTGCTCCAGCCGGAGCTCTCGCCCGTCGGGGGTAGCGGCCGTCCTGCAGGAGCCGCTGCTCGGGAATCCGTTCCTCCGCGGTGTCGGCTTCGGCCGCTCGTGGCTGACGGAGCGGAGGGCCGTGGCCGGTCGGGTGACCAGAGTCAGGGACGTCCTGGATGGTGGAGGGTCGGGTTGGTTGGAGCCGTGGGCGCTTGCCGCGCGGATGTCCTCGTGGCGTGCCGGGGACGCGGCCGCTGCCATCCAGGCGTTGAAATCGGCGCTCGGCCCTGACTCCACTCGGGGTGTGGAGGCGGCTCAAGCGTGCGGAGCCATCCCGTCCGACCGTTCGGACGGAATTCCTCCTCGGCGCCAGACCCCGAAACCTCCCTCGGAGGGCTGCGCCTCACAACTTGAGCCGTCTCTCGGAAATTCCCCCCGTGCCGTTTCACTCCGCGCGGAGGGATTTCCTGTACGGGCTGCTCCTGCACACTCCCCACTTCCTCGTCCTTGTCTCTCGCCCGGACACGCCCTGCCGTCAGGCGGAGGCGGGGGTCCCCAGTGGGGGGCTCTCTACACAGGGGTCCTCCCATGTTATTTCGGGGATCTGGGGTGGAGAGTGTTGCACGGAGCAGTCCCACTGACTCTGCTCAACTACAGTCTACAAGAAACAAACCCACTCAAACTAACCAGGAGTAAACCAATCCCACTGACTCTGCTCAACTACAGTCTACAAGAAACAAACCCACTCAAACTAACCAGGAGTAAACCAATCCCACTGACTCTGCTCAACTACAGTCTACAAGAAACAAACCCACTCAAACTAACCAGGAGTAAACCAATCCCACTGACTCTGCTCAACTACAGTCTACAAAAACCAAACCCACACAACCTAACCAGGAGTAAACCAATCCCACTGACTCTGCTCAACTACAGTCTACAAGAAACAAACCCACTCAAACTAACCAGGAGTAAACCAATCCCACTGACTCTGCTCAACTACAGTCTACAAAAACCAAACCCACACAACCTAACCAGGAGTAAACCAATCCCACTGACTCTGCTCAACTACAGTCTACAAAAATCAAACCCACTCACCCTGATCCAACTCAATTCAGTTTAGCCTAACCCAGTGGTAAATCAATTAATTGATTTTCCTTAACTGCAGCCTACAAAATACAACATTAACTTAATCTGATCTAATTCAACTGAAGCAGTTTTGTACTTTTTGATTTTTAAAAATGACATCTTCTGCAGTTTTTAATAGGTTTAAGATTTTATGTTTTACAAACGGGCTGTTTTCAAACTCCCATCCCCTGAAAAATGTCTTAATTCCACTAATTTATGAAAATGGAACCACTTAAGGTGCATATTTTTACTGATTGTTTTGAAATTAAGTGTAACATTCAAAATTAGTAATTTTCTGTTAGAGATTCCAAACCAGAATTTAAACTTTAATGAGAAAATAATTGATAATGGACTTTCAGATTTATTTTGTGGAGAATTAGTTTGGAATTATAATTGGAAATTGTAACATGGACTGCTTCAAACAGTTTAAACTCATCATAAGCAAATATGTTATCAATGTGCAAACATTCTATATTATAAGTTTACATTTTTAGATTTTGCATTGAGTAAGTTAAAGCAGGACAATTATGACCCATGTTTTACAAATCTTGTTGGCTGTGGGAGTCCCTGAATTATCCAGGGCAAACAATCTTGCAGGAATTGTCTAACATAACACAGACCAGAGGTTGAACCTGGGACTTTTTGGTCTGCATGGTTTAGTGCTATGCTAAATAGTGTCTTTGCCCAGGATGGCAGCAGGTGAGTTTGTATTTGTGTTTCGAATCTGTGTATTTTGTCAACAATATTTACCTGGATAAGTATGTGGTGTAATTTTCTAGTTGAAATAGATATACTGTATCAGTGATAGTACTTAGCTGTAAACTTAATGTTACCTATCCAGAGTGAATGTTACCAATTTTCTCTCCCATTACGTGGCAGGGCGCTCACAACAACGTCCCATCATGTGCATTGATCGTGCTATAGAATGCCCGACTGAAAGAAGGTCTGTAGTTGCATTTGAATTATGTTTGCCATCTGCTCAGTTTTTTGAATGCACACCCCAGGATTTAAGGATGCTTTCTGTAAATTTTTTAATTATATAAATTGGACAGCAAAAATTTGATGTTTACTCAAAGAAAAAGAACTTGCATTTATATACAGCGCCTTTCACGACCTCAGGACGTCCCAAAGCGTTTTACAGCCAATGAAGTACTTTTGAAGCGTAGTCACAATTGTAATGTTGGAAAAGCTTTATGATCAATCCTATTAGGTGCTAAATTCACAATCTCACTGAAAGTGGAAAATGGAAAAATGCCACACACTGGTGCAGTAATGCTGTTCTGAGGGAGGTGCTGAGACACATTGTTAGGGAGTAGATTGCTCTGCATCTAACCATGCTATATCTGACTCGATGATGATGCTGGGGTGCACAAATGGAAAGTGCTCCAGTTTTCAGCATTAACATACATTGACGAGCACAAAATTTATATAAAAAAAATAAAAATGCAGCTTAATTCTACACAATTACACTGTCTGGTGCTTGTAAGGAAAGGGTTAATCAGATTGTCATGAGGTCTGCTAATGTTATACTGCTATTGATTTCTCTTTATTCTGTGGTAATAGTAACCTTTAGCCTTTGCCTGTTAAGCAGGGAAGTTTAAGTCAATTTAACGTATGACTGGGCTATTGAGCCAGAGCTGACCTTAAAGCAATAGTTAGTTTAGTCACTTCAGTAAACCTAGTTAAAAGACATGCCAGGGCATACTGATTCAAACATTTCAGAGAACTTTAATCACATGATAACAAGTGCAGGAAAAACAGTTAGTTCTGCAAAGGAAAACATCTGTGTTGACTGATATGAAATGATACTGAATCAAAGACCGACTTACAATTAAAAGTTTCAGTTGATAGAACAGCAATTATATGTAACAAGAGTGAAACTATCGATAAGGTAACAAAGTAGGGGCGTTGTACCAATCTACGGAAAAAGAACTTGTTTAAACTAAAGTTATTGATAAAGGATATGTCAATTAAATTCTCTTTATGTGGAGTTATATTTTAACTTTTATATAATTATGTGATGCAGAATTGTGCGGATTGTCATGTGGAGGGAGTAAGAGAAATGTATACAGATTGGCTGTTTGTAATGAGTGTGTGGTTTCGTATAGGCCTAAGAGGCTGAGCTCAGAACTGTAACACGTTTGAATCCTCAACCGACCATCGTTAGCTCTGGTTGTAAGTATTGCCTTTTAAGTGTATGTTTGAATACTATTACATGTACTGTTCACTGTACTTAATAAATCTGTGATGTGATATTCAATATATAAGAACCTTATTGATTTGAGAAGTAAATTATAAATAAGATCCCTGATCTTCTAACAATTGTGACATCAGTTCATCTTCCTAGGCTGGTTGCATCACTGAGAAGCGACAAATCTGATCTTGCTTGTCTTTCTTCAGCGGCAGAAAAATGCTAATACAAACTTGTTGTGCAGAAGATATGTCCAAGCAGTTTTCCTTTATGGTTTGGAACTGAAAGGTTCTCTCCGGGATCAAGCTGTGAGGTGGCTTTTTGTTAAAAAGGGGAGGTGGTAACAAGGATGAGGACTCTGGCCTGCACTGAGTACGGTGGAGAAAGAGTCGGCCTCATGGTTCGCATACTTCTTGTCACAGCCCCTCACGAGTACTTGAATTGGTGATAACAAACCCTGGTACTTGGCATTGGATTTGGATACAACAACAACAACTTGCATTTATATCGCACCTTTAACATAGTAAAAACGTCCCAAAGCGCATCACAGGAGCGTTATCAGACAAGATTTGACACCGAGCCACATAAGGAGATATTAGGACAGGTGACCAAAAGCTTGGTCAAAAAGGTAGGTTTTAAGGAGCAACAAAGGAGGAGAGAAAGGTAGAGAGGGGGAGGTTTGGAGAGGGAATTCCAGAGCTTAGGGCCCAGGCAGCTGACGGAGATGTGCAAGAGGCCAGAATTGGAGGAGCACAGGGATCTCGGAGGGTTGTAGGGCTGGAGAAGGTTACAGAGATAGGGAGAGGCGAGGCCATGGAGGGATTTGAAAATGAGGATGAGAATTTTAAAATCGAGGTGTTGCCAGACTGGGAGCCAATGTACATCATCGAGCACAGGGGTGATGGGTGGTCGGGACTTGGTGCGAGTTAGGATATGGGCAAGTTAGGATATGTATAACATTTAACTGGACAGCATGTTGCAAGCTGCCCTAAAGAGGTCCATTCTTTCTTATTCAGTGAGTTGTTATGATCTGGAATGCACTGACTGAAAGGGTGGTGGAAGCTGATTCAATAGTAACTTTCAAAAGGGAATTGGATAAATACTTGAAAAGGAAAAAAATGTAGGGCTATGGGGAAAGGGCAGGGGAGTGGGACTAATTGGATAGCTCTTTCAGAGAGCTGGCACAGGCACAAAGGGGTAAATGGCCTCCTTCTGTCTTGTATGATTCCGTGATTCTATGCTGTGTGTCTGTGCTGTGGTGAGGAGGAGTGTGGCAATGCACTCACACATTTTAATTGTGAGTTGTGCTGCTCACCTTGCCACTGTGAGCAGCTCTTAGTACTTGCTGATAATTTATCAAGAGCTTAAAACCACGTTTGACAATCATCCGATGATTAGCTCGTGACTATCCGCCAAGGTGGGGCAGAGGGAGGGGTTAAGATGGTGCCTTTGGAATTGAAGTGGCTTTAGAATGACACTCCTGCTGATGGAAGCTCAGGACCAAGGCAATCCTCCATGGTAGACCTGATTGTTCAGTGCCTGAGCCATGTAGGTCCACAGAACTCCAGGAACCTGTTAATGAGAGACCAGGCAGCCTGGCTCACTAATAGAACCTGGAGTGGGTAGACCCATCACTGGGGGTGGGAATTCTACCCACTTGGCCCCAGATAACCCTGCAGGCCAAAGCCCTAAAGGATGGGATGTTCCTAGCTGGGCAAGAAACGGGAAGCCTTTGAGTGATCTACTTTGGTAAGTTGTGTGGTTTTAGCTGGTTATACCCCAGTAGTGCCCCTGCACACACTTAGGAGTCCATAAGTCTTAGCTCCACCAACCAGCATGTAAGCTCTCTGGAGTTGGATATGTGGCATATGTCCCTGCAGGGAGAGGGTCCCCACGCCATAAAGAGCAAACATGAATTCTGCAACTGGGTGTAGATTTCTCAATAGCTTGAATTGGAGACTCTTAAATGTGGTGATCGATTTCCACAAGTCAGGCACCTGGCTGAACAGAAAATAAGCTTAAGCTTCAAGGCTTCAGTGGTCCTGGGCTAGGAAGGGGGAAAATCAGTCAGTGTTCCCATTCCAGATCACGATCCAATGAATCCTGATGGTGGTGACGATCCGGATTCTTTCCCCTCAGTCTGGTTCAGTAAAAACTGAAGTCGAATACATTTTAAAGTTCAACACATCTTTAATAGCAGGGTTCTTAGTCTGCAGCATTGATTTGGACTCCTGATAGAGTCCCTCTATGCTGGCAGAGCAAGAACAAAAACATACAGAAATCCACACCTTTTTATACAAATCAATAGGGTTGGAACATACTTAACGAGGGTCAACACCAATCACAAGCCGGGCACAGGTTGCCATGCGAGGTTACATTATTTCCGGCCAATCATAAATCGTCCATGTGCTGATCGTGCTGCTGTTAGACATCAAAGGGGATACTTCCTCACCTTCCAACTTGGAATGTTCTTCCCTGTCCCTTCTGTTCCTTATCTCCCAACCTGGAATGTCTTTCAACTTTGGCTAAGCTCGTTACCTATATTGATCTGCCATAAACATGGAGACATTCAGACCAGTCCTTGAATCACATCAAAGACTCTACATTGATAAGACCATGCAAACCTGCTGACTACGCAAACATATGGCCCAGCAGGAGGCCAGGCCATCTGTACCAATCTCAGTTACTAACTAATTAACCCTTTCTAACCATTTTGCATTCTGCTTCTTTGCCACATAGGCATCTTAATATTTTACCGAAAACTGACCACGTAGGGATTCTCAGTGGGTAAAGACAGACTTCAAATTTTACTTACTAAAGTCCAGTTTGGTCTTGGTAAAAGATTAGAAACATAGATTGTATTATTAATGTTTTTGGCATCCTATCTGACCTGAGCTTCCATCCCCATATCCTCTCTATCACAAAGACCGCCTACTTCCACCTCCGTAACATTGCCTGCCTCAGCCCACCTCCCACTGAAATCCTCAGCCATGCCGTTGTCACTTCCAGACTCAACTGCTCCAATGCTTTCTTGGCTGACCTCCCATCCTTCACTCTGTAAACTTAAGCGTATCCAAATTCTGCTGTCCATATTTTATCCTGTACCACGAAGGACATGAAACAGTTAACCTCAATTCATGGAAGGTGCAGTTATCTGAAACTCTGACTCTTGATCAGTTTCTGAAGACACATTAACACTGAACAATGAAACTCTGACCGAGATGAAGAGGTGTGAAATGCCAGGTGGCCCAGCAGGCTGATAACTGAAACTACGTTTGGGGCCCAGATGTGGGATAACGTGACTGGAACACTATAAGAAGGGACGACATCGACACGTGGACACTGCAGTCAGGTGAAGAACGACTGAGACTGGTCATCTCCAGATCCAGGCCTACAATCAACATCGGTAATGACCAGCTGCATGAGTGATTGTAAGTTTCAGTCAAATCATAAAGGGGTTTGTGCTGTGGCTTTGTTGGTCTAATAAACTAACTAATTTGGGTTGAGCCAAAACCTATTTGTCGTGTATATTTTGTTCTTGTAATTCCGGGGTCCAAGAATCATTGTAAGGCGAAAGGGAACTGAACACCTTACACCAAGTCCCACTCATCCATCACAACTGTTCTTGCTGACCGATACTGGCCCCCAGTCTCCCAATGTATCAAATTTAAAATTCTCATCCCCATGTTTAAATCCCTTCATTGCCTTATCTCTCCCTATCTCCATAACCTCTTACAGTCCTATAAACTGTCCGCCCTCTGCGCCACACTCTGCTCCTGACTGTGGCCTCTGCATCCCGCCCTCCCTTCAACCCACAATAAGTGGCATTCCTTCAGCCACCCTCTGGAATTCCCTCCCTAAACCCCTAAGGCTCTCTTTGAAACCCACTTCTTTGATCAGTCTCTTCGTCACTCCTCCTAATAGCTCCATTTTTAATTAATCCTCTGAGAAGCTGAAGTGTTTTAGGACATTTCCCTACCTTAAAGGTGCTATATAAGTGCAAGTTTTGTTGATCTAAGTTCAAATCAAAATAAGAGCAACTACATTTTAGAAATATTGAGCCTATTATTCGAAAGTATTAAATATGTTCATATATTTTGTGGCTGTTATACAATTGTATATAAAGCAATCTTTGTTGTTTGTCTACACATTTCGACCATCCACATAGAGGCCTGGGTAGTGTCTGAACAAGTGCCTGAAAAAATATGTCATACGACAGCCGGTCTTTTAATTGTGTTCATATTTGTAAAACTTGTTATTGAATATAATTTGAAAATATTTTATCTGGAGCATTCTGAATGGTCCACCATCCTATGGACCTCGCTGTGCCTGTTGGTTCAGGCCCCTAGCAGGCCACCCATCGGAGCTTCCGAGGACCCCAGACTCTGGGCGGGCTGGGAGCTGAGGCCAGCGAGTGAGAGGAAAAAATGGAGCGAGGAATCTGAGTGAATATCAGCGGCATCCGGCGTCACACAGCGGGTACCGCGACCTTTCCCGACTCCGGGGACTCTAGCAATACCAACTGTAGCAGTATTGCTGATTATTAGCGGATTGATGGGTGGATTGTGGCGGGCTGCTTGTGTCGCGCGGTGGGGGAGGAGGGCAGGCTTTCGGGCCTAGATAGCAGAGCAGAGTATCCCGCTCATTGTCTTAAGGCGGGAGGTCGGCGAGGCCTCTCTGCGAATTAGACTTCAAGGAGGTGCACACTATTGCTGGTTGCATTTTTTTTTTATTTGTTCTTGTGCACCGCGGTTATTTTAAAATTGCCGATTTTTTTTTTAAAAAAAGCGGATGTCTCGGGGGAATCCAGCAGGATTCACTTTAATTGCCTGTAGCTGGTGGCGTTAAATATGTATTGTGGTGTTTGGGTGTTGGGTCAGAGTTTGAGCTTTTCTAATACATTGCAAGCTGAGGCCGCAGGTTAACGTGCAAGAGCAGCGGGTCAGCAATGTAACGTGGAACTGCGGTCTCAGCTTGCAGTTTGCTGAAAAGGTTCATCCAACCCACCGGTTTGAACACGAGCTCAATGTCTTGTGCACCGTTTGAGGATATGGGTTCATGAAGTACCAAGAGGTGGCTTCAGTGAGCATTGTACTTATTTCGAGCCACGATCAATCATTTAAATATGGCCGTAAAATAATCTGTTGGATCTGTTATTACACTTTCTCCTCGCCTCCGCAAAAAAAAAAAAACCCCCTCCCGAGTTGACCTCCCTTGTTAGTTGTGGGGGCCTGGGGTTTGTATATTAACCTCCTATGTCTCTGCTGTTAATCTGGAGTTTGAGTAGGAAAGGTAAACTCCTTGCCAGTTTCTCTTCAGACTGTGGCTGTATTGTCACTGGGTTAGAGGAACGCCAAATTTAAATTTTCAGTTTGGATTCTGGGACACCAGAACCAGTAAGCAGACTCTGCAAATTTTTTTGTGGGTGTTACCAGTATGCTGTTGGGATAAGGGAGCTGGATTTTGTAGTATGAACATTGGGAGCTGGCTCACAGAGGCCAGGCTCCTTGAATCCAAAGTAAAACGGCATTAGTATAAAACTTTATATAAAGTGTAGGATCTCTTATCTCATCCTATCAGTTGAAGGTCGGAATAGAACAATGTATCTGCTGGAGACTTGTAGCAATGTATAAATAGCATAAATTGTGGTCTTTATGCTGCAGCTAGGTACTGGGCTGGAATGGATTTGCAGCCAACATAGTGTGAAAGGGATACAGATTCCCCTTCCATCTACTTCCTACAATTCTGTTAACATAGCAAGAATGAGACTTTCTGCCTATATACTGAGATCCATGCTTACTCTAAAGGGACTTTATGGAACAGCATAACTTACCTTGTGAATGTGACACTTCCATTGAAACTACTGTCCATAACAGGTAAAATTGATCTCAGTCTTGAATATACTCAATGTCTGAGCATCCAGAGTGCTCTGGGGTAGAGAATTCCAAAGCTTCACAACCCTTTGAGGGAAGAAATTTTTCCCCATCTTGGTCCTAAGTGTCTGACCCCTTACCTTGAGGATATGGCCCCTAGTTTTAGACTCTCCAGCCAGGGGAAACAGCATCTACCCTGTCAAGCCTTCTCAGAATCTTATGTTTCAATGAGATCACCTCTCATTCTTCTATACTCTGGAGAATATAGGCCCATTTTACCCAATTTCTCCTGATAGGATAATTCTCTCATCCCAGGAATCAATCAAGTGAACCTTCGTTGCCCCCTCTAAGGCAAGTATATCCTTGCTTAGGAGATTAAAACTGCACACAGTACTCCAGGTTTGGTCTCACCAGAGCCCATATAATTGTAGCAAGATCTCCTTACTCTTATACTCCAACCCTTTCCAATAAAGACTAACATACCATTTGCCTTCCTAATTGCTTGCTGTACCTGCATGTTAACTTTCTGTGATTCGTGTACAAGGACACCCAAATCCCTCTGACTACTAACATTTCTTAGTCTCTCTCCTTTTACAAAATATTCTGCTTTTCCATTCTTCCTACCAAAATGGATAACTTCACATGTCACCTTCTCGCCCACTCACTTAACCTGTCTATATCTCTCTGCGTCCTCCTCACAGCTTACTTTCCCACCTAGCTTTGTATCATCAGCACTCGGTCTCCTCATCTAAGACATTGATATATATTGTAAACAGCTGAGGCACAAGCACTGATCCCTGCGGCACCCCACTAGTTATAACCTGCCTACCCGAAAATGACCCGTTTATTCCTTCTGTTTTCTGTCCATTAACCAATCCTCAATCCATGCTAATATATTACCCCCAATCCCATGAGCCCTGTTCTTGTGTAACAGCCTCTTGTGTGCACCTTATAGAATGCCTTTTGAAAATCCAAATATACTACATCTATTGGTTCCCCCTTATCTACACTGCTAGTTACACCCTCAAAAAACTCTAATAGATTTGTCAAACATGATTTCCCTTTCATAAAACTGTGTTGACTCTGCCTAATCATAGTATGACTTCGAAGTGCCCTGTTACTTAATAATAGACCGTGTCCTTAATAATAGACTCTAGTATTTTCCCTACTACTGATGTCAGGCTAACTGGCCTGTAGTTCCCTGTTTTCTCTCTTCCTCCTTACTTGAATAGCGGGGTTACATTTGCTACCTTCCAATCCACTGGGACCGTTCTAGAATCTAGGGAATTCTGGAACATCAAAACCAATGCATCCACTATCTCTGCAGCCACCTCTTTTAAAACCCTAGGATGTAGGCCATCAGGTCCTGGGGATTTGTCAGCTTTTAGTCCCATTAATTTCTCCAGTACTTTTTCTTCATTAATCTTTAAGTTTCTCACTCTCGTTAGACACTTGGTTCCCCACTATTTCCGGTATATTTTTTGTGTCATCTACTGTGAAGACAGATACAAAATATTTGTTTAACGTCTCTGCCATTTGCTTATTCCCCATTACAATTTCTCCTGTCTCAGCCTCTAAGGGACCCACGTTTACTTTCACTGATCTTATCCTTTTTACATACTTGTAGAAGATCTTACAATCTGTTATATTTCTTGCTAGTTTACTCTCCTATTCAATTTTCTCCCTCATTATCAATTTCTTAGTTATCCTTTGCTGATTTCAAAAACCCTCCCAATCCTCAGGCTTACTACTCTT
Source organism: Heptranchias perlo (assembly GCF_035084215.1). Taxonomy (NCBI): domain Eukaryota; kingdom Metazoa; phylum Chordata; class Chondrichthyes; order Hexanchiformes; family Hexanchidae; genus Heptranchias; species Heptranchias perlo. The sequence continues at coordinate 10,401,790 of NC_090340.1, forward strand.
TCTGGCAACATTGTAAGACTCTTTTAATCTAATACTATCCTTAACTTCTCAAGTTAGCCACAGTTGGATCACTTTTCCCATGGAGTTTTTATTCCTCAAGGGAATATTATTTGTTGAGAATTATGAATTATTTCTTTAAATGTTTGCAATTGCTTATCTATTGTCATATCTTTTAATCTAATTTCCCAATCTACCTTTGCCAACTCGCCCCTTATACCTACATAATTGGCTTTGTTTAAATTTAAGACCCTAGTTTCGGACTTAACTACATCACTGTCAAACTCAATATGATATTCATCATATTATGATCACTTCTTCAGAGGATCCTTTATTATAAGATTACTAACTAATCCTGTCTCATTGCACAACACTAGATCTAAAATAGTCTGTTCCCTAGTTGGTTCCTCGACATATTCTAGAAAACTGTCTCGGATGCGTTCCATGAACTCATCCTCCAAACTACTTTTGCCAATTTGCTTTGCCCAGTCTATATGAAGATTAAAGTCCCCCATGATTATTGCATTACCCTTGTTACATGCTCCTCTAACTTCCTGATTTATGCTCTGTCCAACAGTCTTACTACTGTTAGGGAGCCTGCAAACTGCTCCTGCCAGTGTTTTCTGCCCCTTTATTATTTCTTAGCTCCACCCAGACTGATTCTACATCCTGATTTTATCACTGCCTTTATCTCATTCTTTATTATCAGGGCCACCACAACCCCCCACTTTTCCATTTTGCCTATCTTCTAAAAATGAGTGCATTTTACAATTACCATGGATGGGGAAATTATGTTTAAATACTTGGATTTGTGAATCCCTACTGAGAACCACTAAGTAGACATGTCAGGTTTCTTTGCAGAGGCCTTTTTCAGGGACCTTTTGACACCCACTTACGTGAGGGTGTTTATTAGGAACTGTGTAGATCAGTGATTTTTGGCAGCTTGTTTGCTGATTCTGTAACTAATTGTTTTAATCAAGTTAGTTTGGTTTGGCAACTGGGTTTCTTTGGTATATGTTCAGCCGTTTGACCTTGTTACATATCTGTCCCCACTTCCTGATGGAGTCGGATATGTGATGTTCTACTGTGTCTCTTTTGCTTTGGCTCACTCTTTCGCTTGTGTGCATGCGTCCTGTCCTTTCCACCTTCTGTGCCACAAATGCTTACCCCTGATAAACAGGACTGATTATACCTGTTTCAAAGCTCCAGCACTTGGTCCTCCGTAGTTGACGATCTCCCTTCCAGGGGACAGTGCCTGATGATTCTGTCTGAGCTGAGGCACTTGGTGTGTGAGAGAATTTAAGGTTCAAAACTTGAATCTTGCTACTTGGTGATATGGAGTGGCAGTGTATTAACTGGTGAAGCCAGCTATTTAGGTCTCCCTGCCAAGCCTATCTTCCACCTCCCATTTACTGTTCTCGCCTGAAGACCTTGACGCATGCTCAGGGCTATGGCTCCACATTCATCATGTGTGAATTTGGGAACCGGCTTTACAAGCGGGCGTGTCCCTTCTCTAACCTGTTGTCCGCTTGTTGGTCCTTTCCAGCTGGAATGATTGAATAGGAAGCGGGAGTGCGAAGACTGGTATGTTTTTCTCTTCATATCCAGGGACTCAGGCTGATTGTTGCACCCTTATTGCACTGGCTGCGATCAGCCAGCTCAGCATGGCCACAGCTCTCCAAACTTCAAAGATTAACAGTTGGTGCTTTGAAATACAGGAAAAATCTAAAAGTTCATTCATTTTTGTGGTGATGGCTTATTTTCGAGCTTTCCTGTTTTAGTATAGTGTTTGAGATTTTTGGCTGGTGAAAATTGTTTACAAACGGAATTAAAGTTACATGCATTTTTTTAACTAAGTGCATTCAGTATTAATGGTCTATTATGGCTTGAAATTATATCCAGAGAACCCATTTTGCTCTCTGTTCATTGATTGCAAAAATATGCACCAGGTTATCAATGAGAGTTCGGGAACTGAGACTGCAAACTTTGAAAAGGGGCCGCAGTAGTCAAGTCTCCCAGTTGCCTTTTGGTGCTGTCTTGTTAAGTTTCAGTTGATTACATAATATCCATCATTTGTATAGCTGCTCAGTTCAATTTTTATTTCCTTCTCTCTGCAGCCATTCTATTAAGCGCTGGAAGTTGGACGTGACCTTTTATACTTGGTGATAACAAAACTAGTGCAGTCATGTTTTTGTATAACCTGACCCTTCAGAGAGCAACTGGCATATCACATGCCATTCATGGAAACTTCTCAGGTGAGGTTCTGCAATTAGGCTGCTGTCCTTTGGCTTTTACTGTTACTATGTTCAACTTATTCTATGAAACTAAAGTAGTTCAGTATCCCATACTTGTTTTTCCCCTCCCAATTTTCTTTCCTCTCCTGAAGGCACTGACCCATGTAGGGAAACTGTTCAGTGGATGCTGGCAGTCCCCGATACCTCACTCTTAGCCGAGGCAGCCAAATCCAATCCTGTGCTCCCTAATGGTCATTAGCACTGCTCCTCCGGTCCTGCACGCTCCACTGTTGTAATGTAGCAAATGTTCCAGCCAGTTTGCACACAGCAAGGTCCCACAAACAGCAATGAGATAATGACCAGATAATCTGTTTCAATGATGTTGGTTGAGGGATAAATATTGGCCAGGACACCGAGGACAACTGCCCTACTCTTCTTCGAAAAGTGCTGTGGCATCTTTTACATCCACCCGAAAGGTTTAACTTCTCATCCAAAACACGGCACCTCCGCCAGTGCAGTGCTCCCTCAGTACTGCATTGAAGTGTCAGCCTGGATTATGTGCTTAAGTCTCTGGAGTGGGACTTAAGCCCACAACCTTCTGACTCAGGTGAGAGTGTGACCACTGAGCCAAGGCCGACTCCTATTACTTCAACATGGTCCCATCTACCCTGTCTAAGATTAGTTTTCTGAAAATGTGAGCATTTTTTTGCAGTTACATATAATGGACATGTGCATGTGTTGAGCAGATTCAAACAGCGGGTGTTTGACGTACTGACGGTTTACGCATGCTGAGTAATTTGGGATAACTTCTTCAAACAGTTGGGACAGATCCTGTTAAGAATCTTGTTTAATATGTTTTTATTTTGTTAGAAAGTTAAGGAACGGCTCGGGGGAAATACTTTCTTTGTAAAGAACTCTTTTTTTAATCCCCACACGCACACACATGCCATTTAGTGAACATTTTCACTTTTCCAGTTTTTTTTTCCTATGGTATGAATTCGGGGCCACCACTCTTTGGAACTGATCTGATGAAGGAGATACACAGGCCAGTGCAGCTCAGAAGGGGAGGGGAGCTGAAACCACAATACTTTCTTTTTAAAAAAAAAAGTTTCACAATGTTTGAAATGTAAGATTATCACACAATACATAGTCACTAGAATCATAGAATCTTACAGCACAGAAGGAGGCCATTCAGCCCATTGTGCCTGTGCCGGCTTTTTGAAACAACTATCCAATTAGTCACACTCCCCTGTTCTTTCCCATAGCCCTGCAAATTTTTCCTTTTCAAGTATGCATCCAATTCTGAGATGAGGAGGAATTTCTTCGCTCGGGGTTGTGAATCTTTGGAATTCTCTATCCCAGAGGGCTGTGGATGCTGAGTCATTGAGTATATTCAAGGCTGAGATAGATAGAATTTTGGACTCTAGGGGAGTAAAGGAATGTGGGGATCAGCGGGAAAGTGGAGTTGAGGTTGACGATCAGCCATGATCGTGTTGAATGGTGGAGCAGCCTTGAGGGGCCGTATGCCTAATCCTGCTCCTATTTCTCATTACGTATTCCCCTTTGAAAGTTATTGAATTTGCTTCCAATAATCTTTCAGAGAGTGCATTCCAGATCAGCATTCCTTGCTGCCTAAAAAAAAATTCTCATCTCCCCCTTGGTTCTTTTGCCAATTATCCAAATCTGTGTCCTCTGGTTATCGATCCTCCTGCCAGTGGAAACCATTTCCCCCTATCTACTCTATCATATCCGGTCATAATTTTGAACACCCTATTAAATCTCCAGATAACCTTCTCTGGGCATTATCGCTTTGCTGTGCGCGAATTGGCTGCCGTGTTTCCTACACTTCAAAAGTATTTCATTGGCTGTAAAGTGCTATGGGATGTCCTGAGGTCATGAAAGGCGCTCTATAAATGCAAGTTCTTTCTTTCTGCTCTAAAGAGAACAACCACGGCTTCTCCAGTGTCTCCACATAACTCAAGTCCTCCATCCCTGGTACCATTCTGGTAAATCTCCTCTGTACCCCTTCAAGGCATTCACATCTTCCTATAGTGTGGTGCCCAGAATTGGACACAGTATTCCAACTGAAGCCTAATCAGTTATTTATAAAGGTTTAGCATGACTTCTTTGCTTTTGTACTCTAAACCACTAGTGGTTTATGCAAAATAAACTCAAGTTCCAGCATTGTTAATCGTGTGGCACTCTGCAGTCTTTGCCCCAGTGGATTATTTTGCAAAACCACCAGCCCTGGTGTAAATCCACTATAACTTTTAATGGCAACTTTATGGAATGGATGTGTTAACGTGATTTGGTCGACACTTGTGTGTTTATTGTAGGCACCAAAATGCAGGAGATTGTTGTTTCCAGGGGGAAGATCTTGGAGTTGCTCCGTCCAGATGCAAATACCGGGAAGGTGCATACGCTGCTTACAGTGGAGGCTTTTGGGATAATTCGTTCTCTAATGGCCTTCAGGTTAACTGGAGGTACCAAAGGTAGGAATCTGTATAAACTTGGGTTCACTTGTGCTGTGGAAGTGTTTGCTATTGCAACAAATTAAAATCCTCCACCTTCTTTCCTGCTTTCTGAGCAATCCTAGGGTGCAATCCCACAGGCATTTGCAGCCCTCCAGTGCCTTGTCCAATGGCTGTTCTTTATGTGCAAGCCCAGACTGTAAATGGCAGGAGGCTATTTGACCATGCAGGACATCACAGCCCAGCCTGATCCTGTCCTCGATGCCATACACATACTTTTTCTGGCACGGGTCTCTACATTATCAGGAGCAAGAACACTGGCTGAATTTCTTAATGTATGTTATTTCTGAACATTTTATTTCTAATCCTAATTGGTGGAGGCCAGATATAGTGTCTCAGGGGTGCTGTGATTGAGATCCGTTAACTCAGCACTGCCTGGGGAGTTGAATCAGGACCCTTCTGGTCTTGTATGGCTTATAGCTATTCTGGGCAGTGCCGTTACTCATCTGTGCCTAATGGATTAGTTCTGCATGCAAGAGCGTGTTGACCGATTGGTTGTGGAGAGCCACTATTCGGTTATCTCATTGAGTAATTGCAAATGCACAAAGCTACAAACAGAAGCAGCTGTCAACTTGAGACTGGATTTCTAATTGCTTTTGATTGATTTGCACAAAGATGCCTTGAGATGGGTCAGCCTTGGGAGCATCCATGAAAATGTTTGAAAACTTGATCAATGTTATTATCATTTAAAATTTAAGAGGGGGTGGGTGATGGAAATTGAGGTAAACAAATGTGGAGAAAAATCTCCCATTTAACTGGGCTGGGCATCAATCTGGATTAATTGCGTATTAACTTAATTTTCTAGCCAACATTTTTAGTTGTCTAATGTACTGAATAGAAAAATCCTTAATTTAAACATTTTGTAATTACAGCTGTTATAGCACAAAGTCTTACAGAAATATTCCACAAAAGGTGCACACATTACTGAGCCTCTTGTGTGGTGGCAAATATTAATACTTAAATTCACCCTTATTTAGGTTTTTTTAGTATTCTAATAGTCATCCTGAATATCTTGCTAATCCCAGCCTCTGGCTCCTGCATTCACTTTTGGAATGCTGCAGGATAATGTAGGAAAGCTGGCTAAAGTCGACACGCCGAGAGAACAGTTAACTGGAGAAGCAAAATTAAGTTGGACTTTGCATGTAGCGTTCAATTCGGAGTGTTGGACCCGAGTGTTTGTCGTGACTGTTCTGTTCTGAGGCAGGGTGGCTTGGGATGGGGGAGCTTAAAATCACACATCCATCACTGTGCGTACGCAAGGAAAGGCTCCCAATTGGTTTTTATTTTCGGGATGTGGGCATCACTGGCACGGCCGACATTTATTACCCATCCCTAGTTGCATTTGAGAAGGTGGTGATTAGGCTTCTGTACAAGTTGTGAGGCCATTTCAGAGGTCAGTTAAGAATAAACTATGTTGGTGTGAGACTGGAGTCACATATAGACCTGACGAAGGAGATAATCTCCGAAAGCTTGTGATTTTCAAATAAAATTGTTGGACTATAACCTGGTGTTGTAAGATTCTTTACATTTGTCAACCCCAGTCCATCAGCGGCATCTCCACATCATCACATATAGACCAGACCAAGTAATGGCGATGGGTTTCCTTCCCTAAAGGATATCAGTGAACCATTTGGGTTTTTTATGACTATCTGAAAGCTTCATGATCACTTTTACCGATAGCGGCTTTTTATGTCTAGATTTTTAAAGTAGTGGATTTTGAGCACTCGTTCTCTAGTCCAGGCCTCTGGATTGCTAGTCCCGTAACATAACCAGTACATTATTGGAAAATATTGGAAAATGTGAGGTTATGCACTTTGGCAGGAAAAATCAGAGAGCAAGTTATTATCTTAATGGCAAGAGGCTGGAAAGTACTGCAGTACAAAGGGATCTGGGGGTCCTAGTACAAGAAAATCAAAAAGTTAGTATGCAGGTGCAGCAGGTGATCAAGAAGGCCAACGGAATGTTGGCGTTTATTGCTAGGGGGATAGAATATAAAAACAGGGAGGTATTGCTGCAGTTATATAAGGTATTGGTGAGACCGCACCTGGAATACTGCATACAGTTTTGGTGTCCATACTTAAGAAAAGACATACTTGCTCTCGAGGCAGTACAAAGGTTCACTCGGTTAATCCCGGGGATGAGGGGGCGGACATATGAGGAGAGGTTGAGTAGATTGGGACTCTACTCATTGGAGTTCAGAAGAATGAGAGGCGATCTTATTGAAACATACAAGATTGTGAAGGGGCTTGATCGGGTGGATGCGGTAAGGATGTTCCCAAGGATGGGTGAAACTAGAACTAGGGGGCATAATCTTAGAATAAGGGGCTGCTCTTTCAAAACTGAGATGAGGAGAAACTTCTTCACTCAGAGGGTGGTAGGTCTGTGGAATTTGCTGCTCCAGGAAGCTGTGGAAGCTACATCATTGAATAAATTTAAAACAGAAATAGACAGTTTCCTAGAAGTAAAGGGAATTAGGGGTTACGGGGAGCGGGCAGGAAATTGGACATGAATTTAGATTTGAGGTTAGGATCAGATCAGCCATGATCTTATTGAATGGCGGAGCAGGCTCGAAGGGCCGATTGGCCTACTCCTCCTATTTCTTATGTTCTTATTACCACAGTATTTAATCAAGAATCAAATTTCTGTAAATAATTGTGCCATCCCTATAACTAGTTGTCTGCGTCAATCAATAATTTCAACTTATTTGATTAAAAACTTTGCAAGCAATTGTCAAAGACTTGATTTCTTTTTGTCCCCAGATTACATAGTAGTGGGTAGTGACTCTGGCAGGATCGTTATCCTGGAGTACCAGCCATCCAAGAATATTTTCGATAAAGTCCATCAAGAAACCTTTGGGAAGAGTGGATGCCGCCGTATTGTACCTGGGCAGTACCTGGCAGTTGACCCCAAAGGCCGTGCTGTCATGATAGGTGAGTGGTAGTGTTGTACGTGGGAACAGGAGCCGGCCATTCAGCCACTCGCGCCTGTTCTACCATTCATTTAGATCATGGCTGATCTGTATCTCAACTCCCATTTACCTGCCATTGTCCCAAATCCCTCATACCCTTGCCTAACTAAAATCTATTGATCTCGGTCTTGAAAAGGTCGTGAGTTAAATGGGAGCAGCAATCTGACTGATAGCGGGTATCACTTAGAAGCCTGGACTGGACCTCACCTAAAATTGTTCATGCACTTTCCAGTGGGAGGCAGTGATCAGGCGCAGGAATCCTGGATAATTTCTCCTGACCTCCCCTCCCCATCAAATTTTGGGGCAGTGAGGGCAACTGTATCGAATCATAGAAGTTACAACATGGAAACAGGCCCTTCGGCCCAACATGTCCATGTCGCCCAGTTTATACCACTAAGCTAGTCCCAATTTCCTGCACTTGGCCCATATCCCTCTATACCCATCTTACCCATGTAACTGTCCAAATGCTTTTTAAAAGACAAAATTGTACCCGCCTCTACTACTGCCTCTGGCAGCTCGTTCCAGACACTCACCACCCTTTGAGTGAAAAAATTGCCCCTCTGGACCCTTTTGTATCTCTCCCCTCTCACCTTAAATCTATGCCCCCTCGTTATAGACTCCCCTACCTTTGGGAAAAGATTTTGACTATCTACCTTATCTATGCCCCTCATTATTTTATAGACTTCTATAAGATCACCCCTTAACCTCCTACTCTCCAGGGAAAAAAGTCCCAGTCTGTCTAACCTCTCAATATAAGTCCAACCATCAAGTCCCGGTAGCATCCTAATAAATCTTTTCTGCACTCTTTCTAGTTTAATAATATCCTTTCTATAATAGGGTGATGTCCCTTGATGAGACCAACTAATAAGAAGTACTGGCTTAGTACTACTCTAGCTGTGTGTTTATCCACTGCGCCTTTTGGGGAGCTGTATATACATTTTTAAGGAGCAATCTGTTTAATGAATGTGCACTGTGGTTCCATGACTTAAATGATTGGTTTGTTACCCAGGTGCCATCGAGAAGCAGAAGCTGGTCTACATTCTGAACAGAGATGCTGCCGCTCGTCTCACCATCTCCTCACCGCTGGAAGCGCACAAAGCAAACACACTGGTGTATCACGTAGTCGGTGTGGATGTGGGCTTTGAAAATCCTATGTTTGCTTGTCTTGAGATGGACTATGAGGTATTTGTCTAGTTTTGGAGAATCTGTCATACTGGACTAGTGCAATAAATTCAAAAATTAATATTAAGCCCCTAGATTCATCTCGTGCCAAGTAATGAAACTGTTTGGAGTTCTCTTTTTCGGACTTGTTTCCTCCCCTTCCAATTTTCTCTCCTGTTCTGTCCTGAAGGCATTGACGCTCTATGGAAGAGTTCCATTAGCTGCCCTCAAAAAGCCATTCTTTGTTTGAACTTATGACAGTGAGTGTTGCATACGAACACACGATTTAAGAGCAGGAGTAGGCCATTCGGTCCCTCGAGCCTGCTCCGCCATTTGATAAGGTCATGGCTGATCTGATTGCAACCTCAACCTTACATGGTTCAATACTAAACTAGGTGGCACTTTACTTGGGGAGCTATTGCTTACAGTTTTTAACATAAACCTTGTGTAAATGGCAAATCTACAGCTCCAACGGTAGAATATTGATTGAGTCCAACCACCTACTTTCACCTCTAACATTGCCTGCCTCTGCCCATCTGCTGCCAAAGCCCTCATTCACACCTTTGCCCCCTCCAAATTTGATCGTTCAAGGCTTCCATTCCTGATTGCAATCGAGTGACCCCTGCTGTATCCTGTATATGGATGCCTGGTGAGGAAAAGATCAGGCTTGGGTGACCACTATTTACACTGCTGATTAAATGATGTGAATCATGTCTCTTCTCCGAAAGTATTTGGGGAAAGTTTTAATTCTCTGATTCAGCAGTCTGTGAGCCCTCCACTGATTATTTGTCACGCTAATTGATGAGCAGAAATTTCCTCCAGTTAACCATTGGGAAAACTGAAGCCTTTGTCTTCAGTCACCACCACAAACTATCTTCCCCAGCTACCAGCACTATCTCCCTCCCTGGCCACTGTCTGAGGCCAAGCCAGACTGTTTGCTTCCTTGCTGTCCTTTTTGATCCTGAGCTGAGTTCCAACCCCATAATCCTCTCCATCACCAAGACTACTAAATTCTGTCCAAGCCATTAATCGCCCCTCCTATTGCCTCCTTTGGCTCAGTGTCCATTTTTGTCTGATGCTTCTGTGAAGCGCCTTGGGGTGTTTTTGTACGTCAGACACGCTACATTAATACTAAAATAAAAACACAAAATGCTGGAAATACTTAGCAAGTTAGGCAGCATCTGTGGAGAGAGAAAGTTACGTGTCAGGACATGGAGTTCTGACAAAAGCTTATTGACCTGAAACGTTAACTCTGTTACTTTCTCCACAGATGCTTCTTGACTTGCTGAGTATTTCCAGCATCTATAGTATTTTGCTTTTGCTGTATTGATACTAGTTCTTTAGGTTATGTGTTTGTGGTGAGTGTATTGTTATGCATTTTGTTGCTTTGCTGCATCAGAGAATGTACAGCAGTGGAACGCTCCCATCTTGGTGGAGTGAGGAGAGAATCAGCGAGAGCAATCCTGGCCTGTATTATCTGTTGTTTGCATTAATAATGACAAAAAGAGCGCAGCTTTGTATCGTGTTTAGATAAGATTTTATAGCCTTGAAGTCGCTCCCACAGATCCATTTTTTAGATATACAGCAGAGCTGAAGGAAGGGGCAGTTTTCTAGGACGCTGGCCAGTGTGTGCTCATGGAGTTAATATTAGTGCAAGAAGATTAACAGTTCTGATTGCAAGGGGAAAAAAAATTGTTTGATTAACCATTGCAATGTGAGTTTAAATCCATGTGTGATTTACTTGTATTTCTCAAGACAACTTCCACCCCTACCCCACCTCTGAAATAGCGCTGTAAAATTAATAGGAATGGAGTGCCCTCTCTGGTCCTGCTCTCATTGTGCAATCATCTTAACTGTTCAGTAATAAGTCTCTCAAATTGGCTTTGCTGCTTGTGCTTATCTCACTGTAGTGCCAACACTGAACACACTGGCCAGTGGCACGGAATGCTTTGCACGAAAATTGGTGTAACAAAAAACCAGCACAGGTTTGATCAGCGGAATAGTAAGCTGCTGTGGTTTAATGGTAGCCAGTTGTATTGGGAACTCCCCACATGGTCTAGTTGGTAAAGACATTGCCTAGCATATCACAGGGCTGTACAGACTGGGAAGGCCCTGGGTTTGATTTCCCCATCTGTGCCAGGATTCCCATTCCTGACTGCTTTCTATTAACGAGCAATGGATGGTGCATGTGTGTGAGCGTAATGGAGTTCGTGTGCATTGCCCTTTGCGATAGAATAGCCTGCCAATGTGTAGGTTCAGAGATCTTGAGCGAAGTACCAGAGGGCATTAGGTGCCTGTCAAATTATGTCTCAGCATGAATTTCTGCCTCCAGAGAGGGGAATAAAATGGGAAAATTTTTTAAAAGAAGTACATCTTATCTCAGTGGCTGTGTTCCATATGGATTTTCAAAATTCAGCAGATTAATGCCGAGTAATGCAAAATCATTCATTGTATCTTCAGTGATAAAATTCTGGGAAGTAAAAGTGAAGCACGAGTGAGTTAAACAAATCATTCGAGCTTGTATTTCCTGCCTTGAACACTTTCTCTTTCTGAATTTGTAGGAGGCAGACAGCGACCCTACAGGTGAGGCTGCTGCTAACACTCAACAGACATTGACGTTTTACGAATTGGACTTGGGCCTGAACCACGTGGTAAGAAAGTACAGTGAACCTCTGGAGGAACATGGCAACTTCCTGATTACAGGTATGCCGAGATTGCACACGGTGAACAGATTGGACTGTACGGCTGAATCCCATTTGGTGAGCCGTAACAAACTGCTGTTTTGATGGCCATATGTTGTCATTTGTGTTCATTCACACCAGTTTCCATTGGCACAATGAAATTAGTTAGTGGTGGAAGACTGGCTGGGGCTGACCTTTCACCTCTGGGCCTTGGATTCAAATTCATCCCAGACTGGTGGATGAAAGTCGTCTTTATTGGCTCTAAAGGTTCTCTGTGAAATGAGATTGAGCAAGTTCAACTCTTTCTATTTGCCCTGGCAATAAGAAAAACTATTCTAACTTGGCATTAATTTGGTAATTTTGCCAAGGCCGCATGTTGTGGGAAATGAAGAATGTCAGTGGTACAGTATGGAATGCCAGTCTGAGTGTGGGGTTGATGAATTTTCTTGGGCAGAGTTGGGGAGCTTTACTATGCATCTAAACCCACACTATACCTAACTGGAGCCTACTTGATAGCACTATATCCCTGAAATGGGACAGAGTTCCACTGTCCAGCACTAGTATCCTCAACCTGAATTGGGAGTCCGATACCCAAATAGACCAGGAAACTATAGCAAAAAAAATTGAGTGCTTTAAGTCCATGACGCACATTGCCTGTCCGAAAGTAGGCAATACAGTTCACTCACTGGAAAAGATCAGTGACTCTAACACTTTTTTTCTCCTTTTTTGTGCCTCACTGTGCTTGGTACACCCCTAACAGGACTCCAACCAAGATGAGTAACAAAACGGTGTGACGAATGGGCATAATATTTTGTATACCGCCCTTTGCTTTGAAACTCCCTGACTTCTGTAATTCTAAGGCGTCAGCAAAGGAGCTTCATTTAAGCAGTGGCGCGCATGATATTCACCCACGAGGGGGTCTATCTCTGAGCGGGTTCCTGACTTCATTTATTTCACCAACACTGTGGTCTGAGAGAAAAGAAGCGTACAATGCTTAGAGGGACCTGGTTGAGGGAGGAGGGAGGGAAGTCCTGATGAGCTTGGTCAGGGAAGTGAGAGAGAGAGAGAGAAGCCCTCTTGTGATAGGAGAGGGATAGAGAGCATCTCTAGTTCTGCTAAGAGTGGAAGGGACACTGGCTATCGGGGCTTATAAAAAGGCTGGTTCTCAGCCTCACTGAGCAACATCATGGGGCATTCACATATCAAGTTAGAAGTTACTGAATTCAGAAATTGTCAGGGAGCTGAGTTAATGGGCTGACTCTTCCAGACAATCTCCTTCACTGGATGTTAGTTCAGCTGTTTCGTGTTCCTGGGCTCGGCAGCTCCTCACAGCCAGATCTCCGGATGTTATCAGCACTCACTGGTTAATTCTAAGTGAACAGCAACATGGTACAGGTCAAAGTTATGTTGAGCTTCACAATTTAAAAATAGAAAATGTTGGAAAAACATAGCAGGCCCGTCAGCATAAGGGGAAAAATAGGACAATGTTTTAGGCAGGGAGACTTCAAGCTCTGACACACGGTCTCTACGCAAAACATAAACCTGTCCTTTCAGATACTGACGGGGCTGCTGTGTTTCCAGGAGTTTCTGCTTTCATTTCTTTTCCTCTTAAATTTCCTTTTTTATTTCAATGAGAATGCTGTATTGAGACTATAACTTTAGAAGTCCCCGTTACTCGGTGCTTATTTTGAAGCTTTAAAATGTATTAACCACTCATTTTGTAACATTTAAGTTGAAATCTTTCTCTACTCCAGTTCCAGGAGGCTCTGATGGACCCAGTGGTGTGCTAATCTGCTCTGAAAACTATATCACATATAAAAACTTTGGGGACCAGCCTGATATCCGATGCCCCATCCCCAGGAGGAGGGTAAGAAGTTTGTTAACTTAATCCATAACTTAATGCTTGCACTATATGGATGGGCACAAATATATCGTTCACTGTTACAGCACAAAAAAGGTATTTCAACTTGTAATCAACTATAATTTGAATACTGAAAACTTGTTGAGGGTATTATAGAAAAAGTTTGCATTTATATAGCGCTTTTCATATCCTCAGGGTATCCCAAAGCGCTTCACCAATTAATTACTTTTAAACTGTTGTCACTCTTGTTCTTGTAGCAAAAAACAGCAGCTCATTTGTGCACAGCAAAGTCCCACAAACAGTAAATGAGGTTAATGAACCAATGATACATTTCTTTTGGTGACCATGGACAAAGGTGGACCGTTGACCAGAACAGCAAAAGAACTCCCTGCTCTTTGAATAGTGCCATGGGATCTTGAAGGGGCAAATGTTTAATGTCTCATCTAAAAGTTGGCACGTTTACAGTGATGAAACATCAGCTTAAATTATGTGGTCCTGGGGTGGGGCTAGAATCCAGAACCTTCTGTCTCAGAGCTACCTCTGAGCAAAACTGACAACTGTAATCAATATTACAGACTGTTGCAGGGTGGTTGTAGTTTGTTGAAAATATTTCTGTTTGGTTATGTTGTGTTTGGTCAGCCGTGCCCCTATGTAGAGTGAGGGAGGGGCTAAATACATGTATATATTTTGGTTTCTAAGTATTTTCGGCCCCTTCCTCAATGTCCGTCCATACAGACCGTGAAGTTCCCAGGTTCAATTCCCAGTCTGTGCTGAGTTTGTTACCTATACTGGAACTGCTTCATTTAGCTTCCAATTCCCTGAGATAGGGAGGGGTAAAATTAGCTGGGTTTTCCGCATCTGGTAAGCGTCCAGTGACCCCTGCTGGAAGTGCACGTGTGGGGACAGAGTTTGGGTTTGGCTGTGGTGGCCCACTGTGGAGTAATATTAACACTGTCTGCTCATAGCTGAAAAATAGCCACTTGGGTGAGGTACTGGAAGATTGTTCTTAACTGTAGAACTGCAGTCAAGCATAGAGATAGGGAGAAAATCTGGTGGGACAGGCAAATGAGACAAAATCAAATTGTTTCATTGATGAAGGTTAAGCTAATGAAATCCCAGCTGACTGAATTTTAGAAATATACAACACGTGGCACTTCAAATATGACTGCTGCTTTCCCTTCCAGAATGACCTGGATGATCCCGAGCGAGGAATGATCTTTGTCTGCTCAGCCACTCACAAGACAAAGTCCATGTTCTTCTTCCTGGCACAGACAGAACAGGGAGACATCTTCAAAATCACACTGGAAACCGACGAGGATATGGTAAGCAGACCTTTAGATTATAGACTCCAGTTCTGTGACTTGGGGACTAAAAATAAAATTCTTGTGGACATATCCAACTCGGCAAACCTTTTTGTGTTTTGGATTTCTGTAGTGTTAGCTTGCACTTTAATATAGTCTGTAACTGATCTGCCTCTATTCATTTAAAAATAATGAATAATTACTTAATCCTGAGCTTTGGTGTGTATTGACCTTTTTTTATAATGGCGGTGTGCTAAGATCTGTAGCCAGGACTGGAATGTACACTGATCCCTGTTCACTGTAATGACAGCTAATCAAAGATGGGCCTATTAAATCAGTCACTCAAGCTAGCAGTTCTTAGTTAGAAAACCCAACACAGTGGCTCTTATAAGGCAGCTGTTTGCTGCAAATCTGATCATCTTTTGGAAAGAAGCACTTGAGATGATTTCTCATTCTTTGCGAAATACAAGGATGAGTAAACTTTTGACAATGCATTTCATTTTTCCCCATGCCCCCAAAAGAATGATGTATGTTTTTAATTTTACTGTTTTTCTGATTTACTGCTGAACCCTTTTTCCGCTCAACAAGTAACTCTGTAAAGCCCAATTGCGTGTAAGACTTGAATGCTGCTTGCGTGCCTGGGGATGCTCTTTTAATACCTCGTGCTCTCCTGGGCAGGACGCGATAAAAATCTAGTGGTGGTTCCTTCTTTCAGCTTTGGGTTCTATCTCTCTTCTGATGGAATTTATGCCCCATTCTCTCTGTTCTTTGTATATTTACAGGTGACAGAGATCAGGCTGAAGTACTTTGACACAGTTCCTGTGTCTACTGCCATGTGTGTGCTGAAGACTGGGTTCCTCTTTGTTGCCTCAGAATTTGGCAATCAGTGAGTATTGGAGTGTTTTACTGTTAATCACGCAGATGTTGTCACAATTGAATAGCTCACTTATTTATATTTTCTGTATTTCTTCCTCTATTCTTCGGCCAAGATGATGAGTAATGAGTTGTTCCAAGTCATCTGATGGTGCTGTTCTGTAAATGGCCACTGAAAGATGGTCCTAAGTGGCCCGGTGTGGCTAAATGTTTTTTTGAATTGCACTGAGAGCGTCAGTCAGTGGCATAACTCGGGTGTATAAATCTTTTTGGGCCACATAGATGCATACTATGGAGCTGAGCAAAGTTTCAATCCAGCTTCAGGTTAACTTGCATATCTCCCAACTTGCTAAACCTAACATGATGGTGTTTTGATTGAGGAGTTATCTATCAACAGCACTAAGAACAGCTCTTTCCGAATCTTCAGGCATATAGACGAACCAGCAAGCAAGAAACATAGATGGAAATTAGAACTAAGTTGTCTGAGCTTTTACAATGAAATTGCTGGGCCTTGGGGCAGCACGTGGCCCATGGGACTCAGTTTGGGTGCTCGTGGTAAAAGAATCCTCTGTGTGGCAAATCAGCAGTGTAATCCTGGCATAGCTTGGTAGAGCACCAGTATTTTTATAGTTCATTTTAACCCCCTCCCATTTCACTCTTTTGCTGTTCAGTCCCTCGGGCCTGTTCCGCCATTCAGATCGATCGTGGCTGATCTGTACCTCAACTCTATTGCCTGTTGTTGCTCCATATTCCTTGATGCACAACAAAAATCTTATCAATCTCAAGCCTTGAAAATTTTAATTGAAGCAGCGTCTATAGCCTTTGGTATACTTTTATGAAGGGATCTTTATCCCCTTTCTAGGGATTGTGCTTCTTTGATCAGAAGTCACAGTACTGGTAGTTTTTCCTCTCGCCATCTTAGTATTTAAAAGGTTTAAAATGTATTGCACTTTTTTTTATCTCTGATGAAAGATCTTTTGATTTCTAGCTTGATACCAGTTTCTCTTCATGCCTCAGGGAGGGGGGAGCTGACAGCTAGCACTGGTCAAGAGACTGTCACGGGCTGATCAAGTGACATTGACAGCAGTTGAGGTGTCTGCAACTTGCTGGTTGTTGTTTTTTTGAGGAGTCAAATTTTGTTAGTCCTCAAACCGGTTCTTACAGGAATGTGTATAGGACATCTGTGGTTCCTGTAGTGAAATATCAATGGCTTGATCCCAACCTGAAAAATTGTGGGCCTACAGACATAAAGGCAGTGCAAGCAAGGGCTCCTGGTGTGATTTTTATTTTTTGAATAAATAAATGTTCTGGAAGCTTTAGCTGTGCAGATCAGTAAGTGCCACCTTTCCTGTTCCAGTTACCTTTATCAGATTGCACATCTGGGAGATGATGACGATGAGCCAGAGTTCTCCTCAGCCATGCCCTTAGAGGAAGGAGATACTTTTTTCTTTCAGCCGCGACCTCTCAAGAACCTGGTACTAGTGGACGAGCTGGACAGTCTTTCACCAATTTTGACTTGCCAGGTATATAAAATCCATCACTTTGCAGGCGCTCTTAAATGGAGCTGGGCATTGATTTATTTGTTTTACTGACTCAGATCGCCTGGACTGTAGAATTTACAGGTTTTGGTTGTGTGCTTTATGTTGTACAATTAATGACCACTGATTATACTGCTGACTAAATGATGTGAATCATGTCTCTTCTCCAAAAAGTATTTGAGGAAAGTTTTAGTTCTCTGATTCAGCACTCCATGAGTTGTCATGACAGTTATGTTTGCCACCAATGTTTAGCTATTGCTTATATTTTTATTTGCAGATTGCTGACCTGGCCAATGAAGACACACCTCAGTTATATGTCGCTTGTGGCAGAGGGCCACGGTCATCATTGAGAGTCTTGAGACATGGTCTTGAGGTATGAGATGTGGAATTATTTTGGATTGTATGAAGTCATGTCACGGGGAGGGCAGTGGCTATGTCTTTAGTTAGCCACTGTGAGGTTCCCTGATGCCTAAGTTGATCGAGGCATTCTTAATTGAATCGTACAGACTAGAAGGTCCCAGGTTCCATCTCCGATTGCTGCTTTAGTTAGCTGATCTCAGTTGGGAAGCTACAATGGGCCTTAGTGTGCCTAGGCTTGAGGGGCGACGTTAGAGGTTAATCACTCACGGCATCCACTCCTGATCGCAATCCAGTGATTCCTGCTGTGCCCTGTGTTTGGATGTCTGGTGAGGAAAGGATTGCCACTGTTTATACTGCTGATTAAATGATGTGAATCATGTCTCTTCTCCGAAAAGTATTTGGGGAAAGTTTTAATTCTCTGATTCAGCACTCCATGAGCCCTTCACTGTCTATGATTTGTCACGCTGCTTGTATTGGATGAGCAGAAATCCAATTAAATATTAGGAAGACCGAAGCCATTGTCTTCGCCACAAACTCTGTTCCCTAGCCACTGATTCCATCCCTCTCCCTGGTGGTTTGAACCTCCTTGTACTGATGCAAGTTGTTTGAACCCTCCTTTAAAATGGGTAATTATTTTAGAAAATTATGTGGAGGACACATGCTCAGTTTTCCCCTCCCCATACTCTTTGACAGGTATCGGAAATGGCTGTCTCGGAGCTGCCCGGTAACCCTAATGCCGTATGGACTGTAAGAAGACATGTGGAAGGTATGGCCTGAATAATGTTTGGAGCAGAAACATGTTTTGGCTAGGGTACGGTAATGTTCACCTAACTGTCCAACAAATATTGTGTAGCGCTGGCAAGTGGTGGAATTCATGTAATTTCTCCAAAAATAATATTTTTTGAGGAAAGCAATAATTCTGATCCAGCAAGTTTCCAACGTTGCATTGTTGCATATAATTTTGTCACCTGCACTTTGTTTAACCCCTTGGGGTACAGCCCTGGGATTCTTGACCTTTTATGAAGCTGCAGGTTTAGTTTTAACTTCTAATGTTTTTTTTCTTAAAGTGGAATTCAACCTCAATAGAATGTACATAGAACTTAACTGAACACAGAAAACAGCTGGAAAGAGGAAAAAAAGGGTTAACTTTTTGGGTGGGCCCATTGTCATATGAATGATCCTCTCTCAACATGTTCATTTAAAAAAAAATCTTTCCAGACTTGTATTTGCAGCATTTTATCAGCTTTCCTGTATTTGCCATTTTTTTTAAACCTTAAAATGCACATTTTGCTATAGCTTTGTAGTAGTTCTGAAATTTAGTAATGACTTTGAAGAGTTAAACACTTCTATAGATTTGAACTATGTTGCAGTTTAAATGCCCAAACCATATATTCTCATGTGCATTTGCGTTTTTGAAAGTAAAGAATGGGATAGCCCTGTGCATTTAGAATGACTGAAGTCGCATTGATCTGACTCTGAAACACACTTTATTCAAAGCTGTGGGTATTTTTTGTATGAAAACCTCACACTTCATAATAAAAGAGCAAATGCAGTTCTTTTTTTCATGATATGCATTGTGGTTCACTTTCGAAGTTTCACATTGATGGTCCCAATTTCAGTGTTTCTTTTTATCTATTTTTCTCCTCCCTTTCGTGTCGGTGTTGACTCATGCTGGTTCAGTTCCACAGGAGTTGGCAATCCTCTGCTATCTTGCCCAAGTGGCCATTCTTCATGTGCGAGCCCATGATATGTATCAGCAGTCTATGCGACTGGGAGGTATTGCCGCTGAACATGATCCTGTCTTCATCCTATATCCATGCACTTGCATTTCCAGCTGCTGCCACTGGATGGCGATGAGTGGGCCCTTGGATGAATTTCCCACTCTAGGCCAATGTATTCAATCTGTTATGTTCTCTACAGCTACCTAGGCTGACATTAGTAAACTGTGCATAAATCTCGGGTTAATGTGGGGAAGCATGCTATGATTTCTGTCATTGTGTTTCTTGTGTCTTGTGAATGATGTACAGAAGTGAAAACTGCAATAATGATCTCTCAGGCTGGGCACATGCTGTAAATGATACAACCCAGTGGAAGTTGAAAGTGGGCCTTGATTACATTTTAGAAATAGAAGGCACAATAATCACCCTGTGTAAAACCATAACCCAGGAATATCGGGAGAACATGGGAAAAGAAGAATTTTTTGCCTGAATGCAAAAAAAAATTCTGGGGTTTGGCTGGGAGTGTGTTAAATTTGGAATTCCTGCAACAGTTTTAATGATGATAGATGCCGCAGGGTGACTGTTGATGAATATATTCCGTCTCAAATTTCTGTACATTTACACCCATTAAGTGACTGAATTTGGAGATTACGGTGTAATCTTGCACTGCCATTACTACAGTCTCCATTGCATCACAGCAATGTTACATGTACTAGATTGGGCAGCAGGGTTCCTTTAATTGCAGGATCACAGCTGCTCTATTCATACTGGCTTTGCCTGACTGGAATGCTTGCCTGCACTGGCTCGATGGGTGAGACAGTACAGTCTCTGCCTAGCCCAAGTGATCTTTTTGTTATCGCAGTTTGTACCCTAGTTGTCCTCTTCTGAGTCTGAAAGAGCAGTACTAACCTTGGCTGGTATGTGGTGGCTCGATCTCTACCAATACCAAGCCTCTGTTTCTCTCCCACAGGTGGCCGGGGAAGGTGCTACTCACTCTAGGTGCGTACCTGCTGGTAGGGCCTCCTGGATACTGGTTTAGGACAGACGTTGTAAAGAACGGTCCTAACCAGTGGTTACATGAAGCAAAGTGCTGCCGATACAGATATTCTACACTAAATGATGTTGGCTGGAAAATTGTGACACTCCCCCCTCCCACCCCAACAATAGAATCATTACAAGAGTCAGCAATGAACAATGTCAGTGTTGTCATTAGGCTTATGTAGTTCATTGATATCAATGCAGAAAAAAATGCACTTAAGCCGGTGATGCTGTGCAATACGTTTCTTGAGTCCTTATCACCTCAAATTGCAGCTTCTCCTTGGAGCCTCCAGAACTTTACCCTAATACGCAACTCAGAATTCCTCTCCAGATGTGATTCAAGCTTGGATGGACTGAATTTATTATTGTATAACACAGTTCAAATTGACATGGAAATTCCTTTTGGCAGTGCTTACACCTGAAATCCTAGTGACAACACTGAATTTGAAGGTGGGGGAGTTAAGGGGGTGCTTAATGCTTTAACATTTGTATATACTAAGGAATATTTGTTGTGCTTTGGCATGGGGAGTTTGACTCGTTCTGTATTTCAGAACTTGGGGGTTTATTGGGGCATTTTGTTAAGCAGTGATACAGTAGTTAACATTTCTTATGTCAAGGGTTTTGGTTTGTGCAGCAAAGTAGGGGTTAATTATGAGACTCATTTTGTTTTATACTGGTCATAGTTGAAATGTAAAATGCAGGGTTTGCAGATTTGGTCAGTAAAGAACAAGGAACTCTCAAATCAGTGAGAATTAACCTAATGCAGGATCATTGTAAGACTGCCCAAATCATTAAGGTTTAACCTAATGCAGGATCAGTATAGGAAACCCCAAATCGATCTAGTTTGGCATAATGCAGAATCAGTATATCCTTACCAAATGACTTGACTTTAACACAGTGCCTCTTGTATGAGCGGACTTCAAAAAAAAACTTAATTTGATCTTGCCGATACCCAAATAAGGTTTGTTACAAACCGGTAGTTTAGCAATGTACTTAACAGTTGTTCTAGGATGTAACCTTCCTGTCCCCAAATAACTTAACAGCTGTGAGTTCTCCATAAAAATGCCTCCGGGTCCCAAATTGGAACCATTGCACTAGCGTTTTTGTCTTAACAGCTAAGATTTTCCGGTCTCTAGTCACAGTTGCCAACAGGTTTTAATTTAAAATTGTTCTTGTTAGTTTTGTCCCACTTCTTTGGCTTGTAGCTAATGTTCCCACATTTAAGGACTTGTTCTGAGTTGTATTCTGTTTTGGAAATGGATCATTATGGCTGACCCCTGGTGGCACTAAGGGCTGTTTCACTTTACAAATATCAATCAGTCTTTCTTTAGCTTACAGCCCTTTTGATGAATGAATTCTAAAGAAATGGTTTATTGGAAGTATTTCTTCTCCCTCTCCTCTAACCCTGAGTACCAAAATAGGGCTGAGAGTACTGATAGGGACAGTTTATAACTCAATTCAAAAAGTGTGACTCTCCTAAGTAGTTTTAGTCTAGAGCTAATATCTCGAGCTGGGGTGGGAGTATGAATTTGCACAATAAAAATGAAACCCACATTATAATACAATAATGAATTGCAGTATAAAATGACCGTAATTCAATGCAAGGTAAATGCATTTAAAAATAAAACTTCTAACTTGTGATTGAATTTGCCAATAAGACACCTTTTAAGTGTTGGATGTTAACCTGCAAGTGTATTTTGCACCTTTTTTTGTGTGTGTTTAGATGAGTATGATGCATACATCATTGTGTCTTTCGTGAACGCCACGCTGGTACTGTCTATTGGTGAGACTGTAGAAGAAGTGACAGACTCCGGATTTCTGGGTACCACCCCCACCCTCTCCTGCTCCTTGCTTGGTGAGGATGCACTGGTCCAGGTAGGGGTATAGAGTTTGAGTGACTCAGTCCAATGAAGTACTGTGTTCAACTATATTTGAGCATGCCCTGCTGGTTTTATTTC
This sequence comes from Heptranchias perlo, assembly GCF_035084215.1. Classification (NCBI taxonomy): domain Eukaryota; kingdom Metazoa; phylum Chordata; class Chondrichthyes; order Hexanchiformes; family Hexanchidae; genus Heptranchias; species Heptranchias perlo. The sequence continues at coordinate 10,424,009 of NC_090340.1, forward strand.
TATAAAGGACAGTCCAGATAATGCACAGCATGGTTTCTTGAAAGAATTCCTTTATTGCCGTGAAAAGTAAAATGGAATGTTTTCACCAGTTTACTGTAAAACTTGTATACAAGATCCACCTTCGTATCTCATTTGTAACTGTAGTTGTGTGACCTGTACACTACCACAGCTTTAGATTATAACCTTATTTAGTTGTGACCATAAAATAGCAGAACCTCTAACCTGATGCAATATTCTAAGTTTTACATATTTGTCTTCCTTTATTTCACAGTCCAGTCACCTGAAGAATATAGTGTATAACTTATAGAATTTGGGGTTATGTGGACTCTTTTTTATTTTTGATGTGCTTTGTGTGAAAATGACATCAGGAGGTGTATTTGTCATGTTTAATGTAGGAAAAATCTCAAGCCAGTAAGCTTCCTGTGAGAGATGCTTTACTGGTCACCTCAAATTGCTCCTTTGCTTTCCACCAGCAGTGACCGTCCTCAAAATACTCGAGTGGCAAGACAGAATCTGTAATTGTAATTGTACAGCTGTTTTTTTAAATACTAGTCCCAAGTACAAAAATGCTATGCTCTCAGTACTGTATGTACTGAAATCCTAGTGAAAGTGCTAAAAAGTGTACACTGTGGCGGAGTGATAATTGCACAGTCTTGTCGTTAATACTTCACTGAAATGTGCCATGTTCCTCGTATTAATTGGAACACTCCTGCAATGGCATGCCAGAACATGGTTGGATTTTTTAAATTAAAATAATTCTGAAGAAATGCATCTTTCATAAAGAAAAGGTACATTTTAAATGTGAAGTGGATTTCTTTCCAACACGATTTAAAGTTCAGAAGGGCATTCAGACGAGCGATCGTTTTTAATGGTTACAATTGCAGTAATGGCTTTTTAAAAATAATCTTCCCTTTCCCCACCATTGTCTTCTCATGTCACCTATGGTTCTTTTGCCAATTACCTTAAATCGGTGTCTTTTGGTTACTGACCCGTCAGCCATTGGAAACAGAGTAAATAAGGAGAAACTATCAAAAACCCTTCATGATTTTGAACACTTATCAAATCTCCCCTTAACCTTCTCTGTCCTAAGGCGAACAACCCCAGACTCTGCTCATTTCTACTCTCCATATTATAAAAAGGATATAGAGGCACTGGAGAAGGTGCAAAAAAGATTTGCTAGGGTGATACTAGAACTGAGAGGTTCTACCAGAAAAGAGAAGACTGAGGGGTGATCTGATAGAGGTCTTTAAGATGATGAAAGGGTTGACGTAGAGATGATGTTTCCACTTGTGGGGAGACCAGAACTAGAGGCCATAAATATAAGATAGTCACTAATAAATCCATTGGGAATTCGGGAGAAACTTCTTTACCCAGAGAGTGGTTGGAATGTGGAACTCGCTGCTACATGGAGTAGTTGAGGTGAATAGCATAGATGCATTTAAGGTGAAGCTAGATGAACACGTGAGGGAGAAAGGAATAGAAAAATATGCTGAAATGGTTTGATGAAGTAGGGAGGAGGCTCGTGTGGAGCATAAACACGGGCATGGGGCTTTTGGGCCAAATGGCCTGTTTCCATGCTGTACATTCGATGTAAGTCTCTCCACGTAACTGAAGTCTTCCATCCCTGATACTATGCTAGTAAATCTCATCTGTACCCTCTCTAGGGCCTTGACCTCCTTCCCAAAGTCCGGTACCCAGAATTGGACACAATACTCCAGCTGAGGCCTAACCAGTGTTTTATAAATGCATTCCTTGCTTTTGTGTACTCTGCCTCTATTTATAGAGCCAAGCATCCCATATGCCTTTTTAACTACCATCGCAACTTGTCCTGCTACCTTCAAAGACTTGTATAATTACACACTTTAGGTGTCTCTGTTCCTGCACCCCATTTAAAATTGTGCCATGTAATTTATATTGCCTCTCATTCTTCCTACCAAAATGAATCATTTCACACTTCTCTGCGTTAAATTTAATTTGTATGTGTCTGCCCATTTCACCAGTCTCTGTCCTTCTGAAGACTGTTGCTATCCTCCTCACTGTTCACTACATTGAGTTTTGTGCCATCTGCATACTTTCAAGTTATGCCCTGTGTACCCAAGTCCAGATAATTTATTATGTAATATCTATAATATTTATATATGTATGTCCCACACGGACACTTCCCTCCAGTCTGAAAAATAACAGTTCACCTACTACTCTCTGCATTCTGTTCCTTAGCCAATTTTGAATTCATGCAGCCGATGTCCCTTTAATCCCATGGGCTTCAATTTTGCTAAGAAGTCTATTATGTGGTACTTTATCAAACGGCTTTCGAAAGTCCAAATACACATTAACCCTTTCCGTTACTTCATCAAAGAAGGAATGTGAGAATTAAAAAAATTGTATTCTTTAATGATGCGATTTGGTGCAATGTAATGCTGATTTTATTTAAATGGGAATTTTGCATTGCATTTAAGAATCAATTTAAGCTGGGTAGCAATACATGCGTCGTACTGTAGCACAAGAAAAGTCCAGCTCCTTCTTTGATTTTAGGTGTACCCCGATGGGATCCGTCACATCCGTGCCGATAAGAGAGTTAATGAGTGGAAGACCCCCGGTAAAAAGACGATTGTGAAATGCGCAGTGAACCAGCGGCAGGTGGTGATCGCTCTGACAGGCGGAGAACTGGTCTACTTTGAGATGGACCCGGTGAGTAAAGCATTACACAGCAATGCATCAGATAACAAGTCCCTGCTTTCAATGTAAAATAGGAGTATCTGGATGAGTGTAGCCTTTTATTTAAATGTCTCCTTCCAAGTCTGTGGCCTGCTCCTAGGCTGGCATCAGTACTTCCTACAGCTGACCACCAGGAGCTGTCAGACTGCCCAGCTGTAGTTGTGTTCATCTCTACATTCTAACCAAAAAGATTTGAATGATGTCCAGCAGATTAAAACTCTCTTTTTGAAAATTATTCTCACTTACAATATGGCTAGTGGGAGCCAGGTGGAAGAAGAAACCAGATCAGTGAAAGGTTTCAAAGTTTTTATTAAGGTGTGGAAAGCATGGATTAGGATATATTAAGCAGTAAAACAAGTTTTAAAAGGTGCGGGGGTGGGGCGCAAGAGAATGGAGGGAAAGGATGGTGTGAGCAGAATTAAAATGTTTTACATTTTGGATTAAAGTTTTATATGAAATTTTTATTTAGTAGTCAACAGTTAATGTTAGAATCATAAGGCTCTTCCTGTTAGGTTAAATTGTTGCTGCAGTGTGTTTTATGGTGGTCTGTTCTTGCACAGGATTGTGTATCAAGATTTTTCATCAGCTGCATTTGCAAACTTCTGTTTACAGTCTGGACAACTGAATGAGTACACGGAGCGGAAAGAGATGTCGACTGACGTGGTCTGCATGAGTTTAGCAAATGTCCCTCCAGGGGAGCAGCGCTCTCGGTTTCTGGCTGTGGGTCTAATAGACAACACGGTCAGGATCATTTCTCTGGACCCTTCGGTAAGTTTTGCGCAAACACTTTTTGGTAAAACCGTTTGCATGTACTGAGTGGTAGTCCTTACCGCAATGTTATTAACCCCCCTTCCCCCTTTAAAATAAGTGAACTTCGCCAGTCTTGCTTCTATCAAATCAGTCCCAGCGTTGGCCAGAGAAACACATACGACTGTGAATCTGTCGAGTGTGAAACCCAGGCCATGCTGCAGGTTGGTAGGAATATAAAGCTGTAGTCTGCTCACCTGCAAAAAATAAAACTCCTAACAAGCTGATGGGAGTGCTGTTCTGCTTTTAATTTGCAGGCGGGCCACTTTCTTTGGTCAGACATTGTTGGAAACAATACCAGGCAGTCAGATTAAAAGTGTGGGGACTTCTTTGTGTCTGCTTGTTAAGTAATAGCCCTGCAAGAGTCAGCACCTTCGGGAGAGGAGGATTCTGCTTGGAGCTCACTGTTGCAATACTGCATACCTGCCACTAGATGCCAGAATGATATAAATATGCAGACAAACTAAATTTCCAGAGTTGTTCTTCCTCTTGAGATTTGTTAATCTCGTTACTCCCTTCTAATTTAAGAGCGCACAAAAAACTGGCCAGTGTTCAGATCTGGGCTGTGTAATCTTAGCCCCACTTTTTCAGTTTAATTTTTTCACTGAATAGCTCCCATCTCTTGCCTTTGGTTCTATGCTGTGTCCTTTGTTTGTTGGCACTTTTTGACCCCACTAGCTCTCCTGACTTCGAGCGGCACACCCACTTCTCCATCGCTAAAGCCATCTTCAGGAAGCCCAGTTCCCCCTCTTCATACTGAACACATCCTTTCCCATCAACACCCCCCACTATTAAAACCTAAGCCCAATCAGGGCATAAATAATGCCCCATGTTTCTTGCACAAGAAAAAGCTTGTCGTCTGATGATTTTCCCTCTTATCCTCCTGTCCCTCTGAATTTTTCATCAGTCTTCCCCCATTTGATTGGCACTGCTATGGTCAGGGCTCCTTTCTTGTTCCTTCAAAGCTCATTTTTCCTCTTTACATCCTCACTGCTTCAAAATCAAGGCTCATCATCGCAGGCTCCGACTCCGACTTTGTTTCCTCGGACTGCAAAACTGGAACCCCCTCACCTCAGTCATTCCTTCCTACAGCCTACAGGCTTGGTGTTTCTAATTGTTACTTCCTGATCGGTGTAGTCCTTTCAACCTTGATGTGAGGTTATTCACTTTGGTAGGAAGAATAGAAAAACAGAATATTTTTTAAATGGTGAGAAACTATTAAATGTTGATGTTCAGAGAGACTTGGGTGTCCTGGTACAAGAAACACGAAAGGTTAGCATACAGGTACAGCAGGCAATTAGGAAGGCAAATGGCATGTTGGCCTTTCTTGCAAGGGGGTTGGAGTACAAGAGTAAGGAAGTCTTAATACAATTGTACAAGGCTTTAGTGAGACCTCACCTGGAGTACTGCATATAGTTTTCGTTTCCTTATCTAAGGAAGGATACACTTGCCTTTAGAGACGGTGCAACTAGATTGATTCCTGGGATGAGAGTGTTGTCCTATGAGGAGAGATTAAGTAGAATGGACCTATACTCTATGGAGTTTAGAAGAATGAGAGGTGATCTCATTGAAACATATAAGATTCTGAGGGGGCTTGACAGGGTAGATGCTGAAAGAATGTTTCCCCTGGCTGCAGAGTCTAGAACTAGAGGGCATAGTCGCAGGGTATGGGGTCGGCCATTTAAGACTGAGATGAGGCATTTCTTCATTCAGGGCTGTGAATCTTTGGCATTCTCTAGAATCGTAGAAAGTTTACAGCAAGGAAGGACGCTGTTTGGCTCATCGAGTCCGCGCGGATCTATGCAAGAGCAATCCAGCCAGTCCCACTTCCCCGCCCTGTCCCCATAGCCCTGCAAATATTTTCCACTCAAGTATTTATCCAGTTCCCTTTTGAAGGCCATGATTGAATCTGCCTCCACCAGCCCCTCGGGCAGTGCATTCCAGATCATAACCACTCGCTGTGTTTTTTTTAAAAGTTTTTCCTCATGTCACCTTTGGTTCTTTTGCCAATCACCTTAAATCTATGCTGTCTGGTTCTTGACCTTTCCGCCAGTGGAAACGGTTTTTCTCTATCTAATTTGTCTAGACCCCTCGTGATTTTGAATACCTCTATCAAATCTCCTCGTAACCGTCTCATGACTTCCATATTTTTGTACTCTATGCCTTTATTTATAAAGCCCAGGATCCCGTATGCTTATTTAACTGCTTTCTCAAACTGCCCTGCCACCTTCAATGATTTGTGCACAAAAGCCCCCAAATCTCTCTGTTCCTGTACCCCTTTTAGAGTTATGCCCTCTAGTTTATATTGCCTCTCCTCGTTCTTCCTACCGAAATGTACCACTTCGAGGGCTGTGGATGCTCATTCATTGAGTGTGTTCAAGGCTGAGAGATAAATTTTTGGACTCGGGGAATCAAGGGATATGGGGATTGGGCAGGAAAGTGGTGGTGAGGTTGAAGATCAGCCATGATCTGTTTGAATGGCAGAGCAGGTTTGAAGGGCTGTATGGCCGACTCCTCCTGTTGATTATGTCCTGCGCTTGGGAGCCTTGATTTTCCTTTGTGATTTCTCAATGTACAAAAAACTAATTTGTCAGGAAATAGCTTGAATTAATCCTGAATGCACTTCTTTCACTGAACTAAATGAACAATTTTATTGTCTTTGTAGGTCTTGCGTTTAGATGTACAGTAATTAGTGGAGAAGCCCATTGACCCACTCCACCCGACTAACTTTGCACTCCTCTAATGGATGTTAAAACATTTGCCAGAGGAGCATTCCATAATGTTCAGAATCATTTCCATACTAGGAATATTTTACATCATTGACTGTAAAATTCCAATTGGAAACATGCAGTACATTAATGTCAGATTTAATAAGGCAACCCAGCCTTTTCTCCCCCTTCATGAAGGAGCGAGTCTGTTGCTGGGCTATAGTTCATTCCATGGGTGACTGTTCTGAAAAATAATGCAATTTGTGTCTTTTCTGAAAAATAATACTTGTTGAAGGAAGCAATAATTCTGATCTGGCAATTTTCATTGTGGTGTCGCATAATAATTCTGTCACTGACTTTTTTTTGCCCTTTTGGAACAAGACTGAGTTTCCTTGGTAGTTCTAGAATCCTGTGCTTTTTAAATAGCTATATACCGTTTTATTTTTGTTCCACCCCCCCACCCCCAGCTGTGTGGGCGCTGCACCTTATTAAGGTGCTCACAGTCCTCTGGTACCTCCCTTAAGCGTGAGTGCCAAGGACTGGAGGGCCATCAGCCACCAGATTGCTGCCTCACCCAGGCACTTCGCATGTTTACTTCTAGAAGGGGACACTGGATACTGATCAGGGTCAGGAGCCCTTGACATTTTTAAAAATTTTCCTAGCCCAAGAACATTCAACAGCTCTTGTCACAATTGAAATCAGATAACACTACATAGATCAGGGATTGAATCTGTGGCCTTTCTGGTCTGTATTGCTTAGTACCACACCAACTACCCTATTTGTGGGGAGCTGTACTAATCCTGTCTTCCTTGTCATCCTCAGGACTGTCTGCAGCCTCTCAGTATGCAAGCACTTCCTGCACAGCCCGAATCGCTCTGTATAGTTGAGATGGGGGGTGCAGAAAAACAGGATGAGCTAGGAGAAAAGGGTTCCATTGGCTTCTTATACTTAAACATTGGTTTACAGGTGAGTAAAGTCAATAGCTATCTGGGACAGGAGTAGTAATGCATGTGAATTGTTCAACATTCTCAATTTGATAACACCCAGGTACAAGAAGTTTTACTGTATAATCGTGTGTTGTATTAATCGTGGGTGTCGTCGACAGTGCGATCAAGCGCCACTTACTCACTAATAACCTGCTCACCGATGCTCAGTTTGGGTTCCACCAGGACCACTCTGCTCCAGACCTCATTACAGCCTTGGTCCAAACATGGACAGAAGAGCTGAATTCCAGAGGTGAGGGGAGAGTGACGGCCTTGACATCAAGGCAGCATTTGACCGAGTGTGGCACTAAGGAGCCCTAGTAAAATTGAAGTCAATGGGAATCGGGGAAAACTCTCCAGTGGCTGGAGTCATACCTAGCACAGAAGAAGATGGTAGTGGTTGTTGGAGGCCAATCATCTCAGCCCCAGGACATTGCTGCAGGGGTTCCTCAGGGCAGTGTCCAAGGCCCAACCATCTTCAGCTGCTTCATCAATGACCTTCCCTCCATCATAAGGTCAGAAATGGGGATGGTCGCTGATGATTGCAGTGTTCAGTTCCATTCGCAACCCCTCAGATAATGAAGCAGTGCGTGCCCACATGCAGCAAGACCTGGACAACATCCAGGCTTGGGCTGATAAGTGGCAAGTAACATTTGTGCCAGACAAGTGCCAGGCAATGACCATCTCCAACAAGAGAGTCTAACCACCTCCCCATGACATTCAACGGCATTACCATCGCCGAATCCCCCACCATCAACATCCTGGGGGTCACCATTGACCAGAAACTTAACTGGACCAGCGATATAAATACTGTGGCTACGAGAGCAGGTCAGAGGCTGGGTATTCTGCGGCGAGTGACTCACCTCCTGACTCCCCAAAGCCTTTCCACCATGTACAAGGCACAAGTCAGGAGCGTGATTGAATACTCTCCACTTGCCTGGATGAGTGCAGCTCCAACAACACTCAAGAAGCTCAACACCATCCAGGACAAAGCAGCCCGCTTGATTGGCACCCGATCCACCACCCTAAACATTCATTCCCTCCACCACCGGCGCACTGTGGCTGCAGTGTGTACCATCCACAGGATGCATTGCAGCAACTCGTCAAGGCTTCCTCGACAGCACCTCTCAAACCCGTGACCTCTACCACCTAGAAGGACAAGGGCAGCAGGCACATGGGAACAACACCACCTGCACGTTCCCCTCCAAGTCACACAGCATCCTGACTTGGAAATATATCGTCGTTCCTACATTGTCGCTGAGTCAGAATTCTGGAACTCCCTTCCTATCAGCACTGTGGGAGAACCTTCACCACACAGACTGCAATGGTTCAAGAAGGTGGCTCACCACCACCTTCTCGAGCAATTACGGATGGGCAATAAATGCCAGCCTTGCCAGCGACGCCCAAGTCCCATGAACGAAAAAAATAATTTGTGTTGCACACTGATATTCACCGTAGTTCATCATTCATGAGAGACCCCATTGTGCTTCAGCTACATGGAGAGCTCTTGCAGTCTGTCTGTGATTATACCAGCTACCAGCAGAAGAAGCCCAACGAAAGAGGAGTTGGTGGTGGGCTAACCAATTCCCTACCACCAACTCCTCCCTCTCCCCAGGCACACTATATATGTCATGTTTTAAAAAAAATGGATGTGATTTGAAGGCTGGGGCTCTTTTCTCTAGGAATGGGAAGACTGATAGGTGACCAGATGGAGGTTTTTAAAATTTATGTAGGGGTTTGATAGGTTGGACGTAGAGCAGATGTTTCCATTTGTGCCGAAGTTCAAACTAGGAACCATAAATATGACAAGTCACCAATAAATACAAAAGCGAATTCAGGTGAAACTTGTTTATTCAGAGTGGTGAGAATTTGTTACCACATGGAGTGGTTGAGGCAAAGAGCATAAATACATTTAAGGGGAAACTAGAAAGGACATGAGGGAGAAAAGGGTATGTTGATGGGTTGAAATTAAGCCAATAGAGTGTGAGGTGGCTTTTGTGGAGCATGAGCATCGGCTTAGACCAGTTGGGCCAAATAGCCTGTTTCTGTGCTGTAAATTCTATGCAATGCTGTCATCTAATGAGAGTTCAGATAACTTAATTATAAACCTCTCAAGCTTCACTGTCCAGATGGCATTGTACCTCCTTTATTAAATTGTGGGCCAGCACCAGACAAACGACCACGAGCGTGTCGAAGAGGATGGGCAGACTTCTTGTTTCTCATCTCCTAAATTGATCTGTAATTAACTGCTGAGAGATGTACAAGAATGACTTGTTAACTCTTTGGTTGCCCCTCTTCTGCGTATTGTGGGCTGAGTCCATTGCATCTGCTCCACACAGTTGTGTCATTACCACCCTTCAGCACCGCTGAAATCATGGCATTGCTGTGTCAGGGTTTAGTGTGTGGCACTGATTCGATCACATTATGGCAGGATTCATTGCAACTCAATACTGTCACCCAGGGCAGGGGGCTGCTTTAACTGTGCACATGGTAACGGCTACAAGACTTCAGGTATAAATACTGAATTCTAGGTGTGCTGCTATATTTCTGTGTGCCTGTCCCCTGGTGTTGTGTATTCTAAGATTTTCCTGTGGTTCTTTTAGAACGGTGTATTACTAAGGACAGTGTTGGACCCAGTCACCGGAGACCTGTCTGACACAAGAACCAGGTATCTGGGATCACGACCAGTCAAGCTTTTCAGGGTCAGGATGCAGGGACAAGAAGCGGTGAGTGCTCAATTATTGGTTCCTTGGCCTTTGAGCATGAGGGTTGGTCGATAATGACACACAAACTGTGCGAGTGCAGCTTTCGGTAACACGCCCAGGGTAGGGGGTGCTCGTTGATCTTTGGTCGTGGGTCATAATCTCAATCAATTTGAAGACCACTCCAGAGTTGTCAAAAATCTAATGGTATTGCACCCTGGAGGGAAACATGTGACGTGAGCAGGAAAGTGTCAGAATTAATTATTGTGACTCTGACTAGTGTTACTTTGTCCTCCGTGATTTGCTGTTGCAGTAAATTTTTTTCTATCCACAAAATCTCATTAGCTGCTCACTCTTTCCTTCCCAGGCATTTTCCTCCTTTTCTGAACTACTTTGAACATTTTTTTCTTAAAGGATTTTGAAAATTTTATCTAATTTTGCTGCAAACAGATGTAATTCTGTTAAATGCCAATCTGCATTTGCTAGATTGTATTTTCACATTTGAAACCATTTACTGGTTTTAAATCAGTTCTGTCTAGTGACCAGTCAAACCAGTGATTTTTTTTTCACATCCTAGAAGCCACTTAAAAAGACATTAATGAAAAATAAACCTTAAAATGAGATTACAAATTGACATCTTTGGAATTATTTTTACATTTCAAAATTTTATTGAAACAAGATGTGCCACAGTGTACTGATCTAAACACAAGAATTGAGTAGAAAGGATGCTTCAGAATCGTACTTGGGAATTTTTTTTAAAAACAGTTAAGATCGCACGCTTAAATGCCAAATGGGGGGAAAAGACTGCCAAGTGTAAAATGTAGTCACAAATTCAATGTCCTTTTTGTGTACTGTCGTTAATTTATCGAATTTTAGTTCATCCTGTTTACAAATTCTATTTCCTTTTGAGCTTTTTTATTGAGTTTCTTTAATATTCTAACCTATGTTGTAACACAGACAATATCCTGTGTGTATCTACTTGCTTTAAGGATATTTTTATAAGCAAAACTGCCCACTTTCCCCTGTGTTGTGTGTTCAGAGGCTTTAGAATGAATGGTTATGGAAAGGGTGTGCTCTAAATATGTATTCAGGGTTTGACATGCACACTTGAACCTGGGTGAATGTGAATTTCCTTGGCTTCGGTGGAGGTCTGGGAGAAAGGGGGTTCCTTTCGGAATTGCAGCGGGAGAATCCCCGAAGGAATTCACACCCGCCCCTTCCGGCATTCTCTGTTTAAAAATGCTGGCAGCATTTGTTAACCTGCACTTTGCAGCCCTGGAAAATAATTTGTGTGCACATCAGTGTACCTTTGGCTGGCTGTTTAAAAGGATATTTAAAAGTAGTTTCACTGAAATAAAGCCCATGGGGAGCATTTCTTTATTTGTGGCCTTGGGTTCTCATTAAAAGGGAAAAGTGTGAAGTGGTACTGTGATTAGATGTTACAAATTCTCCAATGATATTGCTGTCTGAAGTCATTGTCCTCCAACCCTTAAAAGTGAACAACTTTAAAATGATGATACATTCAGTCCGTGTTTCACCTGATATCTTATGATTACTGCACTGTTTCTGATTTAAAGTTGGCTCATTACTGTTGTTTCCAAGCAGTGCTTTCTAATCTCATTGCTGTTAGCTATTTTGATATATTATGCTTTTCCTTTACCATGTAGGTTTTAGCCATGTCCAGCAGGTCGTGGCTGAGCTACTCGTACCAATCCCGTTTCCATCTGACGCCACTGTCCTATGAAACTCTGGAGTATGCATCTGGCTTTGCCTCTGAGCAGTGTCCTGAGGGTATTGTGGCCATCTCCACCAACACGCTGAGGTAGGTTTCTCAAAAAAGGCCCGAACCATATAAAGCGGGATTGTCGCCACTGAAGATTTCATTGAGTGTGGCCACCAGGGTGGGCATCAGCTGGCATCTCACACAAATCTTTCCAAAAATTGGGTGATTTTTAAAACTTCATCTACCCCCATAAGTAGTGGTCTGAGGGCCTCTCTTTGTTTAAAGAAAAACCAAAAACATTAATGCTTCTTTTGGAGCAGCCTGATGCGGTTGAAAACAACCAAAATCTTTCCACCTCAGCATTGCTACCTTGAATGTTCGAACACTCCTGGACAACGATTCCACTGTTAGACCTGAACGCAGAACTGCCCTGATTGCCAGAAAATTGAACGGATATAAAATAGACATTGCAGCACATAAGTGAAACTCTTCTTGTCCAAGTTGGCCAACTTATAGAAACTGGTGCTGACATTACTTCTGGAGTGCCCGGCCCAAAGAGGAATGTTGTGAAGCCGGTGTTGGCTTTGCTATCAAGTCAGGAATTGCAGACATACTTGAGAACTTGAAGGTATCTATGACCGCCTGATGATTCTAAGATTGCCACTTGCTGGGAATGCCATTGCAACAACCGTGGCAAACCCGCATGAAATTAAAAACAAGTTCAATGAAGATCCAGACCATGCTATCTCTCGGGTACCTAAGAACGACACACTCATCATTCTGGATGACTTCACGCTTGTGTCAGGTGAGACCGTCAAACCTGGTGGGGCATCATTGGCAAACATGCCATTGGAAATTACAACAGCAACGGCCGTCTGCTCCTAAGGAAATGAGCTGAACACAGCCTGATTGTCACCACCACCATCTTCCGGTTGCCAAATAAGAACAAGATATCTTGAATGCACCCTTGTTCCAAACACTGGCATCTGATTGATTACTTCTTTGTCAGGAAAAAGGATATCAATGATGTCAAGACCGCCAAAGTAATGCGAGGTGCTGAATGTTGGACAGATAATCACCTCATTCATGCAAAACTAACATAAGAAATAGGAGCAGGAGTAGGCCATATGGCCCTTTGAGCCGGCTCCGCCATTCAATAAGATCACGGCTGATCTTTGACCTCAACTCCACTTTCCCGCCTGATCCCCCCCCCCATCCCTTGATTCCCTTAGAATCCAAAATTCTATTGATCTCAGCCTTGAATATACTCAGACTCAGCTTCCACAGCCCTCAGGGGTAGAGAATTCCAAAGATTCACAACCCTCTGAGTGAAGAAATTTTTCCTCATCTCAGTCCTAAATGGACGACCCCTTATCCTGAGACTCTGCACCCTCGTTCTGGACTCTCCAGCCAGGGGAAACAGCTTCTCGGCATCTACCCTGTCAAGCCCTCTCAGAATCTTGTATGTTGCAATGAGATCACCTCTCATTCTTCTAAACTCCAGAGAGTATATGCCCATTCTACTCAACCTCTCGTCATAGGACAACCCTCTCATCCCAGGAATCAATCTAGTGAACCTTTGTTGCACTGCCTCTAAAGCAAGTATATCCTTCCTTGGGTAAGGAGACCAAAACTGTCCACAGTACTCCAGGTGTGGTCTCATCAAAGCCCTGTACAATTGCAGTAAGACATCCTTGTACACCAACATTCTAGTTGCCTTCCTGTACTTGCATGTTAACTTTCTGTGTTTCGTGTACAAGGATACCTAAATCGCTCTGAACAGTTAATAGTTTCTCACCAGTTTAAAAAATATTCTGTTTTTCCTATTCTTTCTACCAAAGTGATTAACCTCACATTTCCCACGTTATACTCCATCTGCCACCTTGTCCACTCACTTAACCTGTCTATATCCCTTTGCAGACTCTGTGTCCTCCTCACAGCTTACTTTCTCACCTAACTTTGTATCGGCAGCAAACTTGGATACATCACACTTGGTCCCTTCATCTAAATCATTAATAGAGATTGTAAATAGCTGAGGCCCCAGCACCAGTCTTAGCAACATCCCACTAGTTACAGCCTGCCAACCTGAAAATGAACCGTTTATTCCTATTCTCTGTTTTATGACCATTAACCAATCCTCAATCCATGCTAATATATAACCGCATGAGCCCTTGTCTTGTGTAACAGCCTTTTGTGTGGCACGTTATTGAATGCCTTTTGAAAATCCAAATATACTACATCCACTGGTTCCCCCTTATCTACCTTGCTAGTTACATTCTCAAAAAAACTCTAATAGATTTGTCATACACGAGTTCCTTTTCATAAAACCATGTTGACTTAGAAAAATTATAGTCTGATTAGGCAAAGTGCTCTGTTACCACGTCCTTAATAATAGATTCCAGCATTTTCCCGACGACTGATGACAGGCTAACTAGCCTGTGGTTCCCTGTTTTCCCTCTCCTTCCTTTCATATTCATATTAAACCACCTCAGAGGCCTTAGGGCACCCAAGAAGTTAAATGCAAGCAAACTCAAGTTCATTTGCTCAAGACAAGAACTTTGCCCAGCTACTCAAAACCATTTGATCACTAAGTACAGCTTCTGGTGACATTGGTGCTGACTGGAACTGCTTAGTTACATAGTCCATAGCGCAGCTGTGGAAGTCTTGGGTCATGGGTTGTCAGAAATCAAACTAGAAGTCTTGTGCCCACTACCGTAAGCATCAAGACTGGTTTGATGAAAGTGATGACACAAAAAGGTTACTTAATGAGAAACACCGGCTGCACTCATCGTGGATAAAGGACAAGTCATCAACCAAGAAGCAGCAAGGTTATAACAACATTCAACAAGAAGTTCTGATGGAACGAAGGATTATGTGTGATACCTGGTGGAGCAAAAAGGTAGATGAATTGCAGTCCTATGCCGACCAGAACGACATGAAGAGCTTCTATATTATGCTTAAGGCAGTATATAGCCCACAAGCTAGTAGATCTGCCCTATTGTGGACACTGATGCAACCACTCTCCTCACAGACAAAAACCAGATCCTGAAAAGCTGGGCTGACCATTTCCAAAACATTCTCAATAAGAAATCAGCTATCAAAGATGAGGCCATCGATCAGCTGCTTCAGTGAGCCATAAATATCCTTGCAAAAGAACTTGCTTTGTTAGAGATTGCAATGGCCACCTGGCTGCTACTCCAATGGGAAGGCACCTGGTTCTATGTAACGCTTAGAAAGGATCCCCCAGGAGTTCAAAGATGCTTCAGTTGTTCACCTCTACAAGGGATGGGGAAATTGTTGTATCTGTGATAATCACCGGGGAATACCTTTACTGGTAATTGCTGGAAAGATCCTTGCAAAAGTGATGCTTAATCGCTTTATTCAATACATTGCTGAAAAAATCCTACCGGACAGTCAATGTGGTTTCAGAAAGGGAAGAGGCAAGACTAATATGACCTTCGCAGCCAGACAGCTCCAAGAAAAATGTAAACCTCTACTGTATCTTTGTTGACCTGACACTGTCAATCGAGAAGGTCTCTGGAAAATCCTCTCCAAGTTTGGGTGTCCAGACAAATTCATTGAAATGGTCAAACAATTCTATAAGACCATAAGAGATAGGAGCAGGAGTAGGCCATTCGGCCCCTCGAGCCTGCTCCGCCATTTAATGAGATATTGGCTGATCTGATTTTTACTTCAACTCCACTTTCCCACCCTTTCCCCATATCCTTTGACTCCCTTGCTGATCAGAAATTTGTTTTATTCAGTGACTCAGCCTCCACAGCTTTTTGGGGTAAAGAATTCCAAAGATTCACGACCCTCTGGGAGAAGAAATTCTCCTCATTTCCGTCTTAAAACGGGCGACCCCTTATTCTGAGACTATGCCCCCTAGTTTTACATTCCCCCATGAGGGGTAACATCCTCTCAGCATCTACCCTATCGAGTCCCCTCAGAATCTTGTATGTTTCAATAAGATCTCCTCTCATTCTTCTAAACTCCAATGTGTCTAGACCCAACCTGTTCAATCTTTCCTCATAAGCCAACCCTTCCATACCCGGAATCAACCTAGTGAACCTTCTCTGAACTGCCTCCAATGCAAGTATGTCCCTCCTTTAATAAGGGCACCAGAACTGTATGCAGTACTCCAGGTGTGGTCTCACCAGCACCCTGTACAGTTGTAGCATGACTTCCCTGCTTTTATACTCCATCCCCCTAGAAATAAAGGCCAATATTCTGTTTGCCTTCCGGATTATCTGCTGCACCTGTATGTTGACTTTTTGTGTTTCATGTACGAGGACACCCAGATCTCTCTGTACCGCAGCATTTTGTAGTATTTCTCCATTCAAATAATATTTTCCTTTTTTACTTTTCCTTCCAAAGTGGATGACTTCACATTTTCCCACATTATACTCCCATCAGCCAAATTTTTGCCCATTCGCTTAACCTGTCAATATCCCTTTGCAGACACTTTGTGTCCTCATCGCAACTTGCTTTTCCACCTATCTTTGTATGATCAGCAAATTTGGCCACAAGACACTCTGTTCCTTCATCCAAGTCATTGATATATATTGTAAATAGTTGAGGCCCCGGCACTGATCCCTGCGGCGCCCCACTAGTTACAGATTGCCATTTTGAAAATGACCCTTTTATCCTGACTTTGTTTTCTGTTAGCCAGTCCTCTATCCAATCCAGTATATTACCCCCAACACCATGAGCTCTTATCATGTGCAGTAATCTTTTATGTGGCACCTTATCGAATGCCTTTTGGAAATCCAAGTATACTGCATCCATTGGTTCCCCTTTATCCACCCTGCCCGTTACTTCCTCAAAGAACTCTAATTAATTTGTCAGACATGATTTCCCCTTCATACAAAGAGAGTCAACATGGTTTTATTATGAGTCTCCAAATGTCCTGCTACTACTTCCTTAATAATTGATTCTAGCATTTTCCCAATGACAGATCTTAGGCTAACTGGTCTGTAGTTACCTGCTTTCTGTCTCACCCCCTTCTTGAATAGGGGTGTTACG
This sequence comes from Heptranchias perlo, assembly GCF_035084215.1. Taxonomy (NCBI): domain Eukaryota; kingdom Metazoa; phylum Chordata; class Chondrichthyes; order Hexanchiformes; family Hexanchidae; genus Heptranchias; species Heptranchias perlo. The sequence goes on from NC_090340.1 coordinate 10,440,672, forward strand.
TTTGTGGTTTTCCAATCCGCTGGGACCTTTCAAGAATCTAGTGAATTCTGGAAGATTACATCTTGTAGCCACTTCCTTTAAGACCCCTGGATGCAAGTCCTCAGGTCCGGGGACTCGTCAGCCTTTAGACCCATTGGTTTATCTAGTACTTCTTCTCTAGTGATAGTGATTGTTTTTAGTTCCTCCCTTCCCATTGCCCCTTGATTTTCTACTGTTATTGGTATGTTATTAGTGTCTTCTACTGTGAAGACAGATACAAAATATCTGTTCAATTCCTCTGCCATTTCCTTATTTTCCATTATTATTTCCCCAGTCTCATCCTCTAAGGGACCAATGTTTACTTTAGCTACCCTCTTCCTTTTTATATACTTGTAGAAGCTTTTACTGTCAGTTTTTATATTTCTTGCTAGTTTATTCTCATAATTTATTCTCTCCCTCTTTGTTATTCTTTTAGTCATCCTTTGCTGGTTTTTAAAGATTTCCCAATCTTCGGGCTTACCAGTAATCTTTGCCATGTTGTATGCTTTTTCTTTTAACCTGATACCATCCTTGACTTCCTTAGTTAGCCATTGTTGATTCACCCTTTTTGTGGAGTCTTTCCTCCTCACAGTGATATATTTTTGTTGCGAGTCATAAAATATCTTTTTAAATGTTTGCCGCTGCTTATCCACCATCATACCATCTAATCAGTTTACCCAGTCCACTTTAGCCAATTCCACCCTCATTCCTTTATAATTGCCCTTATTTAAGTTTAATACAGTAGTTTCAGACCCAAGATCCTCGCTCTCAAACTGGATGTGAAATTCTATCATGTTATGATCACTGCTTCCCAAGGGATCCTTTACTTTGAGATCATTAATTAATCTTGTTTTGTTACCTATACCAGATCCAAATTGGCCTGTTCCCTGGTTGGTTCCCCGATGTGTTGGTCTAAGAAACAGTTCCTAATACACTCTATGAACTCCTCCTCAGGGCTATTTTTGCCAATTTGATTTGTCCAATCTATTGAAAGTTAAAATCGCCCGTGATTACTGCATTACCTTTTTTACAAGCCCCCCATATTTCCTGATTTATATTTTGCCCTACAGTGTAGCTTCTGTTAAGGGGCCTGTATACTACTCCCTCCAGTGATTTCTTTCCCTTGCTATTTCTTAACTCCACCCAAATTGATTTATAGAATCATAGAAGTTACAACATGGAAACAGGCCCTTCGGCCCAACATGTCCATGTCGCCCAGTTTATACCACTAAGCTAGTCCCAATTGCCTGCACTTGGCCCATATCCCTCGATACCCATCTTACCCATGTAACTGTCCAAAATAGAATCTTGATCTTCTGAGCCAAGATTATTTCTCACTATTATACCAATTTCATCCTTTATTAACAGAGCTACCCCACCACCTTTTACCTTTTTCCCTATCCTTCCGAAATGTTAAATAACCCTGAATATTTAGCTCCCAACCGTGGTCACCTTGCAACCACGTCTCTGTAATGGCCCGGAGATCATACCCATTTGTTTCTATTTGTGTCGTCAATTCATCTATCTTACTACAAATGCTGCGCGCATTCAGATAAAGAACCTTTAATTTTGTCTTTTTACCATTCTTTCCTACCCCGGCCCCATTTGCTGGTGCACTCTTATGTTTGTACGCTCTGTCCCTTCCTGACACACTCTGTTCTTCCTGACACACTCTGTTTATCATTACCCCCATCACTTTCCTGTACTACTTCCTTGTCTTTTCTCTTTATCAATCTAAACTTCACCCCACCTGAGCAATGATGACTTGAGTGATGGAAGATGGGGACAATTCCATCTCTTTCTCCATTACAAACTGTCCAGCAAGGATATGTCCTTGCACCATGAATCTTCAGCGTTTTGTTTGCTGCTATGCTTCTCGTGGCTTTCATTAGTCATGAAATAGGAGTCAAGATGAGATTCAGGACTGATGGGCAGCTCTACAACCGAGAAGACTACAAGCTAAAGAAAAGGTGCTGGAAGAACTTGTTGGTGAACTCCTATTTGCTGATTGTGCTCATGTGGCCCACTCCCAGGATGATATGCAGTCATGAACCACCTAGCATAGGTTTGCCTGCAATTTAGCAATACTACAGCCATAAAAAGACGGTCGCACTCTTCCAACCAGCCCCAGGCAAGGATTACACTCCACTAGTCATCACTTTTGGTAATCACAGGCTGCGGACAGATTCAGCTACCTGGACAGCACCCCGTCTAGAGAAGTCCAGGTTGATGCAGAAGCATCCTGCAGAATCGCCAAAGCCAGCTCAAAATTTTGACAAACTCCATGAGCACTTCGGGGATGAGGGGCATCGGCCTGCAGACCAAACTCAAAGTGTAAAGAGCTGCTGTACTGACGACCCTGCTTTATGGCTGTGATACTTGGACGACATATTCACACCACATTAAGAAACTGAATCACTTTTGCCTGAGACGACTAATGAAGATCAGATGGCAAGACAAGATCTCTAACACCAAAATTCTATTATAAATTTAAAAAGCTGACATGCCAAGCGTGGATGCTGTGATCACGAAGGCACAGTTACAATGGTCAGATCATGTGGTGCCAATGTCTGATAGAATCTCGAAGATCTTTTATGCTGCATTGACCACTAGGTTACTTCACAAGATAAAATCTTGTATCGGTAGGAATTTGATAAGAATTGGCTCCAATCCCGCAGCCAGAGAGTTGTAGTTAACGGATGTGGATCAGCCTAGAGGCATGTTACTAGTGGTGTCCCCCAGGGATTGATCCTAGGACTGCTATTGTTCACCATCTTCATTAATGACCGGGACACTGGTGTTGGGAGTATGGTCAGTAAGTTTGCAGATGATACCGAAATCTGTGCATGTGTTAAGACAGAGGAATGCAATCAAATGCAGAGATTTCGATGTGCTCGGGGCGTGGGCCTCACAGTGGTAAATGGCATTTAACTTGGATTAATGTAGTGTCAATACAGAATTAAAAAGTGAACAACTTTTAAAAATGATGATACATTCAGTCCGTGTTTCACCTGATATCTTGTGATTACTGCAATGTTTCTGATTTGAAGTTGTCTCGTTACGGTTCTCATGCTGTTCTTTCGAATCTCATCGCTATTTAATATTTTGATATTATATGTGTCCTTTACCGTGTAGGTTTTGGCCATGTCCAGCCGGTTATGACTGAGCTACTCATACCAATCCCCATTTCCACCTGACGCTGCTCTCTTAAACTCTAGAGTATGCATCTGGCTTTGTCTCTGAGCGGTGTCCTAGTATGAGCCTTCTCAAAGGCTTTCTGAAAGTCCAGGTAGACAATGTCTACCAGATTTCCCTCATCCACTACCTGAGTGACTGCCTCAAAAAAAAATCAATCTAATTTGTAAGACATGACCTTTTCCCAGAAGCCGTGGTGTATGCATGGGAATAACAAATGTAGGTTTCATTCCCTTCTGTGTTTCACTGTGACTCCATAAATCAGATTAACCATGTTCAAAGGGCTTTTAAGGTGTTGTACTATTGTGAGTATACTGGCAGAGGAGTGGGTTTATGGGCTGCAAGATTTCCATTTTTCTTTTTAATTTCTTTCCAGAATCTTGGCTCTCGAGAAGCTGGGAGCGGTGTTCAATCAAGTTTCCTTCTCTCTCCAGTACACCCCGAGGAAGTTTGTCATTCACCCAGAGAGCAACAACATCATCGTCATCGAGACCGATCACAATGCCTACACGGAGGCCACCAAAGCCCAGCGCAAACAGCAAATGGCTGAGGTAACTTGCCAGTCACATGTTATGACTCCAGCTCAGCGTCGTATTGCACAAAAAAGTATAACTATGTTAGTTCTTACTGCCCAATACATGCTGAAAGGCTTAGCCTGATACTAAAATATATTACTGGATGTAAACAGGAAAGTTGCTTTATTATATATGTGACTATTGGGTTCTTTTCACAACAATGCAGTAGTTGTATTGGAATATGACTAACTCAATTCTGAATACATTGACACTTCTGTGTTTAAGAGCGGCAAAAGCCAGAAGTGTGTACTGGGATTGACCTGCATCTTAGAGTAAGATAGATTAACGATATGAGTGTAACACGTCATCAGAATATTAATGCTTCTGTTATCTGTTGCTAAGGAAATGGTGGAAGCGGCTGGAGAGGACGAGCGAGAATTGGCAGCAGAGATGGCAGCTGCCTTCTTGAACGAGAACTTGCCTGAATCAATTTTTGGATCCCCCAAGGCAGGGAGTGGACAGTGGGCGTCTGTTGTTCGAGTAATGAACCCCATCCAGGGCAATGTGTATGATCAAATCCAGTTGGAACAGAATGAAGCAGCATTCAGGTATAACAAAGGTTTTAGCGTAAGAAACATAGTGAAAGAGATCAAAAGGCATATAATTCAACAGGGTACATGGCCTATGGTATTGTATCCATCTATGTACTAGTCAGTGTACCTGTAAACACACTAGTTCACAAGGACTGTGAACTATGTGAAAATCCAGCTTGTTTTAATATAACAAGTACTGATTGATATATATTAATGACCTTTACGTTGATGTAAACTTTTGAAATTATACAGTGTATATGAAACTTGGAAATTTAGTAAACAGTGAGGAAGATAGTAACAGACTTCAGGAGGACATAGACGGGTGAAATGGGCAGGCACATGGCGGATGAAATTTAAGAGGAGTGTGAAGTGATTTGCTTTGGTAGGAAGGAGGGAGAGGCAATATAAACTAAATGGTACAATTTTAAATGATGTGCAGGAACAGAGACTTGGGGGTGCACCTGCACAAGTCCTTGAAGGTGGCAGGACAAGTTGAGCAGGCTTTTTAAAAAGATTTACGGGAACCTTAGTTTTATAAATAGAGGCAGAGAGTACAAAAGCAAGGAAGTTATGCCAAACCTTTTTAAAACACTGGTTAGACCTCTGCTGGAGTATTGTCCAATTATGGACACCACACTTCAGGAAGGATGTCAAGGCCTTAGAGAGGGTGCAGAAGAGATTTACTAGAATGGTACCAGTGATGAAAGACTTCAGTTACGTGGAGAGACTAGAGAATCTGGGGTTGTTTTCCGCAGAGCAGAGCAGAGAAGGTTATGGGGAGATTTGATAGAAGTGTTCAAAATCATGAGAGGTTTTAAGAGTAAATAAGGAGAAACTTTCCAGTGGCAGAAGGGTCGGTAACCAGAGGACTCCGATTTAAGATAATTGGCGAAAGAACTAGAGGCGACATGAGGGGGGCAAAAATTTAAGCATCGAGCTGTTGTGATCTGGAACGTGCTGCCTGAAAGGGTGGTGGAAGATGATTCAATAATAACTTTCAGAAGGGAATTGGATAAATACTTGAAGGGAGAAAAATTTACAGGGCTCTGGGGAAAAAGAGCAAGGGAGTGGGACTAATTAAATAGCTCTTTCAAAAACCAGGCACGATGGGCCGAATGGCCTCCTGGCTGTAACATTCTATGATTTCTAATAGTATTTGCTTTTCTCTTGTATGATGTGATTTTGCAGTACTGTACTTGTGCCTGCGTTCCTTTTTAAATCTTGGCCTCATTGGGTGCCAGTAGCTTAAAGTTTTATTATTACTAACATCTCATAAAATGAGTATCTTTAACCCTTCTTTGACACAGTTAGCTGCTGGACTGGGGAGTGTTGCGCATAAATATCGAGACACATTTTCACAATGAAATGTGATGGGGAAATACTAAAGTGATGTTTGAATAATTTAGCTGTGATTGTCGTTTGTAGCTCATGTACTTTTATTCCTCTGCTATAATGTGTTGAGACTGGGGCTGAGTGTGCACAGGTTAATCTCCCATGGTTAGAGTTGAACCTTTCGTGCGTGTTGAATGTGTGTCCGTACTTGGTCGTTTGGCTGCACTAATGTGGGTGTATTCTGTGTTCCCAGTGTTGCTGTTTGTAAGTTTGGGAATGGTGGCGATGATTGGTATGTGCTGGTTGGAGTCGGCAAGGACCTCATCCTCAATCCTCGTTCAGTCGGAGGTGGATACATTTACACCTACAAACTAATCAACAGCGGAGAGAAGCTGGAGTTTGTGCACAAGGTGAGATGGTGGTGCGTATGGGAGATGTCAGCATGCAGATTGTTAAACATGCTTTATTCTTTCCTCTTAGTTATGCCCTCTGGATTCCCAGGTTGCTATGTAGTGAGGTTAACAGAGCTCCAAAAGCTGCCACTGTCTCTTCCAACGTATCTAATCTTTGTCGAGATTTTCCAATTTCCTTCCCTCTGTCTCTCTTTCCCTCCAGTAGCTTGCTCCACAGTGACAATTCTTAATGTGTGAGCCTAGAAAGTGTATACCACCAGGGTGTTGGAGATTGCAGGGTTTCACAGCTGAGCCTAATCCTGCCTCACCTGAACTCCGTACAAGTGCACTTTCCTGCAGAGGCCATTGGATAGCGATCAGGAGCAGGAACCCTGGCTGATTTGTCCCTCCCCTTGTTCGAGTACTGAGACCAGTTTTAGTAAGCCTACTGCTACCCTGCCTGAGGTCAGCTAACCACACCGACCAGCAATCGAACCTGGGACCTTCTGGTCTGTATGTTTCCATCGGAGCAATGGGAGTCTTTCAGAAGGGAGATTGAGACCATACAATGGCAACATGTTCCCGTAAAGGTCAAGGGTGGTTCCAAGAACTCCAGGGAACCTTGGATGTCAGGGGATATACGAGAATGGATTAGGAAAAAAAGGAGGGCTTTTGGCAGATACAAAAGGCTAAAGACAGAGGAAGCCCTAGAGGAGTACAAAAAGTGCAGGGGGATACTTAAAAAAGAAATTAGGAGATCAAGGAGGGGCCATGAAATAACACTGGCGAGCAAAATAAAGGAAAATCCTAAGATGTTTTATAAGTATATTAAGGGTAAGAGGATGACTAGGGAAAAAATAGGGCCCATTAGGGACAAAAATGGCAATCTGTGTGTGGAGCCGGCAGATGTAGGAGGGGTTCTAAATGAATTTTTTGCATCTGTTTTCACTATGGAGAAGGACGATGTAGACATAGAAATACGGCAGGGGGACTGTGATATACTCGAACATATTAACATCGAGCGGGAGGAGGTATTGGCGGTTTTAGCAGGCCTAAAAATGGATAAATCCCCAGGCCCGGACGAAATGTATCCCAGGCTACTGTGTGAGGCAAAGGAGGAGATTGCGGGGGCTCTGACACATATATTCAGAACCTCTCTGGCCACAGGGGATGTGCCAGAGGACTGGAGAACCGCTAATGTAGTACCATTATTCAAGAAGGGGAGTAGGGAAAAACCGGGGAACTACAGGCCAGTGAGCCTAACAACAGTGGTAGGAAAATTAGTGGAAAAAATTCTGAAGGACAAAATTAGTCTCCACTTGGAGAAGCAAGGATTAATCAGGGATAGTCAACATGGCTTTGTCAAGGGAAGATCATGTCTGACTAATTTGATTGAATTTTTTGAGGGGGTGACTAGGCGTGTGGATGAGGGTAACGCAGTGGATGTGGTATACATGGATTTCAGTAAGGCCTTCGATAAAGTCCCCCACAGGAGACTGGTCAAGAAGGTACGAGCCCATGGAATCCAGGGTGCCTTGGCACTTTGGATACAAAACTGGCTTAGTGGCAGAAGGCAGAGGGTGATGGTCGAAGGTTGTTTTTGTGACTGGAAGCCTGTGGCCAGTGGGGTACCACAGGGATCGGTGCTGGGTCCCTTGCTGTTTGTGGTCTACATTAACGACTTGGATATGAATGTAAAAGGTATGATCAGTAAGTTCGCTGATGATACAAAGATTGGTAAGGTGGTAAATAGCGAGGAGGATAGCCTCAGTCTGCAGGACGATATAGATGGGTTGGTCAGATGGGCGGAACAGTGGCAAATGGAATTTAACCCGGAAAAGTGCGAGGTGATGCACTTTGGAGGGACTAACAAGGCAAGGGAATACACAATGAATGGGAGGACCCTCGGCAAGACAGAGGGTCAGAGGGATCTTGGTGTGCAAGTTCACAGATCCCTGAAGGCGGCGGAACAGGTAGATAAGGTGGTAAAGAAGGCATATGGGATACTTGCCTTTATTAGCCGAGGCATAGAATATAAGAGCAAGGAGGTTATGATGGAGCTGTATAAAACACTGGTTAGGCCACAGCTGGAGTACTGTGTGCAGTTCTGGTCGCCACACTACAGGAAGGATGTGATCGCTTTGGAGAGGGTGCAGAGGAGATTCACCAGGATGTTACCAGGGCTGGAGCGCTTCAGCTATGAAGAGAGACTGGGAAGATTGGGTTTGTTTTCCTTGGAGCAGAGGAGGCTGAGGGGGGACATGATTGAGGTGTACAAAATTATGAGGGGCACAGATAGGATGGATACTAAGGAGCTTTTTCCCTTCGTTGAGGGTTCTATAACAAGGGGACATAGATTCAAGGTAAAAGGCGGGAGGTTTAGAGGGGATTTGAGAAAGAACTTTTTCACCCAGAGGGTGGTTGGAGTCTGGAACTCACTGCCTGAGAGGGTTGTGGAGGCAGGAACCCTCACAACATTCAAGAAGCATTTGGATGAGCACTTGAAATGCCATAGCATACAAGGCTACGGACCAAATGCTGGAATATGGGATTAGAGTAGACAGGGCTGATGGCCGGCGCGGACACGATGGGCCGAAGGGCCTCTATCCGTGCTGTGTAACTCTATGACTCTATACTTTTCCTCTATCAAATGGTGAACTGCACCACTTTTCCCTCTCCTGTTAGATCTGCCTCGGTTCCTATGATACTATTCAGTGAGCTTAACTCAGCTGGATACAAGCTTCTTTGAGATAGTTGCTTTTTTTTAAACCCTGAGACTGCTGACATTTATAGAAACATAGAAAATAGGAGTAGGAGTAGGCCATTCGGCCCTTCGAGCCTGCTCAGCCATTCAATATGATCATGGCTGATCCTCTATCTCAATACCATATTCCCGCTTTTTCCCCATACCCCTTGATACCTTTTGTGTCTAGAAATCTATCTACTTCTCAAAAATATTTAGTGACTTGGCTTCCACAGCCTCCTGCGGTAGAGAATTCCACAGGTTCACCACCCTCTGAGTGAAGAAATTTCTCCACATCTCAGTCCTAAATGTCCTACCCCGTATCCTGAGACTGACCCCTCGTTCTGGAATATTTCTTCACATCACTAGATGTCTATACTGACAATTCTTGGAATGAACCCCATACAAAGTATACATTTTTTGGACTGGTAAGACTTGAGGCTATATGTTTGACGTCTGTATTTAAACCTGAAGAACCTGGTTTGTGCTAAATATGTCTGAGCTGAAAAATGTATCAAGGACAAAAGTAAAACCTGATTTTGTTTTTATATTGTAGACGACCCCTGTTAACCAAAATGAACGTCTGTGCACCAGGCTAGTAGAGTGGGTTAGACATGTCAACTTTTGAGATTTTTGACCATTTCCCACAGAGGGGGTTTGGAAAATGGTTACATTTAAATGCTGGTTTTTAAAAAATAAAGTGAATTCAAACAATTTTTTTTAAGGGACTGAGACAAAAGGGTGATTAAAGTGCTCGTTTGATAAGCATTGGTTATTTTCTTAAAAAGCTGCTTACAATAAACAATTCATTATCTGGTCTTGGTAATCGATAAACATCTCCTGTCCATTGTGCTTAGAAGGTCCTTGGTCCTGGGCCCTCTCCTCAGGTTGTGAACATAGGGAGATGAAAGCAGAGACAGAGACAGAAACGCACCCTCGGTCAGATTTTTACGCAGAAAGTTGTACGGGCAGGATTTTGCCTAGCTCGGAAGATTAGAATGGAGGATGATAGAAGTCATGTCGTTCAAGTCAGGCAAAATGTTGGGCAGCGTAGAATATTTGTTTTCTGTTACGGTGTGGACAAGTTGTACTGATTGAATTAAGTGAGTCTGATCATAACTTTTGCTCTGTACGTTCACTTGCTGTGAAATAAAGCAGCTTAACGATTCATATCTGACCTTTTACGAAATGTTTTCTCAACCCACCTTGGGAAAGATTGGAGCGGGGTACAGTTGGAAGACAGGAATATCAGGTTCAGAGTTATGTTAGCATGTAGTTAGATATGGGCAGTATAGGCTCAGCCCTAAGTGCAAGGTGCTCAGAACGATTACAGGAGCGATGAGTGCTGCTGTATCAGAGAGAATATCTAAAGCAGACCTGAAATTTGTATAGATAATGGTACCATGGTTCAAATACACTGCACCCAAGGCCCACATTCTCATTGTTAATAGTCTGGCACTGACTTCAAACACAGAATATGCTTGAGTATATGAATCTTAATTGCAATTTATGGTATCAGTCCATTAAATAAATACATAAACATCTGAACTTGTAGGACGTAATATTTAGCATTTAAACACAAATAATTCATTTTCTTCGTGTGAACAAGATTGTTGTTTTGTTTATATCTTTATATCTCCTCTCTTCTCCCACCCCCCAACCCCCAAAACAGACATCCATTGAAGATGTTCCGACAGCCATCGCCCCTTTCCAGGGCCGTATTCTGGTGGGATTGGGAAAGCTCCTGCGCATCTATGACCTGGGGAAGAAGAAACTGCTGAGGAAATGTGAAAATAAGGTAAAGCTGTTAGTGGTTGCTGAGGGTGATCGATTCTCATGGTTAATCTGGTTGGAGCTGATAGTTGCTATTGGTGGTCTAGTTGTTCGTGACATCACAGTGCAATAGAACAAGCTCCCATTCTTGCATGGTGAGGGGGGGAGCAGAGCACAAGTGAGCACCCCCTCCCCCATTGGAAAGAAGGTAGACACCACACACGCTGACTTGGACAATGTTGGTTGGGACCCTGCACAATGTCACATGACTGCTAGGGAATAAGTATGGGGTCGGTGGAAGAGAAAACAACAACGAAATGGAGATGTGGTTTTAAAAAGTACCTTGTGGAAAACACAATAGGTCTGAAAGTTGACTTGTACAGTTAGGAGGGGGCTTTGTTGCCTTTTGGGAATAATGGGGCACTATTTTGTTAAAGGCAACTTTTAGACACTTGTTTCAGAATTGAACTGTAACAGCCTGGTTTCTAGACGGTGCAGTGACAGCTGGTTCTGTGGTAGTTGTCCCTTTTCCCCCAACCCCCTGTTTTGATTACCTGCTGCCTGGTACTCGCTTGATACTGGAGTGACTTCCTGATACAGCAGCAATGAGTATGAAAAATAAGTATTTACTCTGGCCTTCAGAGTAAAAGCCTTTTCTACTTGCCCATGGGGTTATCTGAGGCTGCAAAGTGGGAGGTTCATAACTGAAGTAACTAGTGCGAGTATGCTACTGATTTCAACTAAATAGGCTCAGGTGGTTGCATTTAGCTCCGGGCATCCCAACCCAAATACAGCATGGTTTTTTTTTTAAACAGATAAATGGAGGCTGGAGAGCTCTTATGGGTATTAATAGGAAGTCCATGCTGGAATAGATAAAGACAGCAGCCCGTATTTCAAAAGGCAGATGCGCAATGTTCTAATCTGGGAAATTGCAGCATGAATTTGACCAAGATGTTGTCTACCAATAAACTTCCAATGAAGAAACCAGAAATGTGTCTGCTTCCCAGCTTGATATGATTTCATAGTAAATGTTTTTAGTCTGGATGTGCAGCGTTGCACATAATCAGCCCTGCATGTGCAGGCCATGGATATCAGAAAGGCTGCATGTGCAGGAACAGTTTGTTGCTACTAAGTGTTCTGATCTCCACGGGGAGCTGGGCACAGGCATTTTTTCTGCATTTCAGTTTTCCAGACACTGTCATTTCTTTTTCCTCTTCTGTAATGTTTCTACTGCCTCCCAAAGAAAGCCTCCTTTTATGTTTGATATTTCCAATTTTATGGTACTTTGGGGAGGGATGCCGATCACAAGTTAGAAACTTCACCACTCTTGCTCCAATGGCGTGTTGAAAATGGGGGGAGAGACAGAAGAAAGGAATCTGAGACCCCCATCTCCCCTCAAATGCTGTTTCATAGGGTGTGTTGCCATGGCAATTGCAGAGTAACCCACAATATCTATGTATTGAAGGGGGGTGGAAGCCACCAAACACTCGAGTATTAAATGGGAATTAAGTAAAGGATCTTATTGCGAAATGAGCAGCAGTTGTAACTTTCTCTTGCGGTTTACTTCCTTCAGCACATTCCAAATTTCATTGTGGCGATCCACACCATTGGACACAGAGTCGTTGTCTCGGATGTACAGGAAAGCTTCTTCTGGATTCGTTACAAACGAAATGAGAACCAGCTGATCATCTTTGCTGATGATACATTGCCCCGTTGGATCACCACAGCTTGTCTGTTGGACTATGAAACCATGGCTGGTGCTGATAAATTTGGCAACATTAGTGTGGTAAGTGAAATACTGGGCTTTGTCTACCCCTGCAAACTTGTGAAGCCAGCTGAGATGTGATTTTCAACAGTACCTGAGGAGAGGGAACCATTAACAGTCTCTGCTAACGTGGTCAGCATTTTGGGAATATTTACCGCACTTTGATCATTTACAGATGGGTGCAGATTAATACATAACAATTTTAGGTAATTTATGCCTGGAGCTGTATCTTTGCAGTGGATCTCAGAGAACATTTTCCAGTTCCCTGGCTTGATGATATTCTGGGCAATGTGTATTTGCCATTGCCTATAATTCTTGTGGAAGCAGCCAGTTAAGCAAGATAGATCGAATAACGCCAGGAGTAAGTACTTGTGTTTGGATAATGTCACTCAGCCAGTTGCTATTGGTAAATATCACCACCTTGCTTTGTAAGTGATAATCTCAGCACATGCGGAATTTTTTTTTAACCTATCTGCACCTATCATATCAGATGAAGAAGTAATTGAGAAAGTTTCACAATCCTGACACTTTTCTGAAAGTCTAGGAAATGTACAGTTCGACAAAGAAAATGTTTTCCTTGATAAACCCAGCCTATGTGATCGAGGATTCCTCCCATGCAGGATATTTATATTGAGGAAGCATAGCTGTTTATGCCCAAAATAAACTCAGCACTTCAGATGCTATAACCGGCAACTTTGAAATTGACATTAATGTGAATGGATAATGGTTATTGCATCTTGGCCGATATAAGCAACTGTTCATTTTAAGCGTGGACGTTTTAAGTGGTGGGGACTGTATTGTAAATTGAGAGCCTTACTTACACAATCAGTGCTGTTAATGTAATTTAAAACTTCCTGATAAACTAGTTGCAAGTATATGACGTTTATGGCATATAGCAACTGTCACAGGTTCACTGGTCTTGTAGTGTGATTGGCAGATTGTTTGCTGTGGTTACTTTGATTAAGTACATTTGCAGAGTATTAACATGCTCCAATCGATATTCCCAAACCTGTGTCTTTGGGAGGGGACAAAGGAGTACAAGCACTATTCATTAAAATGAGCTTTGACCTTTGTAGGTGAGGTTGCCTCCAAACACGAGTGATGATGTTGACGAGGATCCTACGGGGAATAAAGCACTATGGGATAGAGGCCTGCTTAATGGAGCTTCCCAGAAGGTAAGGCACTGTTTAAAAATGGAGGCAATTACATTGCATGATTTCTGGGCATAGGCCGATAGCACCAAATTGGTAATATCGTTCTGGAAAACCACCGGGCGGCTGGTGTGGGAAGTGGGAATATGTCGCAGAGGCGCACTCTGATGTGGTGAGGGCTGAGCTGAGCCAAGGGAAATAGGTGTTCCATTCCCCACATGTAACATCCCTTACTGTGATGAGTACAAAAGATTTGGGGGGTGGGGAGAAGTCAGTTTGTGTGTGTGTGTCCCAGCTAACATGATGACGACTTACTATTTAGTCACATTTTACACTGCCAGAGACTTCAGGTTGCCAGCCATGTGCGGTAAATTTGGCTTGGGTACTTTCCCACAGGAAGAGAAGAGGGAAAAGACCCATCTGTTTGTTTTAATTGGGTTCTTTCTATGCTGCTGTGCTTTTGACAAGGTCCCACATGGCAGACTGGTCAAAAAAGTAAAAGCCCATGGGATCCCAGGGAAAGTGGCAAATTAGATCCAAAATTGGCTCAGTGGCAGGAAGCAACTGGTAATGGTCGATGGGTGTTTTTGTGACTAGAAGGCTGTTTTCAGTGGGGTTCCACAGGGCTCAGTACTAGGTCCCTTGCTTTTTGTGATGTATATCAATGATTTAGTCTTAATCATTCCCCCTACATTTAAGAAGTTTGCAGATGATACAAAAATTGGCTGTAGACTAAAGGAAGATATCAGTGGACGGTTGGGTGGGCAGAATGGAATCTAATCTGAAGAAGTGTGAGATAATGCATTTGGGGAGGGCAAACAAGGCAAGGGAATACACAATAAATAGGAGGATACTGAGAAGTGTAGAGGAACACGGACCTTGGAGTGCATGTCCACAGATCCCTGCAGGTAGCAGGACAGGTAGATAAGGTGGTTAAGAAGGCATATAGGATACTTTCCTTTTAGCTGAGGCATAGAATATAAGAGCAGGGAGGTTATGCTAGAACTGTATAAAACACTAGTTAGGCCACAGCTGGAGTACTGCGTACAGTTCTGGTCACCATATTACAGGAAAGATGTGATCGCACTAGAGAGGGTACAGAGGAGATTTACGAGAATGTTGCTAGGACAGGGGACTTTTAGCTATGAGGAAAGATTGGATTGGCTGGGGTTGTTTTCTTCGGAACAGAGGAGGCTGAGGGGAGATTTAATTGAGGTGTATAAAATTATGAGGGGCCTAGATAAAGTGGATAGGAAGGACCTATTTCCCTTAGCAGAGAGGTCAATAACCAGGGGGCATAGATTTTAAAGTAATTGGTAGAAGGATTAGAGGGGTGTTGAGAAATGTTTTCACCCAGAGAGTGGTGGGAGTCTGGAACTCACTGCCTGAAAGGGTGGTATTCGCATTTAAAAAGTACTTGGATGCGCACTTGAAGTGCGGTAACCTACAAGGCTACGGACCAAGAGCTGGAAAGTGGGATTAGGCTGGGTAGCTCTTTTTTGGCGGCACAGACACGATTGATTGAATGTGCCGTAAATTTCTATGATTCTATGAACCCTGCTTCCTAATAGTTCTTGCTGAAATGGCAAAAAACTTGAGAAGGAACGGCACTGCGTCAAAGCTTGGGTCAACGTCCCGAGGCTAGGCACGCTCTAAATGGAGATGCATGTAGCAGCAGGTGAAGGGGGAGGTGGGCTACAAATGGGCCATACAATATATGCAGGTGTAGTAATAAATTATCAGGATGACATATACATTGCAGCAGTGAAAATATTAGTTGGCACCACATGCTTAAATCAAACCCCCAAGTCACAAACATCTGCTTGCAGGTGCTTATAATTCTGATTTTACAGTGCCTTTGCTGATGTGATTTTTTTTTTCCCCTCTCCCTGCCCTGCTGCTGCTCTCCATCTAGGAGAAGGGTGGGTCAGTAGTGTAGGCTTGTGAATTATATTGGGACCAATAAGCAAAGCCACTTAAGCCAATGCACTTCAATTGTTATACCAATGTGCTTATTACATGTTAATTGATCATCTCAAATGCTCCTGCCACAATTGGGGCTTCACTCTAGGGTTTATACATTCTACATGACCCAGATTCGGAAGGACAGTATCCATGTTTGTGCTGCTAGGTGTTTTTCATATTTTAAGTGGACATAGTGTGAAAATTTCACCCATCCATCATTACACTTCATGATACTCCTAGATAGATAGCCTGCCCTCTGGGTTTTTGGTCATGCTTCTCTAACTGGCTGCCTGAAGGCGATCAGGCAACTCACCCATTTTTTTATTTAGTGCCTCTGATAAACTGTAAGAAACTGGGAGCTGTCCATGTGGAGAATCATAGACATAAGTGCCTGTGTTGGCCTTGGTGAGAGGTTGGTTAACGTGGGGGTCAGCGGGGCCCAACTGAGGAAAAAATCCATGTGTAATTGTGATTGTGTGTCCTTTGTTCAGGCTGAGATCATTGTTAATTATCATGTGGGAGAATCAGTCCTTTCGCTGCAGAAGACCACGCTAATTCCCGGTGGTTCCGAATCGCTTGTGTACACAACACTGTCTGGGGGCATTGGGATCCTGGTCCCATTCACATCACACGAGGTAGGGGTTCACATACTCTGTTAACGTTATCAACTGTCTTTGTAGTTTGGTTGCTGAGATGCCTGCTTGGTGTTGATCTGTCTGGGATTTTTAAAATTTATTTTTCTTGCTGGGGTAGAGTTCACCTGTGAGCCCAAGTAAATATTGGCAGGCTATTTGGCCACGCATAGCATCACCTTGGAGCAGGGCTCGCTGGATGGCGATCGGCAGCGGTGACCCTGGCTGGATGAATTTTTCTCTCTCTCTACCTGAGGAGAGCCATGACAATGGTTGTAGCACCCAGCTGCTGCCCTGGATGAGACTGGCTAATTCTGTTCAAACCTGGCACATTCCTGGTCTGTATGGCTCAGTTCCACATTCCGGTTACTAAATAAACCACTGAAGAATGCGTAGTATTTCTGTGTTAAATTTTAAATTCGAGGATAATGACGTAAAAGGCACTTTACCTGTAAGTTGCTAATTATTTATCTGATTTTTCTGGGTCAGTACTAACCAGCTATTTAAATAATTTTCTACTGATAAAAGTATTTTGATTTTAGTTTTAGATGCATCAGATTCCCAGGTTGTTTGAGTTCAGTGGGTCTCGGGGTGCATTCTGCTGCGTGAGCTCCCCCTTGTGAAGACTGCAGCTCTTCCTTTAGCCACTCTACGTTGGCAGCCCGAGTAACAAACAACGGGCTAAATAAAAACCGTCCAATTCAGCATGTTGCTACTAAATCCATTTAAAATGGCTTCCCACGTACTGGTCTGGGCACAGTCTTGTGCTCTTGCCATTGGACTCAGTGTGTCGACTCGTTGCTTTTGGGTAGCCATACGTTTTCTTCCACAAATCCCGAGGTACAGTAAAAAGCCACCTTGACTTTAAGGGAAGAGCGTTTGTTATGTAGATCTTGTGCTCAGTGGGCCTGTTTAATCCTTTTTGTTTCTAACCGGAGATTGATGTATTTCTTCTTACTCAGGACCATGATTTCTTCCAGCATCTGGAGATGCATATGCGATCAGAACATCCTCCCCTGTGCGGTCGTGACCACCTTAGTTTCCGCTGTTGCTACTTCCCTGTGAAGGTAGGTGCCTTTTCAGCTGCTCTCGCTGTTGGTACTCACTTTAAGGACTGAATTACTGCACGTTAAACCTAGCACTGCTTCATTCTGCAGGAACTACCCATGTTCACCAAGGAAGATGCCTGAAGCTATACATTAAGATGTATAGTTGCGTAACAGTAAAGCACCAGAATCAGATCTCTAGATGCGATTTTTTTTTTTTTTTGCTTTCATGCATATTGTGGAGCCAAGGGACCACAATTAAAATGTAAATACATGTTCTCATTCATTTGCATAGATCTAAAACCACTGATACCAATAGTGATTTTAATCTTTATCCACCAGTGAGGCAACAGTGCCAAAGCCTGCCAACAAAATTCAAACGGGTCAAACCAGTGAGTGGGAAAACAAGTACAAATAGAGCTGAGTTGTTTTGTCTGCTGAATTGCCTGATCATGTGGCCCATGGGTTGTATTTTGGACACAACCTACTTTAAGCAATGAAAGCATGACACAAACACATACCTATACCCTATCACCCTGGGATGCTCCTATTGTTTATATTAAGACTCTTAAAACTCTCACGGTATTTTAGCAGAGTTGCAGATGCCTCAGGTTGTTGATCCATTCTTTATTTCATACAAATTAGTCCCTGTAAGGACAACTGACATTTGTGTCAAACAAAAGTGCATTTCTTAACTATTGAGCTATGTATTAATGGCTCAAGGGTGCTGGCAGTCCTCTGTTACCTCACCCAGCTAACCTGGCAGGTACGTGGCTGGACATTGACATCTGGAATTTGCGCAGGCAGAAACCCCGGAGAAACATCAGAAGCTGCCACTGGCACTGTTTTCCGGGGGTTTCTACCGGTTACAGAGAAATTCTGCTTTTGAGTGACAGGCTACTCGACTATAAATGCATCATCACTGAGCTCAATCCTGTCCTTACCTGGCGTACACTTTCCAGTCGGGGGTCACTGGATACCAACTAAGCAGGAGTCCTATCTGATTTCCCCCCCCCCCCCCAAAAAAAAACACTGCGCAGGGGCACTGAGGCCAATTGCAGCACCTCTACCACTTCCATACCCAACTCAGCACAGACTGGGGGTCAAATCTGGGACTGTCTAATCTATATGGTTTAGTTACATGCAGCTTGGGTGGCATTTATCATTAAACCAGCAGAACCCTTTTACTCTTGCATGGGTGTTTTCCTTCATATGAATACTTTCTGGCATATAGGTGATGAATGAGCAGGCAGTATGGAATCTATTCACAGCTATAAAGTTGAAAAATTACACTTTATTTTTGGATGGGGTGCAAATTGTGCTTGCAAAACTTTAAAAGTCAGTGTTTCATCTTTAAGAAAACATTTAATACCCAGAGGATCCGCACTCCCTTGTGCAGCCTTGGTCCGTAGGGCTTTATATAATTGCTGCACGCGCTGAGATCGCCAACTGTAGAGTGAAAGAAAACACATCTTTTTCAAACCCAAACAGTTTGACAGATTTGTGACTGGTTATAATGATAGATAAAAATGAATGAAAACAGCAGTGTGGCAGGTATAATGGCATAGATGCAATGTAAACAGTCTGTAATAATCACTGTTAGGGATGCCCATGGTTGGTTTTCCTGTGGCATGCAGACTCTTGTATTGCTGGTCTAGGATCACTCATTCCCCTCACCCGTCTTAATTGTGTGGCTAAATTAATTGACTGCGAGAGAATAGGCACTTTTTAGTTCTTGTCCAGAGAAAAATGTCTGTTTTATGTCTGGCTAAGTCTTCGAAGTGTGTCTCCAGTATTTTTTTGTGTAATACAGTTTTAAATTGGAACAATGTGAAACAGATGTAGTTAATCTAGGGACGTGGAACTGAGCAACTGTTATTGTAGCTCATGGGGCCATACATACCCCAGCAAGGAGCCAACGTGTTTGGAAGGAGGAGGGGTGTGCAATTGATGGGAAATGGGTGTCTGCATTAGGTCTTGCCTAGTTCCTGTTCCCAGTATCCCCAGAGTAGTACTACTGGCCCAAACTGATCCGTGCTTGAGGCTTGTAGCTAAACTTCAGCTCGTGTTTTGTGCTTTATTCCAAGTCCACGGCCTTTGCTTGTACACAAGTATACATTGAGTTACATCGAATCTACAGCACAGGAACAGGCTATTCGGCTCAACTGGTTTGTGCTGGCGTTTATGCTCCACACGAGCCTCCTCCCTCCCTACTTCAAATGATCCTATCAGCAGATCCTCCATTTCTCCCTCATGTGCTTATCTAGCTTCCCCTTAAATGCATCTATGCTATTTGCTTTAACTACTCCATGTGGTAGTGAGTTCCACATTCTAACTACTCTTTGGGTAAAGACGTTTCTCCTGAATTCCCTATTAGATTTATTAGTGACTGTTTTATATTTATAACCTCTAGTTTTGGACTCTCCCACAAGTGGAAACATTTTCTCCACGTCTACCCTACCAAAGCCTTTCATTATTTTAAAGTCATCTACCAGGTGATCCCTCAGCCTTTTCTAGAGAAAAGAGCTCCAGCCTGTTCAGCCTTTCCTGATCAGTATCTGTATCCTCTCAGTTCTGGTGTCGTCTTTGTGAATTTTTTTTAACCCTCTCCAATGCTTCTATATGCTTTCGATAATATGGAGACCAGAACTGTGCACAGTACTCCATGTGTGGTCTAAACAAGGTTCTATACAAGTTTAACAACTTCTCTGCTTTTCAATTCTGCCCCTCTAGAAAATGAACCCCAGTGCTTGATTTGCCTTTTTTTAGGAGCTTATTAACCTCCATTGCTACTTTGTGATTTGTGTATGTGTATCTGTATCCCAGATCCCTCTGCTCCTCTATCCCGTTTGGACTTATTATCCAAGCAGTATGTGGCCTCCTTATTCCTCCTCTCAAAATGCACCACTTCACACTTATCTATATTGAAATTCATTTGCCAATTACATGTCCATTCTGCAAGTTTATTAATGTTCCTTTGCATTTTGACACATTCTTCCTTTGTATTTACGCCCCCAATTTGATGTCGTCTGCAAATTTTGAAATTGTACTTCCGATTCCCGAATCCAAATTGTTAATGTCAATTCTGAACAACAGTTCTACATATAAATGTAGAGCAAGCCGGCACAGCTAATACGTGTTTGCTTCTCTTCTAGAATGTAATCGATGGTGACCTTTGTGAACAGTTTAACTCCATGGATCCCATCAAACAGAAGAGCGTGGCAGAGGAGCTGGACAGAACACCAGCGGAGGTGTCCAAAAAACTGGAAGATATCCGAACACGTTATGCGTTCTAGGAGCGCGCAGGCAGCCTCCGGGAGTCTACTTGTGCTGGTGGCATTGTACAATGCCCAACGGTGCCCGTAGCGCAGAATGGTCCTGCCAGCACTCTCACCTATCACTCATCTGAAGTTCTTTCACTGTTTGAAAGGACTGGAACTTTCTCTTGTAAATATAGTTTTGTACATTCAAATGTTTAAAGGTTTTGTTTGGGGGAGGGGGGGGGGGGTGGGGGATAGAATGTTTTTGCAAGCGCTTTTCCGAGACACTGCTGTGTGAATAGCAGCCATTTTCCAGTTGTGACTACAGCAGAATAAAGCCCCTGTTTTAATAAACCCAGTGTTTGCTTTGTTCTGCTTCCAAGCTGCAAATCAGTTTCTTACCCAGTAGCTCCTTGGTCAGCAGAACTGCTGAAAAGGCAAGTGAAATGTCAGCCTCATGTTGGCATGGCTGGAAGATCCTTGCCATGCTTCTGGGAGGATTTAATGAGAAGAAAAAGAACTTCAGGATGCTGGATATTTTGTCAGTTTCCACTTCATTCGGCCCAGCAGGCCCATGCCAGTCTTTATGCTGCACATGGGCCTCCTCCCACCCTTCTTCATCTAACCCCATCAGTACTTCTCCCTCGTGTGTTTACCAAGCTTCCCCTTAAATGCATCTATGCTAGTCGCCTCAACTACTTCATGTAGTATCGAGTTCCACATTCCAGCCACTCTGAGTAAAGAAGTTTCTCCTGAATTCCTTTATTGGATTTATTAGTGACTATCTTATATTTATGACTCCTTGTTCTGGTCTCCCATGCAAGTAGAAATATCTCTACGTCTACCCTATCAAACCCTTTCATAATATTAAAAAATCGCTATCAGGTCACCCTACAGTTTTTTTTCTAGAGAAAAGAGCCCCAACCTATTCAATCTTTCCTGATAGGTATAGCCTCTCAGTCCTGGTATCATAGTAAATCTTCTCCAGTGCCTCTATATCCTTTTTATAATGTGGAAACCAGAACTGTTCACAGTACTGAGTGTGGTCTAACCAGGGTTCTATATAAGTTTAACATAACTTCTGTGCTTTTCAATTCTATCCCTCTAGAAATGAACCCCAGTGCTTGATTTGCTTTTTTTAATGGCCTTATTAACCTGTGTAGCTACTTTTAGTGATTTTTGTATCTGTACCCCCAGATTCCTCTGCTCCTCTTACCCCATTTAGACTCTTATTTTCCATGGAGTATGTGGCCTCCTTATTCTTCCTACCAAAATGTATATATATTCATCTATATTGAAGTTCATTTGCCAATTACATGCCCATTCTGCAAGTTCATTAATGTTTTCCTGTATTTTGTTGCAGTCCTCCTCTCTATTAACTATACCCCCCAATTTGGTGGTGTCTGCAAATTTTGAATTTGTACTTCCGATTCCCAAGTCCAAATCACTTATATAAATGGTGAACAACAGTGGTCCCAGCAGCGATCCCTGTGGAACATCACTTCCCACCTTTTGCTTGTCTGAGTAACTACCTTTAACCCCTGTTTTGTAGCCAGCTTGCTATCCATTCTGCTACCTGTCCCCTGACTCCACATGCTCTGACCTTAGACTTGAGTTTACTATACGGTACCTTATTGGAAATCCAAATATATTACATCTACTGCATTACCCTTGTCTACTCTTCCTGTTACTACTTCAAAGAATTCAATAAGGTTGGACAAGCATGACCTTCCCTTTTGAAATCAGTGCTGACTTATATTTTCGTTTTCTAGATGTTTTTCTATTGCATCTTTTTATAAGGACTCCCATTATCTTTCCTACCACTGACAAGCTAATTGGTCTATAGTTCCCTGGACTTTTTCTATCTCCCTTTTTAAATATAGGAATCACATTAGCTGTCTGCCAGTCCTCTGGCACTATTCCCTTTCTCTAATGATTTTTTATATATATATATATATAAGGCCTCTGCTGTCTCTTCCCTAACTTCTTTTAATATGTGCAGATGCAATCCATCTGGACCAGGGGTTTTATCCCCTCAAGTTTGATTAGGTTATCAATTATCTCAATTATCTCCCCTTTTCTATCTTAAATTTTTTTTGGATCTTTTCTAATGTCATGTCCACCATGTTATTCTCCCTGGTAAATACTGTGGCAAAGTAATTATTTAATATTTCTGCCATTTTGCTGTCATTACCTGAGTTTGTGTGTATCCCTTAGTGGCCCTATCCCTATCTTGATTTTTCTTTTGTTATTTGTGTCTGTGGAATACTATTTCATTTTATATTCCTTGATTATTTACTTTTGTAGTTTCTCTGCCTTCCTCATTTTTTGACTTTTGTGAACCTTTTCGTATTCCCTTTTGTCATCCTCTCCTTTGTCTATATACTTAATGTATGACTTTTACTTTAATTTCAGTTTTGCCCTTATTATTCATCCATGGTGTATCATGATCATGTTAGGTAATCAAAGGCCAAGTTCAATCCTGTTCTCACCCCAACGTCCATACAAATTCACTGATCAGCAGAAGAGTGCTTGATTTGCCCCGCTGCCTGGATCCAGCTAACAGGCACAAACTGTCATGCATGGTACTTTTTAATGATCTTTATAACTTAGTGCTGCACCGGGGGATCTGACTTTCAGGTTCACGAAAGGCACCTAGAAGCTTTAGCTCACTTTGTTAGGCCAGGAATGTCACCTATTTGAAGTCATGCTTCTGTGTGATTTTTAAATTCCTTGCTTTGACATCCCTTGATACTTTCATTTCTACAAAAAGAGACCCAGTATGTGGAATAATTTGATTTATTTGGTAAACCCATTACCAGGCCATGTCCTTCTAAGTGGAATATGTCCCTGTTTTTCTGAAGTTTTTTTCCCATCCTCATTTGGGCTTTACAGCTGATTGCAGCTCTCCTGTAAACATATTCAAGTGGCTACTGATTCTTTCTGTGCCAGCCTGGACAGAGAGTATTGACTAGCTATAAAACCATGGGAAGAATCACCATTAAGCCCAATACTGTCCTAACCTGATGTCCACATATAAACACTTCCCCAGCAGGAATGCTCACTGATTTTAAAAAAAAATTTTGTCCTCTCATCCCTACCCCCCCAAGCCCATTAGCATTGACTTGAGTTCAGTTGATTGGGAATCGAACTTAGGACTTTCTGGCTTCTATGGCCGATGGTCCCTTTACTTGGAAGACCATTGGGGTTGTCTTGGTTTATTCATCAGCTGTAACCAGAGGATACAAAATTAAGATAATTGGCAAAAGAACCAGAGGGGTGATGACAAAAAATGTTTAGGTGGCGAGTTATGATCTGGAATACACTGCCTGCAAGGGTGGTGGAAGCTGATTCAATAATAACTTTCAAAACGGAATTGGATAAATACTTAAAGGAAAAATTGAAGGGCTATGGGGAAAGAGGAGGGCAATGGGACTAATTGGACAGCTCTTTCAAAGATCCGGCACGATGGGCCGAATGACGACTGTGCTGTATGATTCTATGATACGAAACAAAATTTGACACCGAGCCACAAAGCATGGTCAATGAGGTAAGTTTTAAGGAATGTCTTAAAAGTGGAGAGAGGGGCTTAGGGAGAGAATTCCAGAACTTAGGGCCAATATTAAGTAGTCGATTCATGCTGAGGCAATATACTTAGCATTTCTGCAGTGTTATTATGCAGCTACTTGGAGTAGTGCTTTCACAAAGACTTAACTTGGATCTGATGGTTCAAGATGACGGGGGCATTGCTCCTTCCATGGTTCAAGTTATCAGCAATGTTGAACTAGCTTATTTACATTCAGATAGTGAATGAATGAGGAAGAATATTAGAATACTTCTTCGTGGGCTTCCTCATTCTTTGAAGTAAACTATTCACCCTGCTTAACCTGTTTGCGAAAGTTAATTTTTTTTTGGGTTGTTACTTTGGCTCTCAAGCCTTTAAAAGAACTGAGAGCTGACTCAAAAGCAGGAAGATTGCATCCTGACATAGCTACTGTGTGGTACCAAATTTTTCAAGGTACTGTCTTCCATGGGCTGTCACCCATAAATCAGCTGTACATTTGCCTTGACATAACATGCAAAGTACATGTGTTTTTCCGAGCTGTGCAAACTGATTACTTGTGCAGAGACATCTGACAGTTGTAGCATTGCCCATGAAAAGAAATTACATGGAATAGAGTTTATAAAGAGCTTTTAAACTATCCCAGTACACAGTTAAGACTGGCTTCTCCCTGCCACTGTAAGGATCTTAAGTTTCGGTAAGATCAGGTGAACTCTTAGTGCATACCAATTCACAGGGCAAAGTTGCCTTATTCTAAATCAGTTGCCTTATTTTTAAATCAATTCTCCACCCCAGAGGGCTGCGGATGCTCAGTTGTTGAGTATACTCAAGACTGAGATCGATGGATATTTGGCCACTAAAGGAAGAGGGATATGGGGATAGGGCAGGAAAGTGGAGTTGAGGTAGATCGTCGGCCATGATCTTATTGAATGGTGGAGTAAGCTCCTATTTCTTACCTTATGGCTTGTTTGGGAAATGGAAATGTGCAGTAGGGAGCATCGTTGTAAGGTTGGGGTTCTAGCTAGGACAAGTTGTGGGGCAAATGTCTGAAAGCGGGGGCAGTCGTGGACTATACTTTTCTCGTCAATTTCTGCTCTCAGCCCACCTAAGTGAAAGATTTCAAACTGGTTCTCTGTAGTCAGCACAATGCTCTGATCACCTGCACTGTTTAAAATTTGAGCCGGAATCAAAGTGCTGCTAAGCCAGGCGGAGTATGATGAGTGTGTGTTAAGTTTGTAAGACCAGCTGCTTTCTGTAATTTTTAAAACTGGATAATAATCGCTCTTGTAAAGGAGTGCTTCCTCATGTCAATCCTGAACTTGTCTTTTATCAGCATGTACATTGTGTTCCTGATCCTACGGTGATGTTTAACTTGAAATGGTGCTCTAGATTAACCTTTTCTATTTCACTTAGTATCTTGGATGGCCCTGTCTGGCTCCCTCTCATTCATTTCCGTTCAAGGCTTTTTAAATCTTTCCTCGTGACTCATTCTTCTGATACTGGGGATCACCATTGTCACCCTTCTCTGCTCAGCTTCTAAGTCTTGATAATTCCCTTACGCCTCAGTGACCAAAACTGGACGTGACATTCAAGGTGGCCTCAGATTTGTTTTACTAGTGATAGTAAGTGAGTGAACTCTTTCATGGTAGAGTGACCTCTACCATGGCTAATTCAACACCATTCCTTGAGCATATTCGAGCACACCATGCAGTGAACTGGGAACCGAGAACTGTACTTTCAAAATGGGAATTTGGCTAGGGTGGGAATTAGAAGTGCAGAGTAGTTTAATTGAAATAAATGGGTAAAGAATATAAACTTAAAACTTCATTATAACAACTTACATTTATAACAAGAATGGCAGCACAGGAAGGGACAGTGATGTGCAGTTCCTGCAGGATGTGGGAGTTTCGAGTAGCAGATGTTGACTTGGGACAAACATCTGTGGGAAAGTGTCTCCAACTGAAATGAAGATCTCCGAACTTGAGGCAGAGTTGGAGAAAATCCAAGACGTCGGGAAGGGAGAGGTTTTTGGAACAGTGTTTCAGAGAGCAGTCAGCCTGCTGAGAGAGGATGAGCTGGCATTGCTAGAGGAATGATTGGTCACTATCCACAGGTGTTAGCGTGGATAAAAAAAGAATCAAGGGAAAAAGTAGCTTTAAGTATGAACTTAAAGGATAAAATGCATTTTCCAGTGCTCAGAGTGGGAAATAAACTGGGGAAATTGGAAGCAGTTATGTTACAGGAAAATAATTTAATAGCTCTAAGAAACTTGGCTGCAAACTGGGCAGAAGTGGAAAATAAACTGGGATATAATATTTTTAGGAGTAGGTAAGAAAGAAGGAGTGGCAATATTGGTGAAGGAGGGAATGCATGCTGTAGTGGACTGTTCAGTTAACATGGTTAGAGATTAAAGATTTTTTTAAAAAGGAATTGTTACCCTAGGAGGGTTGTACTACAGACCCCTGAATTGTGGGAGAGAAATAGAAGAAAATAACCTGTAGACTGCTCAGGGAGAGGAGTGGGGGGGATAACAAAATTATCGTTCTAGTAGATTTTAATTACCTACTCAATGATTGGGACAGGAAGGGAGTAAATGGAGAAAAGGGAATGGAATTCCTGAATTGTGTGCAGGACCCCTTAAGCAGTATGCCCACAAGGGGAGAGGCATTGCTACATCTAGCTATAAGTAACAAAATATTTACGGTGGATCATGTTCGATGGGGTGAGCACCTGAGGAGTAGTGACCAGAATATGATGAGGTTTGATGTCCAAATAGAAATGGGAAAAGTTTGTAATGTACAAAAACAAGGACACCAGATTGGAATAGGGCAGATTTTAGAAAGATGAGGAGTGAGGTGGGAATAGAAATTCTCTCACAGGACTGTAGATCACTAATGGGATATTTTTAAAAAGGAAATTGTAATGTTGCACAATAAATATAAATAATTAGAAAAGGAAACTAAAGCTTCAGCATGCCTTGGATAAATAGAGGTTAGAAACAAACTAAAATTGAAGTCGAGGACCTATAGGAACACCATAAATAAAATAATTTGAGAAAGTAAGGAAAGTGGTTGAGAGGGATAAAGAGTAAGAAAAAGTATAAGAGAATCTCAAAGTATTTTATACATGTATCAGTAAAAAGAGAATTGTTAATAGGGTGAGTTGGGACCCCTGAGGAGAGGATTATGAGTTCGTAGAGGATAGGCAGAAATTCGTGGAGGGGGAATATTTAACAAGTACTTCATATCAGTGTTGATAAAAGAGAAAGATATTGAGGGGGGGGTGGGGGCAGAGAACAGGTAAATCCTGAATTGGTTACAAGCTAGATGACCTATAATAAATAAAAGGGAAGTTTTAGAGAAGTTAGGTAGGCTAAAGGATGACAAAGTGCTGGGACCTGATGGGAGACCCAAGGATCTTGAGGGAATTGGAGGAAGAAATGCGGAGGCCTTTGAAATTATATTTCAGGATTCTATTGAGACTGTACGTGTGCCAGAGGAAGGAGTGGTGAGTGTAATACCCATTTTCAAAAAGGCAGACAGATCTAACCCAGGTAATTACAGTCTAGTGGTTGGGAAAATTTTCGAATCTTTAGTTAAAGATGAAATTACTAAATATCTAAAAGAAGAGAAAATAATTAGATGCAGCCAATATGGATTTCAGGAGGGAAGATGCATGACAAACCTGGTAAGAGTTCTTGGAGGATGTGACAGATACGGGGGAATTCAGTGGATGTGGTGTACATGGACTTTTAGAAAGTGTTTGACGTGGTACCACAAAGGGGACCTTTGGAAAAGATTAAAAATTATGAAAGTTGGAGAAGGGTATCAAATTGGATTAAAAACTGAATTCGAAGGAAGGAAACAGTAGGCAGTTTCTCAGTGATTGGAATGGGTAAATGTCCCACTGGGCTATGTTCTTGGACTGCTTCTGTTCACTGCATGAATGATTTGGATATAGGACGAGAGGAAGTGGTTTTAAATTTGCCTCATTCCCTTCAAGTTTGTCCCAATATGCGAGTATAGGATTGTGGTGTTGGCTTATCAAGGCAAGTTTAATTCTGAATTGGTCACTATTACCCATGAATGGCAATACTTTGTTGCCAGTGCGCTAACTGGGTCACTTAGAAATCTTGAAAATTCTCATCATTCAACACACTACCTCCTTCCTCAGGTAAATGTCAATTACCTGAGGAAGGAGGTAGTCAATTACCTGAGGAAGCCTCCGAAAGCTTGTAGATTTCAAATAAAAATCGTTGCACTATAACTTGGTGTTGTAAAATTGTTTACAATTGTCAACCCCAGTCCATCACCGGCATCTCCACATAATGAAAACATAGACATTGCTCTCAAGATAACAATTAATTACAATTTGCTCCTTAGCTAGCTGTTGATCCTGTTGAAGAAAACATGAGTTTCAGGTCAAACAGGCTTTGGTGACTCATCTGAAGTGTAATGAAAATAATGGTGCTCAGCACAGTATATTTTGTGTACTCCAGATGGAATTTTATTGACTGGACCAATCCATAGTTTGTACTTTTAAATTGAGATAGAAAAATTTGACACGTACACCAGTTGCTGTTAAGTGACGACACTTTAGCCAGAAGGTTGTGGGTTCAAGCCCTGCTCTAAGACTTGAGCACTTAATCTGGTTTGACCCTTCAATACAGTACTGAGGGAGTGCTGCACTGTCAGAGGTGCTGCCCTTCAGATGAGATGTTAAACAGAGGTTCCATCTGTCTGTTCAGCTGGCTGTCCCTTGTTATCCTATGCCTCTTCAAGTGAGAATTAATTTTGTCCTTGATAATGGTCTCTGATAGTTTTCCCATTCCCTCTTTTGAATAGGGATGTAACATTTCCAACCCTCCAGTCCTCTGGCACCACTCCCATAACCAAGGAGGATTGAAAGATTGTGGTCAGAGCTTCTGCTATCTCCACCCTTAGCTTCCCTCAGCAACCTAGGATGCATCCCATCTGGACCGGGTGACTTGTTAAGTTTGAGTGATACTATTTAGCACTTCCTTTCTATCTATTTTTATCCTATCCAATATCTCTACTTTCTCTTCCTCTACTGTGACATTAACTTTATCCTCATCCAGATGCAAAGTATCCATTCAGTTCCTCAGTCATGCCCTCTGCCTCCACAAGATTTCCTTTTTTGTCTTTAATCTGCCCCATCATTCCTTTAACTACCCTTTTCCTTTTATGTTTATAAAAGATTTTTGGGTTTCCTTTTCCCACTAATCTTTTCTCATATTCTCTCTTTGCCCTTTTTATGTCCTTTTTCAATTTCCCCCTGCACTCTCTGTATTCTGCACCTGACATTTGTCATAAACCTCCTTTTCTGTTTTATTTGAACCTCGATTTCCTTTGTCATCCAGGGAGCTCGAACTTTGGATGCCCCATCTTTCCTCCTTATGGGAATATGCTTGGTTTGTACCTGAACTATCTCCGCCTTGAAGGCCTGCCACTGCCCATTTACTGTTTTCTTGGCCAATCTTTGTTTCCAGTCCACCTGTGCTGGATCCCTTCTCAAATCACTGAAATTGGCTCTCTTACAGTTGGGTATTTTCATCTTTGATTTTTCTTTGCCTCTTTCCGGAACTACTTCAAACCTAATTATATTATGATCACTATTCCCCAGATATTCTCCACTTGCCTCACTTCATTCCCCAGAACTAGATCCAGCACAGCTTCCTTCCTCGGGCTAGAAACTTACTGATTAAGAAAGTTCTCCTGTACACACTTTGAGGAATTCTTCACCCTCCTTGCCGTTTACACTGTTTTTTCCTCAGTCTATATTAGGGTAATTGAAGTCCCCTACTGTTACTGCTCTATTATTTTTACATTTCTCCGAAATTTGCCAACAGGTTTGTTCCTCTATCTCGTCACTATTTGAGGGTCTATTGTCAACACCCAGCAATGTAACAGCTCTTTTATTGTTCCTGAACTCTAGCCAAATAGATTCAGCCTTTGAACTCTAGTGTATCGTCCCTCTGTAGAGCTGTAATATTATTCTTTTGTAATACTGCCACCCCTGCGCCCACCTCCTCCCCCACCTTCCCTCCCCAACACGTAGCCAGGAATGTTCAGTTCCCGTTCCTGCCCATGTTTAAGCCAGGTCTCTGTAACAGCCACTATATCATAAACCCATGTGGAAACTTGTGCCTGCAGCTCATCAGCCTTATTTGTAACATTCCTCGCATTAACACACATGCATTCCAACCATGCTAGTCTGCTTTGCTTTTTTCCTCCATCTAATTCCTGCTCTTTCTGCACTATTCTTTATTCTGTTGTTGTTTGTCCCTCCTGGTTTTCTATGCACCTTGTGTCTCCTCTCTGCAGCAACATCCTGGTTCCCCTCCCCCTGCCAGATTAGTTTAAACCCTCCCCCACAGCGCTAATTAACCTCCCCACGATGTAATTGGTCCCAGCCCTGTCCGGCTTGTTCAGGTCATGTGGAGTGTAAACACTGGCATAGACCAGGTTGGGCCTGATGGCCTGTTTTTGTTCTGTAAATTCTACGTACTGCTATGCAGAGCTGCTCTGTGCTCCTGTAAAGAGTTGAACATTGAACAGCTGATTAATTAGCTGCATACCCGATCCCTCCCAGTGAGCTGCAAAGAATGTTAGAACTTTCAATGCCTTTATTCGTCCATGGTAGTCATGATGTGGAGATGCCGGTGTTATCTGTTTTTAATATAACGGGTCAGTTGCTGTCTTTTCTATGTTTCTACCTCTCTATCTCTGTTTTTTGTTTGTTGTTTTTTTTTGTGATTTGTATATTCTGTGAGACCTGGCAGGTAACACCTGTCTGTCTGCACACTGATTGCCTTGGCAACGGGCAGTTGAAAAAACTGTCTGTAATCACCAAGCATTGTTCTGTGAATTATAAATGCGACTTCATTTCGAGGATTTCATTTCCACATCGTTCACCTGAGGAAGGAGGAAGCCTCCGAAAGCTTGTGAATTTAAAATAAAATTGCTGGACTATAACTTGGTGTTGTAAAATTGTTTACAATTTATTCGTCCAGTCAGTTTTGGCCAAGTACCAGCATTCTGAGTAGTTTGGTTGTTTAAACCTTTGCTGAGTGTTAAGCAGCAATGCTCAGAGTGATGGTTTGGGGTCGAAAGGAAATTAAAAAAAGAATGTGATTCGCATTCTTAGCAGCCCATCGTAGAGGAGAATCTGAGCAGTACATCGGGGATGAGGCTCCTTATTCGGCCATTTACTGCTAAACTGTTCACAACTCGGCAGTTTACAGGGTCAGGGAATGCTCAGCACTACAGTCTGTGAGGCACTTTCATGATCCATTCATAGAGGACTGGAAGAGGGTGATGGGGAGAGAATGGGAAGGGTATAAGGGGAGGGAGAGGGAGTGGAGAAGATAGGGGACCAGGGAGCGGAGTGGGAACTCCTACATTACAACAGTGACTACACTTCAAAAGTACTTCATTGGCTGTAAAGTACTTTGGGATAGCCTAAGATCGTGAAAGGCGCTGTATAAATGCAAGTCTGTCTTTAAAGGCAGCGATACTGCCTTGGTGGAAGTGGGGAATCTCTTTTCCTCCAAGTTTGGAGGTAGGGCCCTTGGAGTTCCTGCCACTTCTTGTCAGTTGGGGAAGGGGAAGTGTGCTACCCTTAGAAGATCTCCTCAAAACTAGCAATGGTTGCACAAAACTATCGGATGATCAATCGTCACTTGGCACACTGCCCAGGAATCACACCAAGCCTTTCTCTTGCCGTTGTCTGACCAGGTTGTGGTTTAATCTTCAGTTGGGGGTCAGGGATTACTTCAGTGTCGTCAGCTGAGGCTTTCATTATGTACTTACTACACTAAACGGTGCTCCGTCGAAGATACTTACGACACTAATCCGTGCTCCCTCGAAGTTAGTTATTGCACTAATGCGTGCTCACTCGAAGTTACTCACGACACTAAGCCGTGCTCTCTCGAAGCTAGTTATTACACTAATGCGTGCTCACTCGAAGTTACTCACTACACTAAGCCGTGCTCTCTCGAAGTTACTTACAATACTAAACTACTCCCTCGAAGTTACTTACTACACTTATCTGAGCTCCCTCGAAGTTACTTGCGACACTAAACTGTGCTCCCTTGACGTTGATTACTGCACTAAACTGTGCACCCTCGAAGTTACTTACGACACTAAACTGTGCTCTCTCGAAGTTAATTACTGCACTAAACTGTGCTTCCTCGAAGTTACTTACTGCACTAAACTGTGCTCCCTCGAAGTTACTTACTACACTAAACTGTGCTCCCTCGAAGTTACTTACTACACTAAACTGTGCTCCCTCGAAGTTACTTACTACACTAAACTGTGCTCCCTCGAAGTTACTGACCACACGAAACTGCTCCCTCGGAATTACTTACTAGACTAAGCCGTGCTTACTCGACTTAACTTATTACAACAAACTGTGCTCTCTCGAAGTTACTGATGACACTAAACTGTGTTCCCTTGAAGTTATTTACTACACTAAACTGTGTTCCCTTGAAGTTACAAAACTAAGCTGTGCTCCCTCGAAGTTACTTACTACACTGATCTGAGCTCCCTGGAATTTACTGACTAGACTAAACTGCTCCCTCGGATTTACTACACTAAGCCGTGCTTACTTGACGTAGCTTACTACACTAAACTGTGCTCCCTCGAAGTTACTTACGACGCTAAACTGTGATTCCTGGAAGTTACTTACTACACTGAACTGTGCTCCCTTGACGTTGCTTGCTGCACGAATCTGTGCTCCCTCGAAGTTACTTACTGCACTAAACTGTGCTCCCTTGACATTACCTACTACACTAAACTGTGCTCCTTCAAAGTTACTTACTGCACTTATCTGAGCTCCCGTGAAGTTACTTACTACACTAATGTGTGCACCCTCGACTTTTCTTACTGCTCTAAACTGTGCTCTCGAAGTTACTTAATGCACTAAACTGCTCCCTCGAAGTTACTTACTACACTAAACTGCTCCCTCGAAGTTACTTACTACACTAAACTGTGCTTCCTTGAAGTTACTTACTGCACTAAACTGCTCCCTCGAAGGTTACTTACTGCACTAAACTGCTCCCTCGAAGTTACTTACTACACTAAACTGCTCTCTCGAAGTTACTTACCACACTAAACTGCGCTCCCTCGAAGTTACTTACTGCACTAAACTGTGCTCCCTGGAAGTTACTTACGACACTAAACTGTGCTCCCTCGAAGTTACTTACTACACTAAACTGTGCTCACTTGAAGTTACTTAAGACACTAAACTGTGCTCCCTCGAAGTTACTTACTACATTAAACTGTGATTCATGGAAGTTACTTACTACACTAAACTGTGCTCTCTCGAAGTTACTTACTGCACTAAACTGTGATTCCTGGAAGTTACTTACTACACTAAACTGTGATTCCTGGAAGTTACTTACTACACCAAACTGTGCTCTCTCGAAGTTACTTACTGCACTAAACTGTGATTCCTGGAAGTTACTTACTGCACTAAACTGTGCTCCCCCGAAGTTTCTTACCACACTAAACTCTGCTTGTTTGGAGTTACTGACAACACGAAACTGTGCTGCCTCAAAGTTACTACACTAAACTTTACTCTCTCGAAGTTACTTACTACACTAAACTGTGCTCCCCCGAAGTTTCGTAGTACATCAAACTGGGCCAACTCGAAGATACTTACCACACTAAACTCTGCTTGTTTGGAGTTACTGACAACACGAAACTGTGCTGCCTCGAAGTTACTGCACTAAACTTTACTCTCTCGAAGTTACTTACTACACTAAACTGTGCTCCCACGAAGTTACTTACGACACTAAACTGTGCTCCCTCGAAGTTACTTACGACACTAAACTGTGCTCTCTCGAAGTTACTTACTACACTAAACTGTGCTCCCACGAAGTTACTTACTGCAATAAACTGTGCTCCCTCGAAGTTACTTACGACACTAAACTGTGCTCTCTCGAAGTTACTTACTACACGAAACTGTGCTTTCTCGAAGTTACTTACTGCACTAAACTGTGCTCTCTTGAAGCTACTGACTACACAAAACTGTGCTGCCTCGAAGTTTCTTCGTACATCAAACTGTGCTCTCTCGAAGTTACTTACCACACTAAACTCTGCTTGTTTGGAGTTACTGACAACACGAAACTGTGCTGCCTCGAAGTTACTTACTGCACTCAACTATGCTCTCTCAAAGTTACTTACGACACTAAACTGTGCTCCTTCGAAGTTACTTACTGTACTAATCTGTGCTCTCTCGAAGTTACTTACTACATTAATCTGTGATCCCTCGAAGTTACTTCCGACACTAAACTGTGCTCCCTCAAAGTTACTTACTACATTAATCTGTGGTCCCTCGAAGTTACTTGCTACACTAAACTGTGCTCCCTTGACATTGCTTACTGCACTAAACTGTGCTCCCTGGAAGTTACTGACTAGACTAAACTGCTCCCTCGGAATTACTACACTAAGCCGTGCTTACTCGACGTAGCTTATTACGCTAAACTGTGGTCTCTCGAAGTTACTTACTACACTAAACTGTGTTCCCTTAAAGTTACTTACGAGACTAAACTGCTCCCTCAGAATTACGACACTAAACTGTGATTCCTGGAAGTTACTTACTACACTAAACTGTGCTGCCTCAAAGTTACTTCCAAAACTAAACTGTGCTCTCTCGAAGTTACTTACTGTACTAAACTCTGCTCCCCTGAAGATACTTGCAACACTAAACTGTGGCCCCTCGACGTTACTTACGACACTAAGTGGTGCTTCCTCAAATTTAATTACGACACTAAACTGTGCTCACACGAAGTTACTTACTGCACTAAACTGTGCTCCCCCGAAGATACTTGCTACACAAAACTGTGCTCCCTTGACGTTGCTTACTGCACTAAACTGTGCTCCCTCGAAGTTACTTACGACACTAAGCGGTGCTCTCTCAAAGTTAATTACTACACTAAGCTGTGCTCCCTTGACATTACTTACTACACTAAACTGTGCTCCTTCAAAGTTACTTACTGCACTAAACTGTGCTCCCTCGAAGTTTCTTACTACACTTATCTGAGCTCCCTTGAAGTTACTTACTGCACTAAACTGCTCGCTCGAAGCTACTTACTACACTAAACTGTGCTCACTTGTAGTTACTTACTACACTAAACTGTGCTTCCTTGAAGTTACTCACTGCACTAAACTGTGCTCACTTGAAGTTACTTACTACACTAAACTGTGCTTCCTTGAAGTTACTTACTACACTAAACTGTGCTTCCTTGAAGTTACTTACTACACTAAACTGTGCTATCGCGAAGTTACTTACTGCACTCAACTTTGCTCCCTAGAAGTTACTTACTAAACTAAACTGTGCTTCCTCGAAGTTACTTACTGCACTAAACTGTGCTCCCTCGAAGTTACTTGCTACATTGAACTGTGCTCCCTCGAAGTTACTTACTGCACTAAACTGTGCTTCCTTGAAGTTATTTACTACACTAAACTGTGCTCCCTAGAAGTTACTAACTACACTAAACTGTGCTCCCTCGAAGTTACTTACTACACTAAACTGTGCTCCCTCGAAGTTACTTACTACACTAAACTGTGCTCCCTCGAAGTTACTCATGACACTAAACTGTGCTATCGCGAAGTTACTTACTGCACTAAACTGTGCTCCCTCGAAGTTACTTACTGCACTAAACTGTGCTCCCTAGAAGTTACTTACTGCACTAAACTGTGCTTCCTTGAAGTTATTTACTGCACTAAACTGTGCTCACTTGAAGTTTTTTTTTTTCGTTCACGGGATGTGGGCGTCGCTGGCAAGGCCGGCATTTATTGCCCATCCCTAATTGCCCTCGAGAAGGTGGTGGTGAGCCGCCTTCTTGAACCGCTGCAGTCCGTGTGGTGACGGTTCTCCCACAGTGCTGTTAGGAAGGGAGTTCCAGGATTTTGACCCAGCGACAATGAAGGAACGACGATATATTTCCAAGTCGGGATGGTGTGTGACTTGGAGGGGAACGTGCAGGTGGTGTTGTTCCCATGCGCCTGCTGCCCTTGTCCTTCTAGGTGGTGGAGGTCGCGGGTTTGGGAGGTGCTGTCGAAGAAGCCTTGGCGAGTTGCATCCTGTGGATGGTGCACACTGCAGCCACAGTGCGCCGGTGGTGAAGGGAGTGAATGTTTAGGGTGGTGGATGGGGTGCCAATTAAGCCGGCTGCTTTATCTTGGATGGTGTCGAGCTTCTTGAGTGTTGTTGGAGCTGCACTCATCCAGGCAAGTGGAGAGTATTCCATCACACTCCTGACTTGTGCCTTGTCGATGGTGGAAAGGCTTTGGGGAGTCAGGAGGTGAGTCACTCGCCGCAGAATACCCAGCCTCTGACCTGCTCTCGTAGCCACAGTATTTATATGGCTGGTCCAGTTAAGTTTCTGGTCAATGGTGACCCCCAGGATGATGATGGTGGGGGATTTGGCGATGGTAATGCCGTTGAATGTCAAGGGGAGGTGGTTAGACTCTCTCTTGTTGGAGATGGTCATTGCCTGGCACTTATCTGGCGCGAATGTTACTTGCCACTTATCAGCCCAAGCCTGGATGTTGTCCAGGTCTTGCTGCATGCAGGCTCGGACTGCTTCATTATCTGAGGGGTTGCGAATGGAACTGAACACTGTGCAGTCATCAGCGAACATCCCCATTTCTGACCTTATGATGGAGGGAAGGTCATTGATGAAGCAGCTGAAGATGGTTGGGCCTAGGACACTGCCCTGAGGAACTCCTGCAGCAATGCCCTGGGGCTGAGATGATTGGCCTCCAACAACCACTACCATCTTCCTTTGTGCGAGGTATGACTCCAGCCACTGGAGAGTTTTCCCCCTGATTCCCATTGACTTCAATTTTACTAGGGCTCCTTGGTGCCACACTCGGTCAAATGCTGCCTTGATGTCAAGGGCAGTCACTCTCACCTCACCTCTGGAATTCAGCTCTTTTGTCCATGTTTGGACCAAGGCTGTAATGAGGTCTGGAGCCGAGTGGTCCTGGCGGAGCCCAAACTGAGCATCGGTGAGCAGGTTATTGGTGAGTAAGTGCCGCTTGATCGCACTGTCGACGACACCTTCCATCACTTTGCTGATGATTGAGAGTAGACTGATGGGGCGGTAATTGGCCGGATTGGATTTGTCCTGCTTTTTGTGGACAGGACATACCTGGGCAATTTTCCACATTGTCGGGTGGATGCCAGTGTTGTAGCTGTACTGGAACAGCTTGGCTAGAGGCGCAGCTAGTTCTGGAGCACAAGTCTTCAGCACTACAGCTGGGATGTTGTCAGGGCCCATAGCCTTTGTTGTATCCAGTGCACTCAGCCGTTTCTTGATATCACTTGGAGTGAATCGAATTGGCCGAAGACTGGCTTCCGTGATGGTGGGGATATCGGGAGGAGGCTGAGATGGATTATCCACTCGGCACTTCTGGCTGAAGATGGTTGCAAACGCTTCAGCCTTGCCTTTTGCACTCACGTGCTGGACTCCGCCTTCATTGAGAATGGGGATGTTTGCAGAGCCTCCTCCTCCCGTTAGTTGTTTAATTGTCCACCACCATTCACGACTGGATGTGGCAGGACTGCAGAGCTTTGATCTGATCCGTTGGTTGTGGAATCGCTTAGCTCTGTCTATAGCATGTTGCTTCCGCTGTTTAGCATGCGTGTCGTCCTGAGTTGTAGCTTCACCAGGTTGGCACCTCATTTTTAGGTACGCCTGGTGCTGCTCCTGGCATGCTCTTCTACACTCCTCATTGAACCAGGGTTGATCCCCTGGCTTGTTGGTAATGGTAGAGTGAGGAATATGCCGGGCCATGAGGTTACAGATTGTGCTGGAATACAATTCTGCTGCTGCTGATGGCCCACAGCGCCTCATGGATGCCCAGTTTTGAGCTGCTAGATCTGTTCTGAATCTATCCCATTTAGCACGGTGGTAGTGCCACACAACACGTTGGATGGTGTCCTCAGTGCGAAGACGGGACTTCATCTCCACGAGGACTGTGCGGTGGTCACTCCTACCAATACTGTCATGGACAGATGCATCTGCGACAGGTCGATTGGTGAGGACGAGGTCAAGTAAGTTTTTCCCTCGTGTTGGTTCGCTCACCACCTGCCGCAGGCCCAGTTCTCGCAGCTATGTCCTTCAGGCCTCGGCCAGCAGTGGTGCTACCGAGCTACTCTTGGTGATGGACATTGAAGTCCCCCACCCAGAGTACATTTTGTGCCCTTGCTGCCCTCAGTGCTTCCTCCAAGTGGTGTTCAACATGGAGGAGGACTGATTCATCAGCTGAGGGAGGACGGTAGGTGGTAATCAGCAGGAGGTTTCCTTGCCCATGTTTGACCTGATGCCATGAGATTTCATGGGGTCCAGAGTCAATGTTGAGGACTCCCAGGGCCACTCCCTCCTGACTGTATATCACTGTACCGCCACCTCTGGTGGGTCTGTCCTGCTGGTGGGACAGGACATACCCAGGGATGGTGATGGAAGAGTCTGGGACGTTGGCTGAAAGATATGATTCTGTGAGTATGGCTGTGTCAGGCTGTTGCTTGACTAGTCTGTGGGACAGCTCTCCCAATTTTGGCACAAGTCCCCAGATGTTAGTAAGGAGGACCTTGCAGGGTCGACTGGGCTTGGTGTTTTGCCGTTGTTGTGTCCGGTGCCTAGTGGTCCGTCCGGTTTTATTCTTTTTCTGACTTTTCGTAGCGAGATTTTACAACTCAGCCATTTAAGAATCAACCACATTGCTGTGGGTCTGGAGTCACATGTCGGCCAGACCGGGTAAGGGTGGCAGGTTTCCTTCTCTAAAGGACATTAGTGAACCAGATGGGTTTTTACGACAATCCGGTAGTTTCATGGCCATCATTACGGATATTAGTATT
Organism: Heptranchias perlo; assembly: GCF_035084215.1. Classification (NCBI taxonomy): domain Eukaryota; kingdom Metazoa; phylum Chordata; class Chondrichthyes; order Hexanchiformes; family Hexanchidae; genus Heptranchias; species Heptranchias perlo. Next base: position 10,479,506 of record NC_090340.1, read on the forward strand.
TTAATTCCAGATTTTTATTTAATTAATTGAATTTTAATTCACCAGCTGCCGTGGCGGGATTTGAACTCATGACTCTGGATTTTAGTCTAGGCCTCTGGATTACTAGCCCAGTAACATAACCACTATGCTACCGTACACTACACTAAACTGCTCCCTCGAAGTTACTTACTACACTAAACTGTGCTTCCTTGAAGTTACTTACTACACTAAATTGTGCTCCCTCGAAGTTACTTACTGCAGTAAACTGTGCTCCCTAGAAGTTACTTACTGCACTAAACTGTGCTCCCTAGAAGTTACTTACTGCACTAAACTGTGCTCCCTCGAAGTTACTTACTGCACTAAACTGTGCTCCCTCGAAGTTACTTACTACATTAAACTGTGCTCCCTAGAAGTTACTTACTGCACTAAACTGTGCTCCCTCGAAGTTACTTACTGCACTAAACTGTGCTCCCTCGAAGTTACTTACTACATTAAACTGTGCTCCCTAGAAGTTACTTACTGCACTAAACTGTGCTCCCTAGAAGTTACTTACTGCACTAAACTGTGCTTCCTTGAAGTTATTTACTGCACTAAACTGTGCTCACTTGAAGTTACTTACTACACTAAACTGCTCCCTCGAAGTTACTTACTACACTAAACTGTGCTCCCTCGAAGATACTTATTACACTAAACTGTGCTATCGAGAAGTTACTTACTGCACTAAACTGTGCTCCCTCGAAGTTACTTACTGCACTAAACTGTGCTCCCTCGAAGTTACTACACTAAACTGTGCTCCCTCGAAGTTACTTACTACACTAAACTGTGCTTCCTTGAAGTTACTTACTGCACTAAACTGTGCTCCCTCGAAGTTACTTACTGCACTAAACTGCGCTCTCTCGAAGTTACTTACTGCACTAAACTGTGCTCCCTCGAAGTTACTTACTGCACTAAACTGTGCTCCCTCGAATTTACTTACTACACTAAACAGTGCTCCCTCAAAGTTACTTACTGCACTAAACTGCGCTCTCTCGAAGTTACTTACTGCACTAAACTGTGCTCCCTCGAAGTTACTTACTGCACTAAACTGTGCTCCCTCGAAGTTACTTACTGCACTAAACTGCGCTCTCTCGAAGTTACTTACTGCACTAAACTGCGCTCTCTCGAAGTTACTTACTGCACTAAACTGTGCTCCCTCGAAGTTACTTACTGCACTAAACTGTGCTCCCTCGAAGTTACTTACTGCACTAAACTGTGCTCCCTCGAAGTTACTTACTGCACTAAACTGTGCTCCCTCGAAGTTACTTACGACACAAAACTGTGCTCTCTCGAAGTTACTTACTGCACTAAATTGTGCTCCCTCGAAGTTACTTACGACACTAAATTGTGATCCCTCGAAGTTACTTACTACACTAAACAGTGCTCCCTCGAAGTTACTTACTGCACTAAATTGTGCTCCCTCGAAGTTACTTACTACACTAAACTGTGCTCCCTCGAAGTTACTTACTACACTAAACAGTGCTCCCTCGAAGTTACTTACGACACTGAACAGTGCTCCCTCGAAGTTACTTACAACACTAAATTGTGATCCCTCGAAGTTACTTACTACACTAAACAGTGCTCCCTCGAAGTTACTTACGACACTAAACTGTGCTCCCTCGAAGTTACTTACTGCACTAAACTGTGCTCCCTCGAAGTTACTTACTGCACTAAACTGTGCTCCCTTGAAGTTACTTACTGCACTAAACTGTGCTCCCTTGAAGTTACTACACTAAACTGTGCTCTCTTGAAGTTACTTACTGCACTAAACTGTGCTCCCTTGAAGTTACTACACTAAACTGTGCTCCCTTGACGTTACTTACTGCACGAAACTGCTTGCTCGAAGTTACTTACCACAGTAAGCCGTGGTCCCTCGACGTTGCTTACTGAAAGTTCCTTACTGCACTAAACAGTGCTATCTCGATGTTGTTTTCATTTGATATAAGCTATTGGTAAGTAATTGTATTTTACTGCAGAGAGTGTGGAGCAGCCTTTGTTCATGCTGCAATTCTTCTCTGCAGATTGAATACGCACAGACATGCAGATTGGGAACCATGGTCGATTGGCTGGTTGGCATTTCCATTGAGGTGACCGTGGTAATTCTGGGAAAACTCTTGAATGCAACATAATCTCTAACTGGAAACACTGTTCAAGACAGTTCAAACAGACAGAGGAAAGAAGAAAGACTTGCATTTTTATGGCACCTTTAACAACGTCAGGACATCCCAAACAGCCAATGAAGTATTTTTGAGGTGTGGCCACCGTTGTAGTATAGAGAAATGCAGCAACCATTTTGCACATAGCAAGCTCCCCCAAACAGAAATGAGATAAACACTCCTTCCAGGTGAATCGGTGATTTACTTGTACTTCTTTTAATTTATTACACTGTATTCACTGCTCACGATGCCGTCTCCTCCACACTGGGGAGACCAAACGCAGATTGGGTCATCGCTTTGCTGAACATCTCCGCTCAGTCCGCAAGCATGACCCTGACCTGCCGGTCGTTTGCTATTTTAAATCCCCGTCCCACTCCCACTCTGACCTCTCTGTCCTCGGCCTCTTAAACTGTCCCAACGAAGCTCAACGGAAGCTCAAGGAACAGCACCTCATCTTTCGATTGGGCACTTTACAACCTTCCAAACTCAATATTGATTTCGTCGAGTTACATCGAAACTTCAGCACAAAAACAGTCGGCCTAACAGGTCCATGCCAGTGTTAATGCTCCACACGAGCCTCCTCCCTCCCCTCTTCATCTAACCCTATCAGCATATCCTTCTATTCCTTTCTCCCTCATGTGTTTATCTAGTTTCCCCTTAAATGCATCTGTGCTATTCGCCTCAACTACTCCTTGTGGTAGTGAGTTCCACATTCTAACCACTCTCTGGGTAGAGTAGTTTCTCCGGAATTTCCTATTGGATTTGTTAGCGACTAATTTATATTTATGAGCTCTCGTTCTGGTCTCCCTCACAAGTGGAAACATCTTCTCTCCATCTACTCTATCAAACCATTTCATTATCTTGAAGACCTCTATCAGGTCATCCCTCAGCCTTGTCTTTTCTAGAGAGAAGAGTCCCAGCCTGTTCATCCTTTCCTGATAAGGATATCCTCTCAGTTCTGGTATCATCCTTGTGAATCTTATTTTCACCTTCTCCAAAGCCTCTATATCCTTTCTGTAATATGGAGTCCAGAACTGTGCACAATAACTTCTTTGCTTTTCAATTCGATCCCTCTAGAAATGAACCCCAGTGTTTGATTTGTCTTATTTATGGCCTTATTAACCTGTGTCGCTACTTTTAGTGATTTGTGTATCTGTGTCCCCAGATCCCTTTGCTCCTGTCCCCCATTTAGACTCTTATTATCCATCATTATGTGGCCTCCTTATTCTTCCTACCAAAATGCACCACCTCACACTTATCTATATTGAAATTCATTTCCCAATTAAACGCCCATTCTCCAAGTTTATTAATGTCCGCTTGCATTTTGACGCATTCTTCCTTTGTATTAAATACACCCCTAAATTTGGTGTCATCTGCAAATTTTGAAATTGTATTTCTGATTCCTGAATCCAAATCATTAATGTAAATTATGAACAACAGTGGTCCCAGCACCGATCCCTGTGGAACACCACTTCCCACCTTTTCCCAGTCTGAGTAGCTACCCTTAACCCCTACTTTTTGTTTTCTTTTCAGATTATAACCACTGCTCCCATTTTTTCGGACAGCAGGTGCTGGTAATGGTTCTGATGTTGCCATTTACAGCTCCTCTAGACCCATCTTGTGTTTCTTAACCTGTCCCATTCCCACCCTCCTTGCCTTGCACCATCATCCCTTTTGTTATTTAATCACTCCTGCCCTCCACCCTATCACAGACCTTCCCTTTTGTTCTTTCCTCCCCCCTTTCCCTGACTCTATATTTGATTATTCACAGTTAATTCTTTAACATCTTCCAGTTCTGGTGAAAGCTCATCGACCTGAAATGTTAACTCTGTTTCTCTCTCCACAGATGCTGCCTGACCTGCTGAGTATTTCCAGCATTTTCTGTTTTTAGACCAGATAATTTGTTGTTTTAGTGATGTCAGTTGAGGAAAAAATATTGGCTAGAACTGCCCTGCTCTTCTTCAAATAGTGCCATGGGAACATTTTTATCTACCTTGACAAGGCCTCAGTTTAATGTCTCATCTGAAAGACGGCACCTCCAACAGTATAGCCTAGATTTTGTGCTATAAGTTTCTGGAGTGGGATTTGAACCTACAACCTCCATAACTCAGAAGGTAAGAGCGCTACCACTAAGCCATGACTATCAACTGGTATTGATTGCCTTTCTCTGGGGGCCTTCCCAGGGTCCTTGATGGAACTGGGCAGTTATGTGGTCCTGCAGTTCTTCAGAATCGTTGTAACAATTTGCCACATTTCCCAATTTGGTGTCAGCAGCAAAGTTAAATATTATTCCTACGTTCTAGATCAACGCTCCCAATGCAAGCCCCTGTGGAATGTCTCATTCTCAGCCTCCGTCCGGGAATGCTCCAATGCTGTCCTCTGAGGAGAGCGCCCTGGGGTAGCATGCCGTAGCAGCCTTTTCAGTGCTGTGTCATTCTGTACCAACTCACTTTGACAAGAATAGGACGGTTTCTCCGCTTCGTGGGCCGGAATTTGCTGGAAACTTGCGCCAAGTTCCAGGAAATAATTTAGTGAGTGAGTTATGCCTTTAGCTGCGGCGAGTTATCATTTGCCGGGACGTTCGTGCCTCTCCACCGATTGCCTCACTTAATCCGGGGCTGCTGAAAGTCCACTTTCATAGCTCCAGCCACCATTGCAGTCAGCGGCCATCGCAAATTTCCTGGATTTCCGCTCAGCAGCCACTTCGACTAAAAAGTAACGGCACGGATGACCTGATATTAAAGGCCCTCACATGACTCTTAGTCTGGGAGGCCAACAAATGCTGTGGAGCCTCACCCCAGCAGTCTGGAAATTGCTCTCAAGAATTTCTTTTCCCTAATTCTCTCAGTCTTTTCTTGCCAGTTTTTTGCCATCCAGAGTTCTGTTGGCATCTGAAGGCAATGACCTTCAGGAACCGCTGCCCTTGCATTTCTTCCACGTGTTAAGAAGGTGAAAGCATTGCAACGGGCCTATCTGTACAAGATACCCGTGGATTGGAGGATCCCAACCCACACGTCCCTGGGCCCGTGGGTGGTGGCCTCTCGGAGGAAGGCACAAAGCAGCTGGTGGGTCAGGTGTTTGGACAATGATAACCCGCCCCCGCACCCCCCAACCAGCCCTTGATCATCCTTCCCCCCCCCCACAAAGTCACACCAGCCCATCAGGAAGTCTGGAGCAATTTTGCAGTGCCCGATGAGGCCATGAACACAAAGAAGGGCAAACAAGATTGAAACAAACGCTTGAACTTTTGTTCAGTGCAATAGCGCAATAACCAACGGTCAGCAAATAACATTAGTGTAAAAGCAGATGAGAACAAAGAAGGCAGCAAACTCTCAACAGGAAGACTCAACAAGAGACAACTACTGAAAATGGAACTGTTCAGCAGACACAAATAGCAAGGTGCCCACCCCTCTACAAACAGCCACACTGGTGGGCAGCATCGCAGCAGGTGCAACAGGGAAGGCGGCCAAGGACTAGAAGACTGGCAGTGGGAACACGGTGATGAGGTAGTCAGTTATAAAGTAGTGCGTAGTATTAGAAAATTCAAGAACTATCCTGTAACTACACATTAAATGCAAATTTTTTCAACAATTTTTGAAAGAACAAACTTTTTATAAATAACATCAACAATTTTAAATTTCGAACTATTTACCAGTAATTTCGCTGTTCTAAGGGCCGTTGAGGGTGAGAATGAGCAGGAGGAGGACTCTGCACCTTCTCCTTCAGGCCCCTATGCCTGTCAACGCCTCTGCAATCACTTGAGCTCCCTTGGTTGCCAACCCTCCAGGATTGTCCTGGAGTCTCCAGGAATTTAACGTTAATCTCCTGGACACTGCTGCAAGTAACCCGGGAGAAAAATCAAAGGGGCATCAAAAAAAATAGTGTGTGTTTCGCATTTTCTTTGAACACTTTCAATTATTAGTTATAGAAATATCGGAGATGGCGAGAAAAGGCTGTTTGACTGGGTGGGGTCTTTGGAGGCAGGAGATCATGTGGTGAAACCTCCAGGAATACGTCCAATCAGAGTTGGCAACTCCACGCAACCCGCTGGCAGAGATTGTCCAGTTTCCACCCAATTGTGGACAGCCCTCCGCAGATGAGGCTCAAATGGTGGTCGATGGACCCCAGATGTCACATATACCTGCGATGCTCCTGCAACATCCTTCTTCGTGGGCATGGGCCTCTGTAGTCCTGCTGGACCAACATTAAGCCTACCCCACAGGGGACTGGGGTGCTTCCCCACCCCTCCTCTCCCTCCCACCCAGTGATCTCCCCCCCATAGAGGGTAGCAAGGCCACAGAATGTACTCTGGGTGAGGGACTTCAATGTCCATCACCAAGAGTGGCTCGGTAGCACCACTACTGACCGAGCTGGCCGAGCCCTGAAGGGCATAGCTGCCAGACTGGGCCTGCGGTAGGTGGTGAGCGAACCAACACGAGAGAAAAACCTACTTGACCTCGTCCTCACCAATCTACCTGTTGCAAATGCATCTGTCCATGACAGTATTGGTAGGAGTGACCACCGCACAGTCCTCGCACTGAGGACACCATCCAACGTGTTGTGTGGCACTACCACCGTGCTAAATGGGATAGATTCAGAACAGATCTAGCAGCTCAAAACTGGGCATCCATGAGGCGCTGTGGGCCATCAGCAGCAGCAGAATTGTATTCCAGCACAATCTGTAACCTCATGGCCCGGCATATTCCTCACTCTACCATTACCAACAAGCCAGGGGATCAACCCTGGTTCAATGAGAAGTGTAGAAGAGCATGCCAGGAGCAGCAACAGGCGTACATAAAAATGAGGTGCCAACCCGGTGAAACTACAACACAGGACTACATGCATGCTAAACAGCACAAGCAACATGCTATAGACAGAGCTAAGCGATTCCACAATCAATGGATCAGATCAAAGCTCTGCAGTCCTGCCACATCCAGTCCAGAGAGATTCTAACCACCTCCCCTTGACATTCTACGGCATTACCATCGCTGAATCCCCCACCATCAACATCCTGGGGGTCACCATTGACCAGAAACTTAACTGGATCAACCACATAAATACTGTGGCTACAAGAGCAGGTCAGAGGCTGGGTATTCTGTGGCGAGTGACTCACCTCCTGACTTCCCAAAGCCTTTCCACCATCTACAAGGCACAAGTTCAGGAGTGTGATGGAATACTCTCCACTTGCCTGGATGAGCGCAGCTCCAACCACACTCAAGAAGCTCAACACCATCCAGGACAAAGCAGCCCGCTTGATTGGCACCCCATCCACCACCCTAAACATTCACTCCCTTCACCACCGGCGCACTGTGGCTGCAGTGTGTACCATCCACAGGATGCACTGCAGCAACTCGTCAAGGCTTCTTTGACAGCACCTCCTAAACCCGCGACCCCTAGGCACATGGGGACAACACCACATGCAAGTTCCCCTCCAAGTCACACACGATCCCGATTTGGAAATATATCACCGTTCATTCATCGTCGCTGGGTCAAAATCCTGGAACTCCCTTCCTAACAGCACTGTGGGAGAACCTTCACCAGACGGACTGCAGCGGTTCAAGAAGGCAGCTCACCACCACCTTCTCAAGGGCAATTAGGGATGGGCAATAAATGCCGGCCTCGCCAGCGATGCCCACATCCCATGAACAAATAAAAAAACCCATCGGATTCTGGCCATAGGCTCTGTCGGCTCCGTCTGTGCGCTGCCTTTGAGTGGGGGATGGGTCGGTGAGGAGGCAGCGCTCTCGGGGGGTGGGGGGGAGGGTGAGGAAAGTGGCCCACAGTCATGCGTTCCCTCCACCCTCGCTGGGGGGGTCCGCACCACTTCTCCCGCCTTCCCCCCTTTAGACACCCGGTCTTTTCATCCTCCTCCTGCTCCTCCTCCTCCTCCTGCATAATCTCAAATAATTCCCTCCTCTTAGTTTCATTCTTGGGCGGATCGCTGCATAGGAGACAAAGCAAGAGGCCGTGAAGGTCACCTGGTGACACCAGCCTCGGCCTGGCCCACAGGCCCAGCGTCATGGAATCCCTGCAGCTGCAGGACCCTCTCCTCATGTCGAGTGAGGTCCTTGAACTGTGGGTTCCTCCTCGGTTCTTGTGCGCTCCCATGCGTTATGCGCCAATATGCCCTGCGGGGAGAATACAGATAATAGGTTAGGTGGGTCGGTGTGCGAGAGGTCGAGGTGTCGAAATGACGGGGACTTTGCAGACATTGCAATGTTTTCTTCCACAGAGATATGAAGCTGTCAAATTCATCAACAGTCCATTTTGAACAGGCTGCTTCCCTCGGCAACAGAATTTCACGACTTTAAATTGTCTTTGGGTTCTGCGCTCGATTCACAAACACATCTCAGGCTGAAAGCAGCTAACCGTCCCCTGCCTCTCCAAAGACAGGGTCTGCACCACTTCTCCCACCTTCCCCCCTTGGACACGCGGTCTTCTCATCCTCCTCCTGCTCCTCCTCCCATTCGGCCCATCAGATCTATGCCAGTATCTCACCTTATCAACATATCCTTCTATTCCTTTCTCGCTCATGTACGCACCTAGCTTCCCTCTGAATACATCTATGCTATTGGCCTCAACCACTCCATGTGGTAGCGAGTTCCACATTCTCATCACTTATGGCGTCTATTCTTAGCTTTTTATAGTGCCATGTGGTTGGTCTGCAGAGTAGGCCATTGGCTGGGCTGTGAATGAGGTCCCTGAGGCGTTATTGAGCAGAGCTGCACTATAGCCAGATCGAATTTCCAGCAAATTTTGGCGTGAGTACAATGTGAGATGAACGGAAAGCGCAAATGCCCAATTAACAGCATACGTTGCACATCGCACCATTCTAGAAAATTCTGGCCCCATCACTTGGCCAACAGACTCAATTTCCTACCTCCACATTTATTGTGTCACTCCTGGGTTTTGCCAACTCTTTCTCTTTCCCCAACAACCTTTGCAAAGGATGAAATATATATTAAAAATATCACCAACTTTATAATTACTGTTGATATTTCACCCCCATATGCAACAACTCACCTTTAAGTTATTGTTTCCCATTAAATTTACCTATCACTCCTATAAGCAGCCCTTTAAGGGCTTAAACACAATTTCCCGCCCTTTCTCTGGCAAACTCCCAACATCAGGCCCTGTAGGGCCTGGAGCTCGCCCAGATTATGTGAATGAAGCTGACCTTGCCACATCAGGCTGAGTCAGCATACTAACAGTGGACTGGTACTAATGCCACATTGGAGAGGGTGCAGAGGAGGTTTACTAGAATGGTACCAGGGATGAGGGACTTCAGTTATGTGGAGAGACTGGAGAAGCTGGGGTTGTTCTCCTTAGAGCAGTGAAGGTTAAGGGGAGATTTAATAGAGGTGTTCAACATTAGGAGGGGTTTTGATAGAGTAAATAAGGAGAACCTGTTTCTACTGGCCGGAGGGTTGGTAACCAGAGGCCATAAATTTAAGATAATTGGCAAAAGAACCAGAGGAGAGACGAGGAGAATTTTTTTTACGCAGCGAGTTGTTATGATCTGGAATGAAAGGGTGGTGGAAGCAGATTCAATAATAACTTTCAAAAGGGAATTGGATAAATACTTGAAAAGGAGAAATTTGCAGGGCTCTAGGGAAAGAGCAGGGAATTGGGACTAATTGGATATCGCTTTCAAAGAGCTGGCATAGGCACGATGGGCCAAATGGCCTCCTTCTGTGCTCCATGATTCTACATTGCTTGCCTAATGCCTAATCTGAAAATCTACCCCATTGAGAATAACCAAAGCAATTCTGCTCAAGCCAATGGAAACACAGAGCCTAACTTCCACCTTTCCTTGTATGTCATACATCTTTCATGGAATAGGAACATAGGAACAGGAGGAGGCCATTCAGCCCCTCGAACGTGTTCCGCCACTTAATTAGATCACAGCTGATCTGTACCTCAACTCCATTTACCTGTCTTTCCTCCATATCCCTTGCTCCCCTTACAAAAATCTAGCGATTTCAGTCGTGAAAATTTCAATTGACCCCCCGACATCCACAGCCTTTTAGGGGATCGAGTTCCAGATTTCCACTACCCTTTGTGTGAAAAATGCTTCTGATTTCACTCCTGAACGATCTTGCTCTAATTTTAAGATTGTGCCTCCTTGTTCTGGATTCTCCCACCGGAGGAAATAGTTTCTCTGTATCTACTCTATCAAATCCTTTCATCGTTTTAAACACCTCGATTAGATCACCCCTCAACCTTCTAAACTCAAGGGAATACAACCCAAGTCGATGCAACCTGGCCTCATAACTTAACCCTTTAAGCCCCGGTATCATTCTGGTGACTCTCTGCTGCACTCCCTCCAAGGCCAATATATCCTTCCTGAGGTGTGGTGCTTAGAACTGAACGTAGTGCTCCAGGACCAAGGCTCTGTGCAACTGAAGATCACTTCCTCCCCTTTGTACTCCAGCCCCCGAGATAAAGGTCAACATTCCATTAGCCTTTTTGATTACTTTTTGTACATGTCGTAGGTAAGACATGTGCCAAAGGACGTGCTGATGGATATAGCGGGGGGGGAAAAATTGGATAGGGGCCGTTTTTGGACGCTGGTAGCGTGATGTGCTATTACCCCGCGCCCAATGGCCCCTGCGCAGGCAGGACGCAAGGTTCGGCCCACCCAAGGACTCACCTGCTATCAGGCCTTGCACGTGGAATCTATACAATTCACACTTTCCACCGCCAGGGGGAGCTCAATCTCTTAAAGTAAGGATGTTTCTTAGAAATCTCTTAAACAGAGATCAGACATCGCACACGTAAAGCACAGATGCAGGTCCCATCCCTATGTTTACACACTGACGGGTTATGTTAAAACATTCAATAGTGCTGAAGACTTGTGCTCCAGACAGAGGGTGGTTGTGGAGGGTTGTTTTTCAGACTGGAGGCCTGTGACCAGCGGTGTGCCTCAGGGATCGGTGCTGGGTCCGCTGTTATTTGTTATTTATATTAATGATTTGGATGAGAATTTAGGAGGCATGGTTAGTAAGTTTGCAGATGACACCAAGATTGGTGGCATTGTGGACAGTGAAGAAGGTTATCTAGGATTGCAACGGGATCTTGATAAATTGGGCCAGTGGGCCGATGAATGGCAGATGGAGTTTAAGTTAGATAAATGTGAGGTGATGCATTTTGGTAGATCGAATCGGGCCAGGACCTACTCCGTTAATGGTAGGGCGTTAGGGAGAGTTATAGAACAAAGAGATCTAGGAGTACAGGTTGATAGCTCCTTGAAAGTGGAGTCACAGGTGGATAGGGTGGTGAAGAAGGCATTCAGCATGCTTGGTTTCATTGGTCAGAACATTGAATACAGGAGTTGGGATGTCTTGTTGAAGTTGTACAAGACATTAGTAAGGCCACACTTGGAATATTGTGTACAGTTCTGGTCACCCTATTATAGAAAGGATATTATTAAACTAGAAAGAGTGCAGAAAAGATTTACTAGGATGCTACCGGGACTTGATGGTTTGACTTATAGGGAGAGGTTGGATAGACTGAGACTTTTTTCCCTGGAGAGTAGGAGGTTTAGGGGTGATCTTATAGAATTCTATAAAATAATGAGGGGCATAGATAAGGTAGATAGTCAAAATCTTTTCCCAAAGGTAGGGGAGTCTATAACGAGGGGACATAGATTTAAGGTGAGAGGGGAGAGATACAAAAGGGTCCAGAGGGGCAATTTTTTCACTCAAAGGGTGGTGAGTGTCTGGAACGAGCTGCCAGAGGCAGTAGTAGAGGCTGGTACAATTTTGTCTTTTACAAAGCATTTGGACAGTTACATGGGTAAGATGGGTATAGAGGGATATGGGCCAAGTGCCGGCAATTGGGACTAGCTTAGTGGTATAAACTGGGCGACATGGACATGTTGGGCCGAAGGGCCTGTTTCCATGTTGTAAACTTCTATGATTCTATGATTCTAGCTGCGCCTCTAGCCAAGCTGTTCCAGTACAGCTACAACACTGGCATCCACCCGACAATGTGGAAAATTGCCCAGGTATGTCCAGTCCACAAAAAGCAGGACAAATCCAATCCGGCCAATTACTGCCCCATCAGTCTACTCTCAATCATCAGCAAAGTGATGGAAGGTGTCGTCGACAGTGCTATCAAGTGGCACTTACTCACCAATAACCTGCTCACCGATGCTCAGTTTGGGTTCCGCCAGGACCACTCGGCTCCAGACCTCATTACAGCCTTGGTCCAAACATGGACAAAAGAGCTGAATTCCAGAGGTGAGGTGAGAGTGACTGTCCTTGACATCAAGGCAGCATTTGACCGAGTGTGGCATCAAGGAGCCCGAGTAAAATTGAAGTCAATGGGAATCAGGGGGAAAGCTCTCCAGTGGCTGGAGTCATACCTAGCACAAAGGAAGATGGTAGTGGTTGTTGGAGGCCAATCATCTCAGCCCCAGGACATTGCTGCAGGAGTTCCTCAGGGCAGTGTCCTAGGCCCAACCATCTTCAGCTGCTTCATCAATGACCTTCCCTCCAACATAAGGTCAGAAATGGGGATGTTCGCTGATGATTGCACAGTGTTCAGTTCCATTCGCAACCCCTCAGATAATGAAGCGGTCCGAGCCCGTATGCAGCAAGACCTGGGCAACATTCAGGCTTGGGCTGATAAGTGGCATGTAACATTTGCACCAGATAAGTGCCTGGCAATGACCATCTCCAACAAGAGAGAGTCTAACCACCACCCCTTGACATTCAACGGCATTACCATCGCCGAATCCCCCACCATCAACATCTTGGGGGTCACCATTGACCAGAAACTTAACTGGACCAGCCATATAAATACTGTGGCTACGAGAGCAGGTCAGAGGCTGGGTGTTCTGCGGCGAGTGACTCACCTCCTGACTCCCCAAAGCCTTTCCACCATCTACAAGGCACAAGTCAGGAGTGTGATGGAATACTCTCCACTTGCTTGGATGAGTGCAGCTCCAACAACACTCAAGAAGCTCAACACCATCCAAGATAAAGCAGCCCGCTTGATTGGTACCCCATCCACCACCCTAAACATTCACTCCCTTCACCACTGGCGCACTGTGGCTGCAGTATGTACCATCCACAGGATGCACTGCAGCAACTCGCTAAGGCTTCTTCGACAGCTCCTCCCAAACCCGCGACCTCTACCACCTAGAAGGACAAGAGCAGCAGGCACATGGGAACAACACCACCTGCACGTTCCCCTCCAAGTCACACATCATCCCGACTTGGAAATATATCGCCGTTCCTTCATCGTCGCTGGGTCAAAATCCTGGAACTCCCTTCCTAACAGCACTGTGGGAGAACCGTCACCACACGGACTGCAGCGGTTCAAGAAGGCGGCTCACCACCACCTTCTCAAGGGCAATTAGGGATGGGCAATAAATGCTGGCCTCGCCAGCGACGCCCACATCCCATGAACGAATAAAAAAAACATTCAATAAAGGTTGCATACTACTAAATCCCACATCCTCCAATCTGCATGCCAGACCTCACCAATCTGCCGATCTGAGTTGGTACCAGGCCTGGGAGAGTGCGTGCACCAAGGTTCTTTGCTGATGCACTAGAGACCTTGGTGCAAGAGGTGGACCGAAGGAGGGACATCCTACATCCGAGGGGGGGCGGGGGTGGGTGGCGACAAGAGGCCCGCCAGACATATACTCAAAAGGCAGTGGGAGGCAGTGGGGGACGAAGTCAATGCCAGGCGCACAGCATCATGAACATGGATACAGTGCAGGAAGAAGTTCAATGCTTTGACATGAGTGGTCAAAGTGAGTGAGGTCAACTGTCAAGTGGCGTCTCCTACCAACTGCACCATGCACTACACCCCCCATCACCCACATACCAATAAACTCTCTCCATCAGTACTCAGCTCTTCCAATCAGATGTTTCCTCTCACCCTTACATATTACCACTGTTTCACACCGCCCACCCACAACTCACAGGCCACACACACTGGCAGCTATTCAACCATGACAGGCACATCACCCAGACACACATCCCACTCTCTTGCAGGAGAAGGTGGCGCATATCAAGAGGCAGCAAGTGGCAGTGGCATTCAGCCCCTCGAGCCTGTTCCACCATTCAATGAGATCATGGTGGACCTGTGACCTAACTCCATATACCCGCCTTAGCCCCATATCCCTTAAACCCTTGGTTCACAGAAATCTATCAATCTCAGATTTAACATTCACAAGTGAGCTAGCATCAACTGCCGTCTGCAGAAGAGCGTTCCAAACGGCTCCCACCCTTTGCGTGTAGAAGCATTTCCTAACTTCACTCCTGCACGTCCTGGCTCTAAATGTTCGGCTATGTCCCCGCGTCCTAGTATTCAAGTCTAGGAGACCTCCAAAAACAGTTCCAAATGTCTCGGCAGCCAGATGCAATAGCCAGCCACTAACCTGTAAATCCTGCATGGTCCCTTTAAATAGCGCTGGTGGGGGTCCTCCAGGCACTCTAAGACACGTTCAGATGGTCGGGGTTAAGACTATGCGTTGAGTTGAGCGTTAAGTCCCAAAATGGTGTCTATCACTTTAAATCAGCATTGCACACTGATTGAAGTCATTTTCTCCTTACTTAAATGATTCCAGCGTTCGTTATCTGCGCCTGCGCTAACTCCTATACCAAGATGGCGTCTTGGATGCGCACGCATGTTTCCAGCGTGACGTGCGCTGGATGCCAGCGCACGTCACGCTGGAAAAATGCGTGCGCATCCAAGACGCCATCTTGGGTGTCAGAGAGCTATGTAGCGCCGAAACAACGGGCGCTACACGGCCCAATTTAGTTTGTTTACCTTGCTGCTAGTTCTAAATGGAAAGAAAAGAACCATCAGAACTAATCAGGTTTTTCCCATTAAATTTGGTGTCACAAGGTAGCTAAGCCTCCATCAAGCTGTTGCAAGACACAATTCAATGGGAGCTCCGACAGTCACACTTCAAAATCAGTCCTCCAAAGGATAATGATGAGTGTATTTTATGTTCCTGTGATGTAATTTAGAGGTGCAGTTGGTTTTTTTTCGAGAGGAAAGGCACAGATTGGCCACTCGGGAGATGACTTCATGAGTTTGCTTGAAAAACTCTTCCAAATTTGAGAAGTTCACTGTTATTTGCTGCCAGTTTGGGTCCGTTCATAGCATCATTGTCCCTGAGGAGTTTGTGGGGTTCAAACTCCACTAGGCCGACCAGTGCAGTTTTGAGGAAGTGCTGCGGAGTCGGAGGTGTTGCCCCGAGGCCCCGTCTGCCTGTTCAAGTGGAATTAAAAAGATCTCATAGTGCTGTTCAAAGAAGAGCAGTTCTCCTGACTTGGGTTGCCAACTTTGATTTCTTGTATTCCTGGAGATTTCATCATATGACCTCCTGCCTTCACCTGCCCCACTCCCACTGATGGTCACCCAACACGTCTATCCTCACAGTGCACCGCCTTCCCACCGCCGATGTGAAAGCCGGTCGGGTGATTCTTAACTGACGTTCATAGGAACCTTTTTCCCCGTCTTAAGCATTTTTAAAACTAATAAATAAAAGTGTCCAAAGAAAATTTTAAAAAACACAGTTTTTTTAGTAACCCTCGGATTTTTATTCCCGGAGTTGCTCGCAGCAGTTACCTGGCGATTAATTTTCAATTCCTCGACACTCCAGGACAACCCTGGAGAGTGGCAATCATCGGAACATAGGAACAGGAGTAGGCCATTCAGCCCCTCGTGCCTGCTCCGCCATTTGATAAGATCTTGGCTGATCTGTGATCTAACTCCATATACCTGCCTTTGGCCCAAATCCCTTAATACCTTTGGTTGCCAAAAAGCTATCTATCTCAGATTTAAATTTAGCAATTGAGCTAGTATCAATTGCCGTTTGCGGAAGGGAGTTCCAAACTTCTACAACCCTAATCCGAACCAAAATCTATCCCTTGACCAACGCCACCAAAACCGATTAACTGGTCATTTATTTCATTTGCTGTCTGTGGGACCATACTGTGTTGAAGCTAACTCCTCTATTTGCCTATATTACAACAGTGACTACACTTCAAAAGTACTTCATTGGCTTTGAAATAGTTTGGGACGAGCTGAGGTCATGAAAGACGCTATATAAATGCAAGTTCTTCAATCTTGGATCAGCTGCAATGAGTTTGGCAAAAGCATCGCAGGTTATATTTAATAATGTTTTTCTTTACCTCTCTCACAGGAAATGCCTCCCTTCAGTTAGTCCTACACCTCCAATCCAATGACCGTTCAGATGACATTGGGAACTCAGCTTGTGGGAAATTATAGAGGAGAATCCCACTCCTGGGCTCAATTTAAACAAAAAAGTTCTAATCATTTCTTGCGTTTCCTCCCCTCATCTCCAGAAGGCGCTGACTCTTGCTGGGGTACAGGTCCCCAGGTACCAGGCATCCTGTGGTACCTCACCCAAGGGCCATCTTCATGTGTAAGCCTAGTCAGTGAGTGTTGTTTGACTGTGGAGAGAATCACAGCCAAACCCAATTGTGTTCTCACCTCACAGGTATGCACTTTTCAGCAGTGGTCATTAAGTAATGATCTGTATCCCTGGCTCATTTTCCATTTCATTGCCCAAAGATCGACTGTACGTACTAACTGCTGCCCTGGCCGAAATCAGCTAACTTAGTACAGGCTGCAATTCGATGCTTGGGCCTTCTGCAGTGCATTGCCCATTAGGTTACTGGGAGTGATCAGGTACAGATCTTGTAAGGTTTTATAAATACCCAGGAGAGCCATCGTGTTGGAGAACGGTCACACGGAGTCACTGAGTGGTGGGGCATAAGTACGACCTTGTCCCGCTACAGCGAGTTTCCAATCTCAGCCCTGCTGAGCAGAGGCCGGGAATTCCCCACAAGGATGGGGGAAAACTGTGGAGATATAGTCATTCATGGATGACTTTCGCATAGCCCTGAGGAGCCGGTTTGAGTTTATGACCTGGAAACAGTGCCCTGCTTGCAGCCTAAGAGTTAATACTGTCCTACGTACGATGCAAACTTTGGAAACACTGCCGTGTTTTCATTCCAAATACCTGAAGCCTTCAAACACCTGCAGGCATTTCCCTTCCAAGAAGTGAATCATTGGCGTTAATGTCACCATGAATCATTAGATTAACAAACAATTCAGTCCCAGTCTGTACTGCTCATTTCTTTGGGTGATTGATTTTGATCTTTAATTAGACTTTTTCCTGCTCCCTTCACCTCAAAAATATTTTGGACCGTAACTTGCTGGAAGTGTGAGCTGATAATGGCAATGGGGCATTTGGGACCTTAGTGAACTCAGTGGGGGATCAACAGTGTATCTCCTTAATCAATGAGATTTAAGGATTGAGAAAGAAACAGAGGAACTCTAATTAGAGTCAAATCAAGGTACAGAAAGAGAAATAGAAAAGGGGAAAGAAAGATTGGATTAAGAGAGAGAGAAAATAGAGACAGAAAGGAAAAGTAAGAAAAAAAATTAAAAATGTAAAATTTGAAATTTTTTAAATCTCTAAGAAGATTTTACTATCTGCAGGAGTGAGACGCAACGATTTAAATTGTTCCCTTTATGGGCCGGAGAGATTGATTGTCATTGAATTAACAATAATCACGGCGTTTAAAGGCTATTAATTATGAGCCCTAACTTTCTGCATTGAGTTTAATGGGCAATTAATGTGCAAATCCAGCAAGTTCTTTAAAAATAACGAGGAGGTTGAGGGCGAGGTGCAATTTGTGTGAATCAAACAGCAGAGCCGCGTAAATCGACCTGTCAGTTCTGAAGGTTTGCAACTCATGGCTTATCTCCTCATCTCGCTGGCCGATCTGCACATTAATAGCGGTGCGCATTATTCACAAACCGTTATTTATCCAGGAAGATTTGGCCCATAAAAGTAGACATAAAACTTGAGCTAAGGTTGCCTACTCTGGTCATATGTATTCCAGGAGGTTTCATCATGTGAGCTCCCACCACCAACCGTCCCGCCCCACATTCCCGCCATTGGTCACCTGACACGTCCATCCTCACAGAGGACCCCCTTCCCATGGCCAACTGGAAAGCAAACCAACTCTGTTATTCAATTGGATGACTCTTTTTTACCATCTCCAATATTTTTATAACTAATAAAGAAACATGTTCAAAGAAAATGAAAAACAAACACCAGTTTTTTAATGCCCCGATGATTTTATTCCTGGAGTTGCTCGCAGCAGTGTCCTGGAGATTAATCTTTAATTCCTGGAGATTTCAGGACAATCCTGGAGGGTTTGCAACCCTAATTAGAGCAGAAAATAAACTGGAATTTACTGTGTAGATTTTTTGTCAAAAGAGAATGTTACAGGTGATGGGTTACAGGCTGGGATAGTATTAAAGGCAGTGATGATTAGGCATGGCATGTTGTTATTGGGGTCAGTATATTGCTGAGAGGATCACGCTATTGGTCATGTTGTTATTGGGGTCAGTATATTGCTGAGAGGATCACGCTATTGGTCATGTTGTTATTGGGGTCAGTATATTGCTGAGAGGACCATGCTATTGGTCATGTTGTTATTGGGGTCAGTATATTGCTGAGAGGACCACAGTATTGATCATGTTGTTATTGGGGTCAGTATATTGCTGAGAGGATCACGCTATTGGTCATGTTGTTATTGGGGTCAGTATATTGCTGAGAGGATCACGCTATTGGTCATGTTGTTATTGGGGTCAGTATATTGCTGAGAGGACCACAGTATTGATCATGTTGTTATTGGGGTCAGTATATTGCTGAGAGGACCATGCTATTGGTCATGTAAGGAATCTTACAACACCAGGTTATAGTCCAACAGTTTTATTTGAAAATCACAAGCTTTCGGAGATTATCCCCTTCGTCAGGTGAGTGAGTGAAAGGTTCTCAAATCGCATTTCTTATATTAGGCTGGGGCACGATCACACCAATCAAAGGTGTCGTTGGTGGTCAGACAGGTTAGCCACGGAAAACAGTACATCCCAGTATACTGAATACACAATGGGTCAGATTACACAGACAAAGAGAGAAAGAGACCCGAAAGGCAAAGAGAGAGAGGGGGAATGTCCAGTTGTATTAAAAACAGATAACTTTTTTTTGCTGGTGGGGTTACGTGTAGCGTGACATGAACCCAAGATCCCGGTTGAGGCCGTCCTCATGGGTGCGGAACTTGGCTATCAATTTCTGCTCGACGATTTTGCGTTGTCGTGTGTCTCAAAGGCCGCCTTGGAGAACGCTTACCCGAAGATCGGTGGCTGAATGTCCTTGACTGCTGAAGTGTTCCCCGACTGGGAGGGAACCCTCCTCTCTGGCGATTGTTGCGCGGTGTCCGTTCATCCGTTGTTGCAGTGTCTGCATGGTCTCGCCAATGTACCATGCTCCGGGGCATCCTTTCCTGCAACGTATGAGGTAGACAACATTGGCCGAGTCACAGGAGTATGAACCATGCACGTGGTGGGTGGTGTCCTCTCGTGTGATGGTGGTATCTGTGTCGATAATCTGGCATGTCTTGCAGAGGTTGCCGTGGCAGGGTTGTGTGGTGTCGTGGACGCTGTTCTCCTGAAAGCTGGGTAATTTGCTGTGAACGATGGTCTGTTTGAGGTTGGGTGGCTGTTTGAAGGCGAGTAGTGGAGGTGTGGGGATGGCCTTAGCGAGGTGTTTGTCAGTATATTGCCGAGAGGACCACGGTATTGGTCATGCAAAGTCACTTTTGAGTGAAAGTCCGTCAATTTGGATACCTGTGTTCCCTTGAATTTCTCGTCATTAATTTTCCGGCACATGAAAGATGAAAATTTACCCAGTGAGTTTTTTTATACTGAAGCTGAATCATGTTCTCTCATCCCATGGACTAAAGTCAGTCCAGTGTTGCTCCCGATGGCATCAGGGAGATATATATCTTGGAGGTAGATCTCCCTTCTGGGAATTGGCATGGTGACACATTCCAATGACTTACTCTGCCCATATAAGATGGGCGTTAAAAGGTCAGTCACATTCTTTCCTTTCAGGAAGTACTGAGCCACAAAGAGCAGGAAAGTCCCAGGTACTATCCTTCGTGCATACTAAGTTAATGGATCTTCCGGAGATGGGGTTACTATAATTGGCCTCAGAGTCCCTGAGATTGACTATTCAGTGACTCCTACAAAAAATAAGCATGTGTTGACATCATGCACATACAGGAACTGAAGGGCTAATTTTCCACAGCTCTGCTCCAACCACCCACTCTCCAGGCTCATCCATGAAGATTGATCACTTGGGTGAGGCACGAGAAGGCTGTCAGTGACTGTGGAGCAGAACTCCTGCATTAGTCAACACCTTGTGGAAAGGAGGAGAGAAAATTGTAAGGAGG
Organism: Heptranchias perlo; assembly: GCF_035084215.1. Taxonomy (NCBI): domain Eukaryota; kingdom Metazoa; phylum Chordata; class Chondrichthyes; order Hexanchiformes; family Hexanchidae; genus Heptranchias; species Heptranchias perlo. The sequence goes on from NC_090340.1 coordinate 10,499,982, forward strand.
ACATAGCAAGATAATAACATTTTAGCCCCAGTAACAACCACTGTGTCCATATTGACACATGAAGAATAACTCCTTGAGTGAGGATACTTGGCAGTGGCCATTGCCCATGGAGCTGAAGGGATAATTTTCCACATTTGCACTCCTGGTACAGAACATTGCACACCAAGAGCGTGTAATGCACGACTGGGCACAAAGGATAGTGGGAGCACTCTTATGTCCCAGTGTGAGTTAGTCTCTTCAGGAAAGGAAGAGATAAAAAGTGACACGGGTTGGACAGATTGGCAAAAAGTGTGGGAATTGTCAAGAAAGTCCAGCTCTATTTGTTACAGCTGTTGACACCAGTGCTGTGTGAAATATTGTAGTTTTATTTGGCAGGCCGGAGACAAAACATTTCCTTGCTGTGAGACTCGATACAGTCCAAAAACCATTAACAACACTGGGCTGGAGAAGATGTGATTGGTCGATGCTGGGATTCATCCTCTGTAATACAACAATCAGAATACAGCACATTGCAGTCTTCCATTACAAATCATTGGAGATCAGTGTAAACCAATGGGTGCTGTACATTGCAGAGTCTTCCATTACAAATCAGAACATAAGAACATAAGAAATAGGAGCAGGAGTAGGCCAATCGGCCCCTCGAGCCTGCTCCGCCATTCAATAAGATCATGGCTGATCTGATCCTAACCTCAAATCTAAATTCATGTCCAATTTCCTGCCCGCTCCCCATAACCCCTAATTCCCTTCACTTCTAGGAAACTGTCTATTTCTGTTTTAAATTTATTTAATGATGTAGCTTCCACAGCTTCCTGGGGCAGCAAATTCCACAGACCGACTACCCTCTGAGTGAAGAAGTTTCTCCTCATCTCAGTTTTGAAAGAGCAGCCCCTTATTCTAAGATTATGCCCCCTCGTTCTAGTTTCACCCATCCTTGGGAACATCCTTACCGCATCCACCCGATCAAGCCCCTTCACGATCTTATATGTTTCAATAAGATCGCCTCTCATTCTTCTGAACTCCAATGAGTAGAGTCCCAATCTACTCAACCTCTCCTCACATGTCCACCCCCTCATCCCCGGGATTAACTGAGTGAACCTTCTTTGTACTGCCTCGAGAGCAAGTATGTCTTTTCTTAAGTATGGAGACCAAAACTGTATGCAGTATTCCAGGTGCGGTCTCACCAATACCTTATATAACTGCAGCAATACCTCCCTGTTTTTATATTCTATCCCCCTAGCAATAAAAGCCAACATTCCATTGGCCTTCTTGATCACCTGCTGTATCTGCATACTAACTTTTTGATTTTCTTGCACTCGGACCCCCAGATCCCTTTGTACTGCAGTACTTTTCAGTTTCTCACCATTAAGATAATAACTTGCTCTCTGATTTTTCCTGCCAAAGTGCATAACCTCACATTTTCCAATATTGTATTGCATCTGCCAAATCTCCGCCCACTCACCCAGCCTGTCTATATCCCCTTGTAGGTTTTTATGTCCTCCTCACTCTCTACTTTCCCTCCCATCTTTGTATCATCTGCAAACTTTGATATGTTACACTCGGTCCCCTCCTCCAAATCGTTAATATAGATTGTAAAGAGTTGGGGACCCAGCACCAACCCCTGCGGAACACCACTGGCTACTGGTTGCCAGTCCGAGAATGAACCATTTATCCCAACTCTCTGCTTCCTGTTAGATAACCAATCCTCCACCCATGCCAGAATATTACCCCCAATCCAGTGATTCTTTATCTTGAGCAATAATCTTTTATGTGGCACCTTGTCGAATGTCTTCTGGAAGTCGAAATACACTATATCCACTGGTTCCCCTTTATCTACCCTGTACGTTATATCCTCAAAGAACTCAAGCAAATTTGTCAGACATGACTTCCCCTTCGTAAAGCCATGCTGACTTTGTCCAATTAAATTATGTTTATCCAAATGTTCCGCTACTGTCTCCTTAATAATAGACTCCAAAATTTTACCCACCACAGATGTTAGGCTAACTGGTCTATAATTTCCAGCCTTCTGCCTACTACCCTTTTTAAATAAGGGTGTTACATTAGCAGTTTTCCAATCTGCCGGGACCTTTGCCGAGTCCAGAGAATTTTGGAAAATTATTACCAAAGCATTCTCAATCCCTACTGCCACTTCCCTCAAGACCCTAGGATGTAAGCCATCAGGTCCAGGGGATTTATCCGCCTTGAGTCCCATTAATTTACTGAGTACCAATTCCTTAGTGATTTTAATCGTATTTAGCTCCTCCCCCCCAGAGCCCCCTGTTTGTCCAGTGTTGGGATATTCTTCGTGTCCTCTACCGTAAAGACTGAAACAAAATATTTGTTCAGCATTTTTGCCATCTCCATGTTTCCCACCATTAATTTCCCGGTCTCATCCTCAAAGGGACCTATGTTTGCCTTAGCCACCCTTTTTCTTTTTATGTACCTGTAGAAACTCTTGCTATCTGTTTTTATATTTTTTGCTAATTTATTTTCATAATCTATCTTCCCTTTCTTAATCAATCCTTTAGTTACTTTTTGCTGTCTTTTGAAGACTTCCCAATCTTCTATCCTCCCACTAAGTTTGGCTACCTTATATGTCCTTGTTTTTAGTCGGATACTATCCTTAATTTCTTAACTTAGCCACGGATGGCTGTCATTTCTTTTACACCCTTTTTTCCTCAGTGGAATATATATTTTTTGAAAGTTGTAAAATAACTCCTGAAATGAACACCACTGCTCATGTACCGTCTTACCCTTTAATCTATTTTCCCAGTCCACTTTAATCAATTCCGTTCTCATACCATCATAGTCTCCTTTATTCAAGCTCAGTACGCTTGTTTGAGAACCAACCTTCTCACCCTCTAATTGGATATGGAATGTTACCATGTTATGGTCACTCATTCCAAGGGGATCCTTAACGAGGACATTATTAATTAATCCTGGCTCATTACATAGGACCAGGTCCAAGGTTGCTTGCCCCCTTGTAGGATCAGTTACACACTGCTCAAGAAATCCATCCCTATTACACTCAATAAACTCTTCCTCAAGGCTGCCCTGCCCAATTTGATTTGTCCAGTTAATATGATAGTTAAAATCCCCCTTAATTATAGCTGTTCCCTTATTACATGCCCCGACTATCTCCTGATTAATACTTCTTCCAGCAGAGTTGCAACTATTAGGAGGCCTATATACTACGCCCACGAGTGTTTTTCCCCCTTATTATTCCTTATCTCCAACCAAACTGTTTCATTATCCTGATCCTTTGTCCCAATATCATTTCTCTGTATTACAGTGATTCCTTCCTTTATTAACATAGCCACCCCACCTCCCCTTCCTTCCTGCCTGTCCTTCCTGATTGTTAAATACCCTGGCATATTTAATTCCCAGTCGTTGTCACCCTGCAGCCATGTTTCTGTAATGGCCACAAGATCATACCCATACGTAGTTATTTGTGCCGTTAACTCGTCCATGTTGTTACGAATGCTACGTGCATTCAGATAAAGAACTTTCAAATATGTTTTGTGACACTTAGTTCCTGCTTTTTCCTTTTTTAACACTTTACCTTTTTCTCCATACCTTCTGTCCCTTCCTGACACGTTTTCCTCTGTCTCCCTGCTCAGGTTCCCAACCCCCTGCCACAGCTTTGATGCTGGGTTAATCGCCTTACGCCTTCTAGTTTTTATTTTATCTGTCGTGCCTAAAGTACACTTTCTTTCCGCTGCTCTATGCTTTTCCCTTTCACTTGTTCTTGAACAACTGTTTGTACTATTTGTATTGTAGATTTCCCCTGGGTCTTCCCCTCTCTTGCTGCTCTCAACTTTATTCCCTTCTGACTCCCCACTCAGGTTCCCATCCCCCTGCCACTCTAGTTTAAACCTTCCCCAACAGCACTAGCAAACACCCCCGCGAGGACATTGGTCCCGGTCCTGCTCGGGTGTAACCCGTCCCGCTTGTACAGGTCCCACCTTCCCCAGAACCGGTCCCAATGTCCCAGGAATCTAAGTCCCTCCCTCCTACACCATCCCTGCAGCCACGCATTCATCCTGTCTATTCTCCTGTTCCTATACTCACTAGCACGTTGCACTGGTAGTAATCCTGAGATCACTTCCTTTGAAGTCCTGCTTTTTAATTTATCTCCTAACTCCTTCAATTCACCTTGCAGGACCTCATCCCTTTTTTTACCTATGTCGTTGGTACCAATATGGACCACGACTACTGGCTGTTCACCCTCCCCCTCCAGAATGCCCTGCAGCCGTTCCGTGACATCCTTGACCCGAGCACCAGGGAGGCAACATACCATCCTGGAGTCACGTTTGCGGCCGCAGAAACGCCTATCTGTTCCCCTTACAATTGAATCCCCTATCACTATAGCCCTGCCACTCTTCTTCCTCCCCTCCTGTGCAGCAGAGCCACCCGTGGTGTCCTGAACTTGGCTCTTGCTGCTTTCCCCTGATAAGCCATCTCCCCCAACAGTATCCAAAGCGGTATATCTGTTTGAGAGGGAGATGGCCCCAGGGGACTCCTGCTCTATCTGCCTAGTCCTTTTACTCTGCCTGGCGGTCACCCATTTCCTTTCTGCCTGTGTAATCTTGACCTGCGGTGTGACCACCTCACTGAGCGTGCTATCCACGATAGTCTCAGCATCGCGGATGCTCCACAGTGAATCCACCCGCAGCTCCAGCTCCGAAAGACGGTTAGCAAGTAGCTGCAGCTGGACACACTTCCTGCACACGTGGTCACCAGGGGCACTGGTAGCGTCCATGACTTCCCACATAGTGCAGGAGGAGCATATCACGGGTGCGAGCTGTGCTGTCATGACTTGCCTTGGACTCTCAGACTCTCCCCCCGCTCTAGTTCTCTCCTTTTATACTGTGCTCACCTCTCGGACTCTCCTGCCTCACCTGTGACGTCTCACAGTCGTTGTCTCTTGTTGCAGGCCTGCTGCTGCTTTTATTCCCCAATCTCAGTCTTCTACGCTCAGGTCCACTGCCGCTCTGGGGAAAAAGTTAGGAAAAGCAAGGCAAAGCAGCACCTCCTTCCCCCACTTCACCGAACTCCCACACGTACCAAACTCTCCGTTCACACTGTGTTGTCCGCACACCGTGCTGTTCGCACTGACGAGCCCCTGTATTTCTACAGTTTGTGACTCAGACGAGTCAGGCCTGCCCCACCTTCAGGTACCAGTTTAATCCAGCTGACCAATTAACTTGCTACAGCAGCTCTCTCTGCTGAAGCCTGACAGAAACTTAAAAATTTAAACTTTAAAATTGAACTTAAACAGTTGAAAACAATATGCACTAGATTTTAAAGAGATTAACCCTTAAACTCCCACACGTACCAAACCATTGGAGATCAGTATAAACCAATGGGTGCTGTACATTGCCAGATGTACAAGTTTTATAGAATATAAATAATCTCGGTGCTATTATTGCATTATTTTATTATTGAATGGTAAATGAGGCTCTGTGCAAATAGCAAACTTACATATATAATTGTTATTTAACATGTAAGTATATAAGATGAAGGGCCACGATTCACAGTGCAGAACCTCATCAGGTTGCAAACAGTAGGAGAGATGAGGTAAATTCAGACTTAGTGACACCATCCCACTCCCATCCCCCTCAAGCTTGGATAGGATTACATAGAATTTACAGCACAGAAACAGGCCATTCGGCCCAACAAGTGTATGCCAGTGTTTATGCGCCACACAAGCCTCCTCCCACCCCTCTTCATCTGACCGTATCAGCATATCCTTCTATTCCTTTCTCTCTCATGTGTTTATCCAACTTCCCTTTAAATGCATCTATACTATTCACCTCAACTACTCCTTGTGGGAGCGAGTTCCACATTCTAACCACTCTCTGGGTAAAGAAGTTTCTCCTGAATTCCCTATTGAATTTATTAGTGACTCTCTTATATTTATGGCCCCTAGTTCTGGTCTCCCCCATCTTTTCCACGTCTACCCTATCAAACCCTTTCATAATCTTAAAGACCTCTATCAGGTCACCCCTCGGTCTTCTCTTTTCTGGAGAAAAAAGAGCCCCAGCCTGTTCAGCCTTTCCTGATGGGTATAACCTCTCAGTTCTGGTATCATCCTTGTAAGTCTTTTTTGCACCTTCTCCAGTGCCTCTATATCCTTTTCATGATATGGGTTTGAAACGCCTGCAGATTGTAGGGGGAGGGAAAGCTGAGGGAGGTGGAGAGTTGCACTGTTCTCAGGTCCTGAGTCTTAGTTTCAACAGTGAGAATGTAACGTGGCATAGGTGTAGTTTCAAATGAATATAAAAGTGCAAAGTTCAAAGAAGCAATAGTCTATTGGTTAAGGTACTGGACTAGTAACCCAGATATCATGGGGTAAATATTAACCTCCAAGAACGGGTGGGTTGGGGGCAGTGAAAATACTGGGTTTTCAGAGCGGCACCGCATCCCGGCTCCAACACGCCTGCCTTTGGGTTTAATCCCGGCAGGTTTGTCTGCGTGTGGACAGCAGACACCAGGAAGTCCCGCCCCCACTTAAAGCCGGCGGGCCAATACTTAAAAGGGCAATGTACCTCATTGAGATACTTAAGGGACTTAACATTTTGCGTATTGGAATAATAAAAATGAATTTAACCTTACCTGATAGCGTTTCCCATCGCTTCCCATTCACATCAGGTGAAAGCAGGCGGGAAGGGCAGGATCCATGAGGTGAGGGCCTTTATTGCACTGCTTGTGGGCCCGGAGGAGCAGGAGTGCTTCATCCAGGCCCAACAAGCTCACCTGGCCGACAGGACCCCCGCGATCGGCTGACCACCTCCCCCACCCGATGATGCCCCCCCCCCGCTCCTGTTGGTGGACCACCACCCCCCCCCCACGATGGTGGACCCCACCTAACTCCGACCTTTCACCTGAACTCCAGCAACCTCTGATTTTCTTCTCAGCCCCCCGATCTCTTCCTCAGCCCCCCGATCTCTTCCTCAGCCCCCCGATCTCTTCCTCAGCCCCCCCGCCCCGATCTTCTCAGCTCCCCGATCTCTTCCTCAGCCCCCACCCCGATCTTCTCAGCCCCCCGATCTCTTCCTCAGCCCCCACCCCGATCTTCTCAGCCCCCCGATCTCTTCCTCAGCCCCCACCCCGATCTTCTCAGCCTCCCGATCTCTTCCTCAGCCCCCACCCCGATCTTCTCAGCCCCCCGATCTCTTCCTCAGCCCCCCCCCTCCGATCTTCTCAGCCTCCCGATCTCTTCCTCAGCCCCCCCCCCCTCCGATCTTCTCAGCCTCCCGATCTCTTCCTCAGCTTCTCTCCTGGAAGACAATGTCCCGGCCATCTCCTGCCTTCCACCAGTTTCGGTTGGGACTGAGTGTCTCTGAATTACCTCGCGGGGTATTGTTCCCAATAATTATGTTAAATGGTGATGCCATCAATTGGCCTGGGTTCTCTTCCACCCAGCCTGTCAGTGTGAAATGTCTGTTTGCACCTTAGTCAGGTTCGCCTGGCTCGAAACTCCTGCCAGTCAATCCTGTTCTCCAAGTCACTCCCACAAGCTTGCCAGGCAGTACAGTTTTATCTTGGGAGTATTGGATTTAAAATACGATTCATAAAAATGGCCTGAACGCTGGTGCTACATTCGCCCCTTTGATATTTCGTCATCAAAACCAAAAATATCATGAATTTCGTTGTCTTCACTGCGGGAGGTGCATTGTGGGACTCAACCAAACCGTCCGTTACTGATCAATTACACCTGGGGTCCCGTTTCTTATACCAGACAAACAATTCAATTCAACACACTTACAGGTAGAGAAACTCCTGGTTACCCTTTCATTAGGGCCTCCCAGGGATTTCGGAGTGCTTTCCTTCCCTTTTTACATCATAACTTTAACAGATACAACACCATTATTAGTTGTACTATTACTATTGTGTGTGAAATTATTCGGATCCAGGACAGGATCTCGATATTCAAAACAAAGTCCCACCAGGGCGGGGAGGCCATTTCTTTTATTTCTTCCCCCGCTTCCCTGTTCCATTGTTCGAGGATGTAGAAGTGTTTTTGAGAGAGTTCAACTTTCCTTATTAGTTTTGTGAAGTTTTCGGGCAGAGGAGGAATTTCCTACACGAACCGTGTTACGTATTGCTGCAGGCCCTGTACCGTGTCGTTCACCATGAGGTGTACCATCGTGAGGTGTACCATCGTTCACCATGAGGTGTACCGTCGTGAGGTGTACTGTGTCGTTCACCATGAGGTGTACCGTCGTGAGGTGTACCATCGTTCACCATGAGGTGTACCGTCGTGAGGTGTACCGTGTCGTTCACCATGAGGTGTACCGTCGTGAGGTGTACCATCGTTCACCATGAGGTGTACCGTCGTGAGGTACCGTGTCGTTCACCATGAGGTGTACCATCGTGAGGTGTACCGTGTTGTTCACCATGAGGTGTACCATCGTGAGGTGTACCGTCGTGAGGTGTACCGTGCCGTTCACCACGAGGTGTACCATCGTGAGGTGTACCGTGTCGTTCACCATGAGGTGTACCATCGTGAGGTGTACCGTGTTGTTCACTATGGGGTGTACCGTGTCATTCATTGGGAGGTATACCGTGTCGTTCACCGTGAGGTATACCATGTCGTTCACTGTGAGGTGTACCATCGTGAGGTGTACCGCATAGTTCACTGTGAGGTGTACCGCGTTGTTCACCGTGAGATGTACCGTGTCATTCACTGCGAGGTGTACCGTGTCGTTCGCCGCGAGGTGTACCGTGTCGTTCGCCGCGAGGTGTACCGCGTCCTTCGCCGCGAGGTGTACCGCGTCCTTCGCCGCGAGGTGTACCGCGTCGTTCGCCGCGAGGTGTACCGCGTCGTTCGCCGCGAGGTGTACCGCGTCGTTCACCGTGGTGAAATCTGAAATGGGGATGATGCGCTCTTGCGCCACCTGAACCTCTGTGTGGGGATTGAAGCAGAAAGTTTTGTTGGTGACAGGGCACCAAGTGTAGTTGTGTACCCGATACTGGTCCACGCTCGTTGTGACACTGCGTCCCGTTGCTCGCGTATGCTACCTGGGGTGGAACGTGGCTCTGGGTCATCACCTCCACGGTGCAATTGATGGGCTCCGCACGGTCCGATTCAAACCCACACACTGGTCGATCGAACGTGTTCAGGTGCTGGGGACACAACACCACGTGCGCCCCTCTGCTCTGGCACCCCCTGAGGTCATGACGTGCTCCCACCTTATTACAAACGGTGATGCCGCATGTGCACCCCGTTCCTCAGGACGCCAATGTTTTCTACCTGGTAAACCGGTGCTGGCCGCGGTGACCTGCCCATTACCGGCATCCGGAATACAATCCCCAATTACTGTGTGGTTGGACTGGCCACAATCAACTGGAACCGGGTATGGCTCTGAGACCAGTCGGAGTTGACACGGGCTCCTCAGATTATCACACGGGCTCAGCGCGGTGAGGTGTCGGATGTTAACCCAGGAAGGGACGCGACCTTGCTGCAGGTCCTCCAAATTACTGCGCCCTTCGTTCAGCAACCACGCACCGTACAACACACACCCATCATTACTAGCTGCCAGTGCCAACACATTCCTGATCAAACTATTGATCATCTGAGTGTGCACCTCCTGCTCGGCTATGACCTCCTTTAAATGTATGGTCATAGCCTGGTCCTCCCGTAACTCTGACCCCTCCAGCTCGTTACCCTCCCCCAGTATCTTTTACAGCTGGTCCCTTAAAGTGTTGACCTGCATCTGCAGCTGTGCATCGTCCAAACTGTTTATCAGAGACGTTCCTGTGCTAAACGCTGTGGCAGCATCGTTGAACACCCCTCTCCTCTGTCTCCCCGAACCAACGCGACTGTTTGTATTTAATGTAAATAACCCCTCCCGACTCTCATCCCCGTAACTTCGCTCGTAAAACTGGAGGAACATTTCTTTCAACAAGATCTCATAAAGTCTCTTTGTTTCTACCGGACACCAGCGGGCAGCTGCACTCGGGTTAAATTTAAAATGACCGACGCTACCTCATAATGTACATCGTGATACAAGATCTTTCCGGTCGGGACCAATATTAACCATTTCTCGGTCCTGGTGTGTGGTGGTGGGGCACCTAGTCTCGGTCCCCTGTACCGGTGGGGCTGTGGGCAGGGCCTTCCTCTCCTGTACAACAAGTTCTGTGGAATTGACTGTGTTGGAAGTGTCTGGGATCACGCAGGAGTCCAGACTCCGATCCCATCCGATCCCGGCCCCGGAATCCTGCCATCACCGTGAAAGACAATCGACACACCCGTCGGGCAGATCCGTTCTGACCCCCCACACACACACGGAAATGCCCTGCTCCTCCCTCCACCACGTGTCCCAGCAGGCTTCCACGCCCCCCATTCATCCCCGTAATCTGTCGGTACGTGTCGTTCCCCCGGTCTCTCCCAGTCCGCGGATCTGTTACCCTTGGCCTGGTCCAACTTCCTCAACCACCACCAGCGCCCCAAGGGAATGTGTCCCTCACATTTTAAACAAACGTGCTTCCCCTCGGTCCCCCTAACCCGTGTGGCTGTGATCTGCAGCCTGGGACACCGTATGGAGCTCTCCCCAAATGTGTAACCGGTGTGGTTGGAGTATCCGGTCGAATTCGACCCCAACCACCCCGGCCACCTTCCCTGGTGGAAGTAAGCAGCCATCCCGTCCGTGTCCCCTGTTCTACCCTCCTGTGTGACGGTGGGTCCGTTTCCTCTTGTTCAGCCGTAGAGGAAGGACACAAATAACTACGTATGGGTATGATCTTATGGCCATTACAGAAACATGGCTGCAGGGTGACAACGACTGGGAATTAAATATGCCAGGGTATTTAACAATCAGGAAGGACAGGCAGGAAGGAAGGGGAGGTGGGGTGGCTATGTTAATAAGGGAAGGAATCACTGTAATACAGAGAAATGATATTGGGACAAAGCATCAAGATAATGAAACAGTTTGGGTGGAGATAAGGAATAATAAGGGAAAAAAAACATTAGTGGGCGTAGTATATAGGCCTCCTAATAGTTGCAACTCTGCTGGAAGAAGTATTAATCAGGAGATAGTCGGGGCATGTAATAAGGGAACAGCCATAATTATGGGGGATTTTAATTATCATATTAACTGGACAAATCAAATTGGGCAGAGCAGCCTTGAGGACGAGTTCATTGAGTGCATCAGGGATGGATTTCTTGAGCAGTATGTAACTGATCCTACAAGGGGGCAGGCAACCTTGGACCTGGTCCTGTGTAATGAGTCAGGATTAATTAATAATGTCCTAGTTAAGGATCCCCTTGGAACGAGCGACCACAACATGGTTGAATTCCATATCCAATTAGAGGGTGAGAAGGTTGATTCTCAAACAATCGTACTGAGCTTGAATAAAGGAGACTATGATGGTATGAGAGCGGAATTGATTAAAGTGGACTGGGAAAATAGATTAAAGGGTAAGACGGTACATGAGCAGTGGTGTTCATTTAGGCAGTTATTTTACAACTTTCAAAATAAATATATTCCACTGAGGAAAAAAGGGTGTAAAAGGAATGACAGCCACCCGTGGCTAAGTAAAGAAATCAAGGATAGTATCCGACTAAAAACAAGGACATATAAGGTAGCCAAACTTAGTGGGAGGATAGAAGATTGGGAATTCTTCAAAAGACAGCAAAAAGTAACTAAAGGATTGATTAAGAAAGGGAAGTTAGATTATGAAAAGAAATTAGCAAAAAATATAAAAACAGATAGCAAGAGTTTCTATAGTTATATAAAAAGAAAAAGGGTGGCTAAGGCAAACATAGGTCCCTTAGAGGATGAGACCGGGAAATTAATGGTGGGAAACATGGAGATGGCAAAAATGCTGAACAAATATTTTGTTTCAGTCTTTACAGTAGAGGACACTAAGAATATCCCAACACTGGACAAACAGGGGACTCTCGGGGGGGAGGAGCTAAATACGATTAAAATCACTCAGGAGATGGTACTCAGTAAAATAATGGGACTCAAGGCGGATAAATCCCCTGGACCTGATGGCTTCCATCCTAGGGTCTTGAGGGAAGTGGCAGTAGGGATTGTGGATGCTTTGGTGATAGTTTTCCAAAATTCCCTGGACTCAGGAGAGGTCCCGGCAGATTGGAAAACTGCTAATGTAACACCGTTATTTAAAAAGGGTAGTAGGCAGAAGGCTGGAAATTATAGGCCAGTTAGCTTAACATCTGTGGTGGGTAAAATTTTGGAGTCTATTATTAAGGAGACAGTAACGGAACATTTAGATAAGCATAATTTAATAGGACAAAGTCAGCATGGCTTTATGAAGGGGAAGTCATGTCTGACAAATTTGCTTGAGTTCTTCGAGGATATAACGTATAGGGTGGATAAAGGGGAACCAGTGGACATAGTGTATTTAGACTTCCAGAAGGCATTCGACAAGGTGCCACATAAAAGATTATTACTTAAGATAAAAAATCACGGGATTGGGGGTAATATTCTGGCATGGGTGGAGGATTGGTTATCGAACAGGAAGCAGAGAGTTGGGATAAATGGTTCATTTTCGGACTGGCAACCAGTAACCAGTGGTGTTCCACAGGGGTCGGTGCTGGGTCCCCAACTCTTTACAATCTATATTAACGATTTGGAGGAGGGGACCGAGTGCAACATATCAAAATTTGCAGATGATACAAAGATGGGAGGGAAAGTAGAGAGTGAGGAGGACATAAAAAACCTGCAAGGGGATATAGACAGGCTGGGTGAGTGGGCGGAGATTTGGCAGATGCAATATAATATTGGAAAATGTGAGGTTATGCACTTTGGCAGGAAAAATCAGAGAGCAAGTTATTTTCTTAATGGCGAGAGACTGGAAAGTACTGCAATACAAAGGGATCTGGGGGTCCTAGTGCAAGAAAATCAAAAAGTTGGTATGCAGGTGCAGCAGGTGATCAAGAAAGCCAACGGAATGTTGGCTTTTATTGCTAGGGGGATAGAATATAAAAACAAGGAGGTATTGCTGCAGTTATATAAGGTATTGGTGAGACCGCACCTGGAATACTGCATACAGTTTTGGTCTCCATACTTAAGAAAAGACATACTTGCTCTCGAGGCAGTACAAAGAAGGTTCACTCGGTTAATCCCGGGGATGAGGGGGCGGACATATGAGGATAGGTTGAGTAGATTGGGACTCTACTCATTGGAGTTCAGAAGAATGAGAGGCGATCTTATTGAAACATATAAGATTGTGAAGGGTCTTGATCGGGTGGATGCAGTAAGGATGTTCCCAAAGATGGGTGAAACTAGAACTAGGGGGCATAATCTTAGAATAAGGGGCTGCTCTTTCAAAACTGAGATGAGGAGAAACTTCTTCACTCAGAGGGTGGTAGGTCTGTGGAATTTGCTGCCCCAGGAAGCTGTGGAAGCTACATCATTAGATAAATTTAAAACAGAAATAGACAGTTTCCTAGAAGTAAATAGAATTAGGGGTTATGGGGAGCGGGCAGGAAATTGGACATGAAGCTGAGTTCGGATCGGTCAATGCCCTGTGGGTGGCGGAGAGGGCCCAGGGGCTATGTGGCCGGGTCCTGCTCCGACTTCTTGTGTTCTTTAGATTTGTGGTTGGGATCAGATCAGCCATGATCTTATTGAATGGCGGAGCAGGCTCGAGGGGCCGATTGGCCTACTCCTGCTCCAATTTCTTATGTTCTTATGTTCTTATGACACCTTGGTGTCTCCTCTCTCCATGTGTCCCGTTCCAACCAGAATTATGAGCACGCTCAGTCTTAGTGTTGTCTCCATTTTACTTCTCCGGTTTCTCCTGATTTCTACCATTAAGCCAAACAGATACAACAACAGGTCTGGCTTTCGTTATTTACATATATTTACGGTTCGTTCCACGTTATCGAGTGCCCCCGGTTAAAACCTTCCCAGCTGGGGCCTCTTGCCGCTCGCGGTCGGCGAGTAAGGAGGTGTCCACGGCACTCTAGGCCGTGGTATCTGACTGCTTCTCCTTATCGCCCCCTCCTCCGGGTTATTATCATCGTCCCACACCATGGGAGGAAGACCCGCCTTCACCAGGCTCATTATCCTGCCCTGGTTTCTCTTTCCCCTTTGTTTCCCCTCCTTGGGGTTAAACAACTTGCACTGGTTGATGTGATACCATTTCGCGTGTTTCGGGAGTCTCACTGCATATACCATGGGGCTCGCCTTATCTACGATGTTATTTTTTTTTTTATTTGTTCACGGGATGTGGGCGTCGCTGGCGAGGCCAGCATTTATTGCCCATTCCTAATTGCCCTCGAGAAGGTGGTGGTGAGCCGCCTTCTTGAACCGCTGCAGTCCGTGCGGTGAAGGTTCTCCCACAGTGCTGTTAGGAAGGGAGTTCCAGGATTTTGACCCAGCGACAATGAAGGAACGGCGATATATTTCCAAGTCGGGATGGTGTGTGACTTGGAGGGGAACGTGCAGGTGGTGTTGTTCCCATGTACCTGCTGCTCTTGTCCTTCTAGGTGGTAGAGGTCGCGGGTTTGGGAGGTGCTGTCGAAGAAGCCTTGGCGAGTTGCTGCAGTGCATCCTGTGGATGGTACACACTGCAGCCACAGTGCGCCGGTGGTGAAGGGAGTGAATGTTTAGGGTGGTGGATGGGGTGCCAATCAAGCGGGCTGCTTTATCCTGGATGGTGTCGAGCTTCTTGAGTGTTGTTGGAGCTGCACTCATCCAGGCAAGTGGAGAGTATTCCATCACACTCCTGACTTGTGCCTTGTAGATGGTGGAAAGGCTTTGGGGAGTCAGAAGGTGAGTCACTCACTGCAGAATACCCAGCCTCTGACCTGCTCTCGTAGCCACAGTATTTATATGGCTGGTCCAGTTAAGTTTCTGGTCAATGGTGACCCCCAGGATGTTGATGGTGGGGGATTCGGCGATGGTAATGCCGTTGAATGTCAAGGGGAGGTGGTTAGACTCTCTCTTGTTGGAGATGGTCATTGCCTGGCACTTATCTGGCGCGAATGTTACTTGCCACTTATGAGCCCAAGCCTGGATGTTGTCCAGGTCTTGCTGCATGCGGGCTCGGACTGCTTCATTATCTGAGGGGTTGCGAATGGAACTGAACACTGTGCAGTCATCAGCGAACATCCCCATTTCTGACCTTATGATGGAGGGAAGGTCATTGATGAAGCAGCTGAAGATGGTTGGGCCTAGGACACTGCCCTGAGGAACTCCTGCAGCAATGCCCTGGGGCTGAGATGATTGGCCTCCAACAACCACTACCATCTTCCTTTGTGCTAGGTATGACTCCAGCCACTGGAGAGTTTTCCCCCTAATTCCCATTGACTTCAATTTTACTCAGGCTCCTTGGTGCCACACTCGGTCAAATGCTGCCTTGATGTCAAGGGCAGTCACTCTCACCTCACCATAAGGCCCCATGTACGGTGGCTCGAATGCCCCTACGCGGGTATAGTCCCTGACCATTACCTGGTCTCCCACCTTCCACTCGTGGGTTCTCTGGGGCTCTAACAGCAACCGATTTTTCCAGTGCTGGCTCCCCAGGTTACTGACTGCCTGCCAGTGAATCTGTTTTAAAGTGTCAAACAGATTTTGGACAAACCTGTCCCTGTTTACCTCCCTGACCTGAGCTTCTGAGAGGACCGGCCCCAACACGTGGGTTGGGGGGGGCGCATAATCCTCCCGGTCATGAGCTCATGTGGGGAGTACCCTGTGCTTCTGGAGGGGCTGACCAGGGCACCCATTAAGACTAGAGGCAAGACCTCGTCCCACCTCTGTAGGAATGGGCTTATCTCCTTCCTCAGTCTTTCTTTCAGTGTCCGATTCATGTGCTCCACAATCCCCGATGACTGGGGGTTGTGAGCCACATGCCACTTAACTTGTACTCCCAGAAGTTTTAAGGTGGCCTGCATCACCTTCCCCGTGAAATGGCTCCCTTGGTCGGACTCCACGACCTGTGGCAGACCCCATCGGGAGAACACTTCCCTCACTAGGATCCTAGCTGGCTGCTCGGCATGGGAAGGCCTCCACCCACTTCGAGAATACGTCCACCAGGACTAAGCAGTACTTGTTACCTGCTTTAGTGGTGGGTAGTGGGCGGGTGAAATCAGCCTGCAGGGACCTCCACGGTCCCTCTACCCTTCCTATGGGGGCTTTTCTGCGCTGAGGATCGTGGTTGTTAGCCACGCACACCAAACAATTCGCACAGAATTCCTTGACTTCCTCCCTGAGATGGGACCACCATCCCGCCTCCTCTACCCTCTGCCAGGTAGTTTCCGGCCCCGGGCCCCCCGTGGGCCAACTGGAGGAACTCCTCCCAGTGCTGTGCTGGAACAATCCAACGATCCCCCTTGAAAAGCATCCCCTCCTTAACAGTGATGTCCGCTGCCCCGAACGGACCCTCTACCAGTTCACCGTTCTCCCTTTTTACAAGGACGGCCTTAAATACGGGATCCTGTGCTTGGACTTGTGTTAAGTCCAGGGCCAAAGCTATCCCCTGCGTGTCTCCCTTGTCCTGGATTGGTGCTACCGGACCTGCTCTGTACAGATCCCAGAATACTCCGTCCCTGCCCACTGTTTGTCCAGCTCGTCTGCCTTTTGGTTACCCTCCCACTTGGGCTCTGTCTTTGAATGGGCTTTGACCTTGTGTATGTAGTAATCTCCCCGGGTGCCCGTGACTTCTAAAATTCTCCCTAGCAACAGTGCTGTTGCTAGGGGCTTCCCATCTGCGGACTTGAAACCGCGCCTGGCCCAAATGGCCAAGTACTCCGTGCACGAATTACAGGTGAACATGGAATCCGAGCAGATGGTATGGAGGGTGTGGAATTCGTCGGGGTGGGTAACCACGTCCGCCACCGCCGTCAGTTTGGCGTGCTGAGCGCTCAGGGTGCCGGGGAGTTTAATGGCCTTCGCTACCTTAGCTGTGGGGTCATAAATCCCACATCCGGTGAGACGCTCCCCGTCCACCACCGAACTGGACCCGTCTACGTAGATGTCCTGGCCTGTCGGGTGTATCCCGGCCTGGAATCCCACATCTACGTCCCACACCCCTTCGACAGTACATGCATGGGCAGTCCCTGGGTAGATTAAATTCATAGCCAGCTTTGACTCTTCCAACCCCTGCGAGCAATAAAGTCCAGCGAGCAACACGGGCACTGCTCACTGCTCCGTCCTTTATCCTCCCATCTAACAGCATCTGAGTGGGGGTGTGGTGAGTTAGTAAAGTTATCGGGGAGCACTTCACGGCCCAGTGCGTGGCCAGGAGATGCCTCTCGCAGTTGGAGTCTCCCCTCTCTACCTCAGTGAGAACCCTTGAGGAGTAGACCACGGGTCGTAGCTTGCCGGGCCGCTCCTGGAGCAACACCGCGCCAGGAGATGCCTCACGCAGTTGGAGTCTCCCCTCTCTACCTCAGTGAGAACCCTTGAGGAGTAGACCACGGGTCGTAGCTTGCCGGGCCGCTCCTGGAGCAACTCAAGCTATCCCCGCTGGCTGCTACCTCCAAAAAGAATTCCTCACTACTGTTGATGGTTCCCAACGCGGGTGATGTCTGTAAATTCTCCTTGAGGCGGGTGAACTCTTCCTGGCAGTTCTGGTCCCACTCTCACCCGACTCCCTTGCGGAGAAGCCGAAGCAGAGGGTCTGCCGTGGCTACGTAACCCTCTATAAAGTCCCTGTAGTACCCTGAGTCCCAGGAAGGATCTTACCCCGGTTACATCCTTGGGGGCTGGTAACTCCTGGACTGCCTTTCTTTTTGCCTCATCTATCACTCGCTCACGAGCTCTTACGGTCAGCCTGAGGAATTTGACTTCCTCCCAACCAATTTGGGCTTTCTTTGGGTTCACTTTAAACCCTGTCTCCCCCAACAGCCTCAACAGCTCGTCCAGCAGTGGCCCGTGCTCTTCCCCTCCATGGAGAACAAAAGCAAGTCGTCCACATACTGGATTAGCTGGTTGGGTCGGCTGAAGCCTTTGAGTGGGTCTGCCATACACTGGTGAAATACAGAGGGGCTGTTCTGAAACCCCTGGGGAAGGCATGTCCAGTGTACTGTTGCCCTTTAAATGTAAAGGCAAATTTGTACTGGTCATCCCGTTTAAGGGGAATTGACCAGAACCCACTGGAGATATCCAGCACTGTGACAGTGGTAGCAGTCGCTGGAATGCTCCCTATGAGGTCAGCAACAGCCGCGACCGTGGGCGCACAGGCTGGGATATTTTTATCGAGCTCACGATAGTCCACCGTGGCTCTCCACGACTGGTCGGGCTTCTTAACCGGCCAAAGTGCTGAGCTTACATTGGTGGCTTTCGGTCTCAACACCTCCTGTTCTACGAGGGATCCCAGTGCTGTCTCTAAGTCGGCTTCTGCCTCTCTGGGGAAACTGTACTGTTTCCGTGGCTGTGACATGGGGTGCCCTTGTACCCTGACTTCTACCCCTGTCACCCTGTCACTGTCGTGCTGTGAATGGTGAAAGTGGTGAGGTTGTCCCACACGTTCGCCTGATATTTGGCTGGGGTATTACAGACCAACTGCTCGAGGTCGTAATTCCCCTTGGGCTTCATAGTACACACATTACCCCTTCCTTCCCTATCCCTTGGGATCACTAGCACCTCCTCGGCTTTATCCGAACCCACTGCCCCCCCCATAGGCAGTGATTCCTTAAATCCACAATCACTCGGTTGGCTAACATAAAGTCAGCCCCGAGGACTCCTGACCCTGGCTGTTCCCATTGCACCAGGACGCACTCCCACGTGGTCTGGAGGGATCCTAGTTCTATGGCCAGGGGTTTTGAGATTGCCCCAGCCTGCTCATTCCCTGTGAACCCCACGAGACTGAATGGAGCCCTGCTAGACCAGGGTGATTTGGTCGGGTTTTTTGAATGGGCCACCGTGGTGGAACCCCCGGTGCCCAGCAAATATTTCCCCTGCACCGTCTCCACCCCCATCCTTACACAGGGCCTGCCCCATTCATCGTACGTTGCAGCTCCTGTCAATCAGGCTGACTGCCGGACGCGAAACCCAGAAACAAGATTAATGAGCATCAATTACCTTGCGATCGGGTGGGGAAAGGTAAGGTTTTTTTGTTCAGGTTTGCCGCATGCCCTTTGACCCCCCCCCCTCCTGCCATCCCACCACCCTTTTAAAATTGAGCCATATGTGTGGGTCAGCAGCATAAAAGAAATGGTTGTTTTAAATACCCTACTGGTTCACTAATGTCCTACAGGGAAGGGAACCTGCTGTCCTTACCCAGTCTGGCCTATCTGTGACTCCAGTCCCATACACTAGTGGTTGGCTCTTAATGCCCTCTGAAGTGGCCTACCAGGCTACCGAGTTGTAAAACAATCTCGATGGATTCACCGTTGAGGGAACGCTGTCATCAGAAAGACCGCAAGGGTCTTCTCAGGACAACTAGCGATGGGCAATAAATGCCGGCCTTACCAGCGTCACCTGCATCCCGAGAACAATTAAAAAGGTAAGATATTGACTGATGGCTGATCGTTGGGGCTGAAGTGGAGGAAAGCAAAGCAAGGTGACAACATTTCGGTCCCATTGTGGACAAGGCAAGCATGTGCGTGCAGTGAAGCGACTCAAACTAAAGCTGTGACTTGCACAATACACACTGCCCCACCCATCCCTCCATTCATGACAACTGATGAGATAAAGATGAGGCTGTGAGCTGCTCAGACCAGCTGGACTGGTTTGTAAGACACATAACTATTACATCACTGACGTAATTCTATTCAAATTTCCTTCAGCTTCATCCCATTGACATGTTTATACATCCCTGACAGCTGACCTGCCCATACGCAGGTGTAGAATCTATTGTTATTATTAACCCCTTAAGCTCCTCTGGAAAAGATTATTAATTAAGCTCAAAGCTGGGGGGATTCAGAGCAAAATTTGGGAATGGATAACAAACTTTTTGAAGGGCGGAAAACCACGGTACTGGTTAGTGGGGTAATATTGAGGGGGGGGGTGGGGGTGAGGGGAGTACTGAGTGGGGTGCCCCAGGGCTCAATATTGGGACTACTGCTAATTTACACCAATGACTTGGATTCTGGATACCAAAACTCAGAGGGACAGAAGGAGGCAGCCCAGAAACTACAGAACGAACTGAACAAATTATGTGAGTGAGTCAAACAGTGGCAGATGAAAATCAATGCAAACAAGTGCAAAGTATTGCACATGGGAAGGAAAATGGGCTCCATGCATACTTCATAAAGGGTGTCGAAATAACTAGGGACAAATCTGAAAGAGACCTACGGGTTTTAGTAGACTCGATGCTCAATCTTGAGTACAGCCAATGCAGAGCAGCAATCAACAAATCCAATAGACTGTTGAACTACACGGCCAAAACAGTAGAGTACAAATCAGAGGAAGTTGTGATCAAACTGTACAGAGCTTTGGTCTGACCGCACCTTGAGTACTGTGTCCAGTTCTGGTCACTGAGGGAGACAAGCTTTGATCTCCAGTCTCAGAGGTCTGACTTATGAGGAAAGACTCAAGAGGCTTGGACTTTTCAGCCTGGAAAAGATACAGCTGATCTTATAAAGGAAGATAACATAGTGATTGTATAGAGACAGTGAATCCGAAGGTTATACTGTAGGCGTAGGGTAAGGGGACACAGCTTCCCTTTGGGACTGATATCAGGAGGCTCTTCACATAGAGGGTGAACAACATTTGGAATGGACTTCTGGAATGGGCAGATTGTTGGAGGTAAAACCCTGGAACTATTTAGGAAACAACTAGATGCAGCCATGGGGGGAGTGCATGGTTGTTCTGGATGGATGAATTAAGATGGACCGAATGGCCTTCAATATCCATAAGTATCTTGCAGGCCTTGTATTTGTACTGAAAGGTTAAGCCAGATATCCAAGGTTAGCACTAAATTAGTAGTTCCCAACATCCACTGCCTTTTTTCCCAGTTCTCTCCTCTCCTCAGGTTGCTTTTACTCAATTACAGTTCTTCAAGCAGCACTGACTGTCTGCTACCTCACCCCAGTGTCGACTCTTTGGCCCCGATATTAGCGGAGAGGAGGGATGGTAGCAGGCGGGCGATTGGGCGCGTGGGTAACCCGCCCAATAAAATCGCGGGTCAATTGGAGACACTTAATGTGGCTTCTGGGTTTGCCGTCCGAAAGCTGCACAGAGGGCAGACTGCGAACCCGCATCACAGGCTGTCAGCTGGAGGAGCTCTACTTAAAGGGGCAGTCCTCCAATGGCTGCTCCTGGAGCAAACACCCACACAGCACAGTGGAGCAGCCCAGGGGAAAGGCTGCCCCTAGATTTAGCGATGCCTCACTCCAGGTGCTACTGGATGGGGTGAGGAGGAGGAGGGATTGCTTCGACCCGGCTGGACGGGAGGAAGTGGCCTGCCTCTGCCACCAGAAAGGCCTGGCTCAAGGTGGCAGAGGAGGTCACCAGCAGCAGTAACATCTCCCGCACCTGGATCCAGTGCAGGAAGCGCTTCAATGACCTAACTAGGTCAGCCAAAGTGAGTACACGTACTCATTCTCCCACACTCCGTCTTCCACATCACTGTCCCCACCCCACAACTCCTTCTGCACAGCCAACACTACTCTATCACATCACTCCTCACACCCACTCAAAGCTCATCCTCAACTTACCTGCACTTCCTCACCTCCCCAGTACTCACCCCACCAATACCACTCAACCCAATCCTCATACAATGTCTTGGCTCCGTCTCATACTCACCCTCTGATTCATCTCTTTCACGGTCATCCACACCCAAACCAACGCATTCATCGGTTGGCCACGTCACCATCACTCACTCACGCGTCTGTACTTTCTCCCCTTATAGGAGAAGAGAGCCCAGAATGCACAGGGGAGGGCTAGGACCGGAGGGGG
Organism: Heptranchias perlo; assembly: GCF_035084215.1. Classification (NCBI taxonomy): domain Eukaryota; kingdom Metazoa; phylum Chordata; class Chondrichthyes; order Hexanchiformes; family Hexanchidae; genus Heptranchias; species Heptranchias perlo. The sequence goes on from NC_090340.1 coordinate 10,521,803, forward strand.
GCCGCAACAGATAATTGTCCTCACAGACGCGGAGCAGGAGGCGCTGGAGCTCAGCCGAACCCTCGAGTGCCTGTACGTCAGGGACGCCAAGACTGGCACCCAACAAACGGCTGGTGACAGAACTTCAGTACATACAATATGAATTGATGTTAACATGTCTTCTGTTCTCTTACAGGGCCTTCAGCGACTGCTATGACAGCAGAGGGCGATTCCTCAGAGGACCTGCCGGCCTCTGAGGGTGCACCGTCACAGCGAGCCATCCACCAGCACAGATACTCACACCTCGGTGGGCCTTAGTACTCAGTTAGTTGGGGTCGCACATGATGAGTCACCACACACATGTGAGCACGAGCAGACACTGGTGGCAGGGGCAGCTGTGGAGAGTCCACGTCAGTGGGGGCACTCTTCTCCAGGCTCTGCTCAGCATTTACACAGATGCTGAACCCTGGGGGCCATCCTTTAAAAGGAGAATGATCGAGGAACAGCAGCACATTTGCGAGGTGCTGGAACAGGGACATGAAGGCATCTCTGAGATAGTGTTGTGGGTAAGTGCGGGAATGTCTGCGATGGAGGGAAAGCTAGCCTCCACGGAGCTTCAAGCACGGCTCACAAATGAGTCCATTCATAACGGCCATTTGGACTCAGGGTGAACAACATTCTGCCGCCTTAAACAGGCAGGCAGATACTCTAGCACTGGCCTTACAAGGATTCACACATGTCCTCCAAACTGTCATCCAGCAGAGTGGTAGGAGTGGTGTGGGCCTGGCCCAGGGGAGGGATGATGGTGAAAGGGGACATGGAAGTGGGGACGCCACTCAAAGCGCCCCCACATCTCACCCGTTGCCCCCCTCTCAACCAGTACCCGCAATGCTGCCTCCTCTCCAGGTGGCCGAGTCTGCCCCTGCACAGGTGCAGATGGAGCAGTCTTTGGAGGGGCCCTTACAGGCACCGAAACCCAGAGGGCGTCGGCCCAAAGCATCTAATCAGTCAGGGCATGAACAAGAGCAACCTGAACTACCTCTGCTGCAGCCACAGGGGATGCACCACGTAAAAGTAGTCGGAAGTGAAAGGCGAAGTTTTGTAAGCACAAAGGGTGAAGGGGATGCACGAGGGTGTTTGACAATTGGTGATGTTTTTTATTTATATTTGCTTTTTGTTAAACTCACATTAAATATTATTATTGTCACCACTACTGCCACGTCTTGGCCATGCTTGACTGGCTTCTGTAATAAGGCCCTTTCATGAGGTTCACCATGAACTTGATGCCACCCATTGGGTCACTCTACACTGGGTGTATGTGTAGTTGCAGGTCTGTTTTGTGCAGGGAGGGGTGGGGGGGCTGGTGTGGGCGCTGCTCTGTCCAGGTGATGAGGACTGGACTCTTCACATTGTCTGATGTTAGGAGAACCGTTCACATATCAGTGACTCCCTGGACTCACGAGCAGCCAGGTGAGCCGCTGCTCTGCCCATGGGTTCCTCCTCCTCCTCCTCCTCCTCATCTTCCTCCTCCTCAGTGTGGGTGGCAGATAGGGATGGGGCCTCCTCCAGCGGCACACGACTATAATGCGTCCCACTCTGTCTGGTGCGTATTGAAGCGCTCCCCCAGAACGATCAAGGCACCTGAACCGCATCTTGAGCAGCCCTATAACATGCTCAATTGTAGACCTGGTAGCGATGTGGCTGTCATTATGTCGACACTATTGCTCGGTGATGGGGTTCCTCAGAGGCGTCATAAGCCACGTGTTCAGGGGGTATCCCTTGTCCTCGAGGAGCCAGTCCTTACGGGTGTTGGGTGAGTGGAAGAGAGGCGGGATATTGGACTCCCGGAGGATGAAGGAATCGTGGCAGCTGCCAGGGTATCTGGCGCACTTGTGAAGGAATCTCTTGCTGTGGTCACAAACGAGCTGAGTGTTGATGGAGTGATAGCCCTTCCTGTTGATGAACAGTCCTGGCTCGTGTGGAGGTGCTCATATTGCTATATGGGTGCAATCGATTACACCCTGCACCCGTGGGAAGCCAGCCACAGCGCGGAATCCCACTGCCCTCTCCGTCTGGCTGAGGTCGTCCATGGGGAAGTTGACGAAGTGCAAGGCCCTGTGAAACAAACCGTCGGTGACCTGCCTTATGCACTTGTGTTCAGACGACTGAGAGACCCCGGCGATGTCCCTGGTGGCACCCTGGAATGATCCAGAGGTGAAGAAGTTGAGGGCAGTGGTGACTTTGACAGCGACAGGTAAGGAGATGCTGCTCGGGCCAGCCGGGAGCAGCTCGGAATGAAGGAGGCTGCAGATGTCTGCAACTACCTGGTGACTGACTCTGAGCCTCCGTATGCACTGCTGCTCAGAGAGGTCCAGGAAGCTGAGCCTCAGTCTGTAGACCCTGTTGCGAGGGTAATGCCTCCTGTGACGTCGCTCTCTCTGTTGTTACCCTCCGTGCTCTTGTGCAGGTGCCTGTGGTGCAGCACTGTGTTGTGGAGCTCCACGTGGCGGAGGTGGACACCGTGCCTGGCGAGGCTGGTGGTATTGCTCGTCCTCGGATGTAGTGATGAATGCAGCCATGGTGCCCCCCCATCCTGACGGTATGAGTTTGAGGGGGTCCGCAAAGTAGGTAAATGTGTTTGCACGGCAGAGTTTTGGGTGGAAAGTGAGAATTTTGAGTGAAAACACAAAGATGTTGCAGCCAACACTTTATCTGAAGTGACAGATTGCCCTGCTGCAATAAATGAGGTTTTCCCCCCACCTGTCAGATTAGCATTTGCATCTCCCACTGGCTGAAACACGTCTGTTGCAACGGGGAGTGTTTCCCACAGCACGGGAAACACGCTGAGGATCCTTCAAAATTGCACCCCTGCCAAAATGTCCAGTCAATCAAATAGTTCAAGTACCTCAACCATCGGACAAACTATGCAAATTATCATCCCGCCGGCTTTAATTGCCGGTGGGATTCTCGCATTCGGGAGGTGTGCGCATGCACTCTGACGCATCACTGGGAAAGCCGGAAGTCAGCGGTTTGGAGCCGGGCTCCGAACCCGCTCGGTATTTTAGCGATTTTCGGAGCCCCCCTGCCCCCAACGCACCCGCTCCGTCGCCCGAAAATCGGCCCCTTTGTGTCAGCCCTAAAAGTGGTTGTTTGCTGGCTATTTGCCCATGCAGGTCACTACAGACAATCCTCATTCAGTTCTCACTTGACATGGACTTTCCAGCAAGTGTCCATGGATTACAATCCGGACTAGGAACTCTGGCTGATTCGTCTTATCCTTACAGTCATTCAGGCCAGTTGTACCCCTCCAATTAACGTCACCCCCCACCGAGATCAGGTAACTGGGTATAGACCGGGAATCAAACATGTGACCTTTTACCTTAGTACTACACCAGGCAGAGAATTAACCCACTGAGCCATCACAGTGAGCAGCCAACTGTAAGTTAAGACTCCAAAAGGGAGTAAGTTTCAATTAGGTAAACTTACAGTCCTAACAACTTGGACATTTTACAATGAAGAATAAATAACAATCACCCCAAAAAATGAGCAATGCGACTGGGACTGAATTGTTTGTTAATTTAATCATTGTGACGTTAACTCTAATGTTTCGTTTCTTGGAAGTGAAATGCCCGCAGGTTTTTGGAATGAAAGCATGACAGTGTTTCCAAAGTTTACATTGAACATCGCAGGGCGATGTTTCCAGCTCAACGAACTGGCTCCTCAGGGCTGTGCCTGAGTCATCCACAGATGAGTATTTCTCCACCTTCCCTCCTTGTGGGGAATCCCCGGATTCTGCTCACCGAGGTTGAGATTGGGAACTCGCTGTAGGGGGACAAGGCCCCACCACTTGGTGACTCAATGTGATGGTGCTCCAACGCAATGGCTCTCCTGGATCGTTATAAAATATTGCCTTGCAGGCAATGCACTGCAGAAGGCCTGAGTGTTGAATTGCAGCCTGTGCTAAATTAGCTGATTTCGGCCAGGGCAGCAGTTGGTACGTACAGTCGATCTCTGGGCAATGAAATGGAAAATGAGCCAGGGTTACAGGTCATTACTTAATGACCACTGCTGAAAAGTGCATACCTGTGAGGTGAGAACACAATTGGGTTTGGCTGTGATTCTCTGCACAGTTAAATAACACTCACTGACTAGGCTTACACATGAAGATGGCCCTTGGGTGAGGTACCACAGGATGCCTGGTACCTGGGGACCTGTACCCCAGCAAGAATCAGCGCCTTCTGGAGATGATGTGGAGATGCCGGTGATGGACTGGGGTGTACAAATGTACGGAATCTTACAACACCAGGTTATAGTCACAAGCTTTCGGAGGCTTTCTCCTTCGTCAGGCTTTCTCCTTCGTCAGGCTTTCTCCTTCGTCAGGTGAGAACCTGACGAAGGAGAAAGCCTCCGAAAGCTTGTGATTTTCATATAAAACTGTTGGACTATAACCTGGTGTTGTAAGATTCCTTACATTCTGGAGAGGAGGGGAGGAAACGCAAGAAACGATTAGAACTTTTTTATTTAAATTGAGCCCAGGAGTGGGATTCTCCTCTATAATTTCCCACAAGCTGAGTTCCCAATGTCATCTGAACGGTCATTGGATTGGAGGTGTAGGACTAACTGAAGGGAGGCAGTTCCTGTGAGAGAGGTAAAGAAAAACATTATTAAATATAACCTGCGATGCTTTTGCAAACTCATTGCAGCTGATCCAAGACTGACCTCCCCACCCTCCATAAACTTGAGCTCATCAAAAACTCTGCTGCCCACACCCTAACCCGTACCATGTGACATTCACCCATAACCCCTGTTCTCTCTGACCTACATTAGTTTCCGGTCCGTAAACGCATTGATTTTAAAATTCTCATCCGTGTTTTCAAATCCCTCCATGGCCTCGCCCCTCCCTATCTCTGTAACCTCCTCCAGCCCTACAACCCTCCGAGATCTCTGCGCTCCTCCAATTCTGGCCTCTTGTCCATCCCCGATTTTAATCGCTCCACCATTGGCGACCGTGCCTTCAGCTGCCGCAGCCCTAAGCTCTGGAATTCCCTCCCTAAACCTCTCGGCCTCTCTACCTCTCCCTCCTCCTTTAAGATGCTCATTAAAACCTACCTCTTTGACCAAGCTTTTGGTCACCTGTCCTAACATCTCCTTATGTGGCTCGGTATCAAATTTTGTTTGAAGATCGCTCCCGTGAAGCGCCTTGGGACGTTTTACTACGTTAAAGGCGCTATATAAATGCAAGTTGTTGTTGTTGTAATGTAGCAGCCAATCTGCGCACAACAAGGTCCCACAAAC